>NC_072041.1:1320304-1629287 GCF_027791375.1 Indicator indicator
TTGTCCATCAGAAATTATTAGGGCAGCTCTTCCTTCCTCTGAGCAGGGCTGGACTTGTGAGGTCTTTCCCATCCTAACAGGACACCTTGGCTGCAGTTCCTGAGGAACATGAAGCTGCCCAGTGGCTGAAGCTGAGGGCTGGGACAGGGCTTTGCCACCTTCAGGGTGTCCTGTTTGATCAAACAAGGCCAAGTGAGCTGCCTGTCCAGCTACTGCAAGCAGCCTCTGGCAGGCTTTGGGGAGTGGCTGCTGTTGAGTCCCTTGGGACCATTGTGTCTCAGCAACATCTGCAGCTCTGGACCATAAAAGCTTTCAGTAAGGAACTCAGAGCCAGGAAGGTTGGGTCCTCACCATGAGGCATGAAACAAAACCATTTTAAAACACTGTGGTTTAGTGTCTACTGTTACAACTGAACAGTCCTATAAAAGCCCTCATAAAGCATGAGACAGACCTGGACTCCTTGTAACTGCTCCAAGACCCTTTCAGCACCAAACCTTCTTGGTGGTGTCCATGAGGAGCTCCCCAGTTGATGCCAGGGAGGAGAAGCCACTTCTGAAGCAAGGCTCCTGGAGCAGGACCCACTCCTGGTGCTGACTCCCTCCTGGAGCTGACTCCCTCCTGGAGCTGGACCTGCTCCTGTTGATGTCTCCAGACAGAGCCTCTGGAAAGCAAAGCCAAAAGGAGATGTTAATTTTGGCAGTGAACAAAAGCACTGGGGGAGGGAGTAAAAAAAAAAAAAAAAAAAATCAATGTTTGTTAAATAGAATAATAATAATAATTTAAAAAAGGATCTAAATTTGGGGGAAAAAAAACATTTGTTTTATAACTCCTAAAAGGCATTGGAGGGAAATGGAAATGGTAACCAAATTATAATATATAAAAACACAATCACAAGGCATTGTCCTTTGAAAAGAAACTTAAATTACTGCTCTGCTAAATTGGAACAGCTCTGGGGACTCATTTGTGGTCTTCTGGTCTTTAGCCTTACAAGGTCTTAGCAGTGTCTCTGGGGGGGTGGGGCTGGCCTTAATAGTATCATCTAAAATGTAATAAACCCTGCAAGTGATGAACAACTGGGAAGGTGCAGAACCCACTGGGACTCAAATTTAATTCAGACAATTTGGAATCCAGCATCTGAGAACTTCTCAGAATTCACACCTTGGTTTCCACGTTGGAGGAAAGGAAAGAGGATCTCTGCCTGGGAAGTGACAGAAATGATGCAAAAATAAGAGTCTTGGTTGAAACTTCCTAGGTTTAAATTAACAGTCTTGATTACCTGAAAATGAAGAGATGTTCAGGGAAGGATTTATACTTAATTTTTTTTTAATTGCCTGAAAGCTCTGAACCAGATAGAACAATTTCACCAAGATGAGCTCCACCACATCCACCAATGAACCTCTCCTGGGGACACTGGCACAGGTTGCCCAGGAAGGTTGTGGATGCCTCCTCCCTGCAGGTGTTCAAGGTCAGGTTGGATGAGTCCTTGAGCCACCTGGGCTGGTGGGAGGTGACCCTGCCCATGGCAGGGGGTTGGAACTGGATGATCTTTGAGGTCCCCTGCAAACCACTCTGTGATTCCAGCTATAACCACAGGAAGATTCACCCAACTTCACTTTCCTCAATGGTAAAGCAAAGAGCCAGGAGAGAAGCAGGCAGCTGCCCTGCTGCACTTGGGCCCTAGGGCTTCAGGGACCAACAGGTCCTTGTCTCTGCTGTGCTGAGGACTCCAGAGCTGGCCCCAGCACTGCAGGGGGGGTCTGAGCTGAGCAGAGCAGAGCAGAGCTGTGCAGAGAAGAGCTGAGCAGAGAAGAGCTGAGCAGAGAAGAGCTGAGCAGAGAAGAGCTGAGCTAAGCAGAGCCGAGGGGCTCCACCTGCTGCCCACACCGCTGAGGATGCAGCCAGGAGATGGTTGGCTTCTGGGCTGTGGGAGCACAGTGCCAGCTCATGTCCAACTTTTCACCCACTTGGAGCACTTGAGGATGAGTGGTTGACACCAAGACATGGTCTACAGCTGGCTCTGTGGCATCTGCTGGCACCTCTTGTGTCCCACTCTCTGTCACACAGCTCCACGCCTGCTCAGGTGAGAGCCTCTGGAAGGAATTTGAGTTGTTGGGAGTTGGGAGACTGTATGATGGGGAAAAAAAAAAAGGAAGAAGAAGGGAAAGCAGGGCCCTGTCAGCCTTGGAAAACTGTTAATTCAGCATTAAACACAGCCTGAGCTGCTCTGGAATCTCACTGTTACTTTATATAGCCAAGCACCATTCCCTCCAGCTCCATCCCAGTGCCTGCTGGACTTGGGTTTATGAGCAAAAATTGTTCAAAGCTGTGTCTGAGGTATGAAAGCGACAAGTGGAAAGCATTCCCATGAAGTATGCAGGATCCCTGGAAGGCAGCCAGGGCTTTAGGTCAAGATTCAGTCACATGTCCTGCTAGCTGGTCCGGAACATCCTTCAAATCCAGCTAAGCAAACAGCTTGGAGAGCCCCACGCCAAGTGCCAACTCCAGCTGGCACCCTGGGACATTTCATTCTCCAGTTGTTGCAGTTTTGGAGGTTATGAAAAGTTTAGGAGTGAGAAAGATATTTTTTTTTCAGGACACTTTGCCAACAGTTTAGGCTGAAGGAAGAGCTGTAATGACTTGAGCGTATCGAACTGTGGTGGAAAGTCTGAAACATGGGGTCCACACCCTGAGAGCTGCCTCTCTGTTTATACAGCCCAACAGTTCTGAACATCAAGAGAAAGCTGTCTGCTTGCTCTTAAGATGTTTACATTGTGCTTTCTAAATATTTAAAAGCACTGATGAAACCAAAAGGCAACTTTCCCCCTGTTGTGTTCCTCTGTAACGTTGCTCATTTCGGGTTGCAGGGCCAGTTCTTCTTCTGTAAACAGGAATTTGATACAGCAAAAGGGGCCTGAGAGCACTGGGGAGGGCCAGGGATCCTCAACAAGCAATTTTGGTAGCCAAGGAAACTCTTTTCTTAAAGGCTCTTACCCAATTGCTGTTGGGAAAGGATACATTGTTTGGATTGTTCAAGGGGAAGCACTTCCAAGCAGTGTCATTTTTTCACCAACACAGGCAGACACTCAGGCTTTCCAGTGATTAGCTCAGCTCCAAACATCTACTGTGATGCAGGAGGCCACCAACCAAACCTCCTCTGACAGAGGAGAAAGCGGCAAAGCCAGAGAGAAACTTCCTGGAGCCCATTATCAACCACCCCTGGAGGGATTTAAAGGCAGTAGAATCACAGAGTCATTCAGGTTGGAAAAGTCTTTCAGGATCACCAAGTCCAACCCAGAACCCTACTCTATAAGGTTCACCCCAAAACCATATCCCCAAGCACCACATCCAAATGACCTTTCAACACATCCAGGGTTGGTGACTCAACACCTCCCTGGACAGCACATTCCAAAGCCTGACCAGAGATGTGGTGCTGAGGGCCATGGTTTAGTGGGGAGCTGGCAGTGCTGGGGGAGTGGTTGGATTTGATGAACTTAAAGGTCTCTTCCAACCAAAACCATTCTGTGGTCTGTCCAGCACCAGAGAAAACGGAAGGTGAGGAATCACTGTGCTGGGTTCTCACCACAAAACTTCCTGAACACCTTTCCCAGTCGCTGGAGTTCTCTGGCTTTCAATGCCCTCCTTGGGCTTTGGTGCTCCAGCTGGCATCTGAAGGACAGAGAAAGAAAACAACCCTCCAGTCCCCAGTGGATTTCTAGCACAATTCTCAACATATTCAGAGGGGAAAGAAGAATTCCTGCAAGTGCAAGCCAGAAAGCTCTGTTCCATCTCCCCTCTAAGACAATATTTGGGAGCAGTGGAGTTGCAGGGCAGTGTTTGTCTGCCCACCAGTGCCATTCATCACCACGTTCACCATATTTTCCTTTTCTCTCCATAACTCCTGGCTTTGCTCATGTCTGGGTGTTTTCTAACCAGCCTTAAGGCAATAAATCAAAGCTGTCAGCATTGGAGGAAAATTAATGTGAGAAGTTGTTCCAAAGGCCACCAGCCTTTTCCCTGCTCTGTGTGCTCTGCTAATCCAGGATTCCTCAACAGCTTTCAGTCCCCTGCGATTTTCACAAGGCTTTGAGGCCTCAGATGTGTTTTTGGAAGACTGGCTTGGAGTTGTATCCTGTCAGACACCAAATTCCTCAGGCTCCTTCAGGTTTCAAAGAGGAGTGAGGGTGAGAGGAGCGTTCAGCACAGCTCCAGACCTGGCCACAGGTCATCTCTGGCCAGGCTGCAAGCGACACCCAGCTGCAGGGTTGGAGCACACCAGGCTCTGAAGCTGGGTTGAACTTTTCCTGAAGACAAAAGGGCAGATGATTAAAAGGCAGGCCTGCTCCTGTGCCCTGTAGTGATGATGCTGGTTGAATTATTCATTGTGAGTTATTTACCCCAGGAATGCAGCTGGCATTTCTGCTGAATACATTACTTGCAAGTTTTGATTCCTTGTTTCATTACTCACTCTGCTCTCTACCACTCCAAAACTCCAACCTCTTCATTTTTGAAAGTCTCTCTCTCTCTTTTTTTTTTTTTTTAAATTTTTGCAAGAGTCTGAGAAAAAGAACACTTGGGAAACAACCTTCAGCTGGTGCAGATCTGATAGAGCAGCAAATAGCTCTCTGGGAAAGGACAGCCTGGAAGTTAAGGGAATGTTCCTACCCTCTGCAGCCACAGATGAACTCCATAACCTTGGGCAAATCACCTCCTTCCCTGTACTTCTGCCTGAACATTTATGAGCTGGACACAGAATTCCTCTCTCTGAGACACTGTAAGGTTGGACATGGTAAAGATGATGAATGTCCTGGTTACCATGGAAACTGGAAAAGCAACTAATGGAGATGGATGAGCTTAGACACAGATCCACCTGAGTGAAACAGCAGCAGCAGCCAGGAACTTCATTAGGTAAAATCCATCATGTGGTAATCAGAAGGATTGTGAGAGCCACTCAAAAGTTCCTTTAATAGAAGGCATCACCTTATGGGTTAGCCCCTGGATAGACACTGAAGGGTTTCCCTGCTGCACCTCCAAACTGTCACATTTCATGTGTCTGCTTAGGTTTGGTTTATCTCCAATGGCAAGGGATATTCAGGTGGCAACTAAAGTTCTTGTCCTACCAAAACCAGAATAGTGATTGCAGAAACCAACCCAGAATTCTGGGACATACTGAGGGAGAAGCTTAACTCCAAAGTTGGAATCTCACAAGGCACCAAGCAACTGCTGAATGCAACTACAGCAGCTTTTCCTCCACCAGGTCACATCCAGGTTGGAACAGAGGAGAAGTGTCTACCTGTTTGATTTCAGACTACACTAAGATTCCTGGGAAAAAATTCTCTGATGTATGCAGTAGAACTCCTGTGCAATCCTTGCCTGGAGAAGTGCTAAGCACCTTCAAGGCAGCCCAAGCTCTCTGCAGATGAGGACAACCCATGAAGAGCTTGGATCCCTCCCTGAAGGGCTGTGCATGGACCGTGGCTGTGAGTAAAGTCCAGCACGTGTGTAACCTGGCCCTGTGTGCCTGGCAAACAACTTCATTTGCTGTCAGTCTGGTGTCAGGTTCCACTTCCTTGTTTACCAAAGGGAATGATAGCCTCAGTGCCTGGGTTGGACATGGGACTGGGTGAAGTCATTTGGCAGCAAAAACAAACAAATGAGAGCAGTCTTTAAATACATCAAAGGGGAAGTTTGCTACTACCTGTGGCACCATCACCACAAGCTGTGCCACTGCATCCCAAGGTCACCACAAGCCAGCAACAGGCACTTGTGCCCAAGAAGGTCAATGACCTCCTGGGGTGCATCAAGAGAAGAGTGACTCTGCCCCAGTGAGGCCACATCTGGAGTCCTAGGCCCAGTTTAAGAGAGACAAGGAGCTACTGGAAGATGCTGAGGGGTCTGGAGCATCTCTCTGGGGAGGAAAGGCTGAGAGACCTGGGGCTGTTGAGCCTGGAGAAGAGCAGCCTCAACACCTTGAACACCTCCAGGGAGAGGAGGTTGGAAGGAACCTCAGGAGTTCACCTCTCTGACTGACTCCAACAGCTCCCCACTGCCTCTTGGTTATTTGCTGCAGTTAATGTTCTCATCTCAGCCCTTTCAGAGAAGATGTGTTGAGCCATGAGACTGATTTGCCTTTGGCCAGACATGGAAAGATAATTATCAGAGAAGTCCTTCCACTAAACATGTGGTCCTTGGCCCACTTAGTACCAACAGCTAACACAAGCTCTGTCTGGGGGGGAATAAATAGATGGGGAGAGAGTTGTCCATCCCCCAGCACCTGCTGCCTGTGCTGCAAATCCTCCACCTGCACAGGGCTCGCTGTCCCTGCTCATCTGGCCAAGCTCCATACCCTTCCCTTCCTCACAGAGCTGGGATGACTGACAGCTCCTCCTCTGCCTACAAGAGGCCAAATTCAATCCAGCTCCCTTTTGGGACATCCCTCCTGAAATCCATCCACCTCCTGCCTCTCCAGTGCTGCTCCTGACCTGTCCATGCTGCGGTAGGTAGTGAGCAAAGCCCTTTTTTCATCAAATCAATCCCCAGCCCTCCTCAAATGTCCCAGCTTTTCAACACAGCTGACAGGGCAAAACACACCTTGGCTCTGTTTCTGCCCAGCCTGAGAGCTCAAATGGCTCTGCTGGGAGCTCAACAATAGCAGAGGGAAGCTGCAGATTTGTTCTCTTTGGAAGACCTCAAACCACACCTGAATGGCTGAGCTGCCCTCTCTTTGTGCCCTGGCAGCCAGGCCACATAGCAGTCTGTCCATCAGCACTGCCTTTACGGCAGATGAATGGAGCAGCCTCCTGGCAGGTCAGCAAGCGTGGCCCTCACCCACTCCCACCACCTGAAACCCCCCTGCTCCAGCTACAGAGCTGCTCTCCCAGCCCACTGCCCTGCCCTAGTGCCAGGCTGTGAGCACTGGCTGCAGTGGAGGGGGCAGACAGACATGCAGCACCTGGAGGATTCACCTGACAGCTTTGCACCACCTGCTCTGCCAGCTCTACTCCAGCTGTGGGTGTCTCATGGTGTCACAGGTCTCCTTCCCAGGCTCATTGTCATGGAATCACAGAATTGTCAGGGTTGGAAGGGACCTCAAAGATCATCAGGTTCCAACCCCCCTGCCATGGGCAGGGACACCTCACACTAGATCAGGTTGTCCCCTGGCACATCCTTTAAAGCATCAGGGAACAGGCCCCTATGGCTGCTAAGGCTCTGCCACACCTTCGCTTGCAATGCTAAATGATACAAAGTTCTCAGGACAAAAACCAACACAGAAATAGAGATTCTAGTGAGAGGTGTCCCTGCCTGTGGCAGGGGGCTTGCAACTAGATGCTCTTTAAGGTCCCTCCCAACCCAACCCCTGCTGTGATTCTATGAGTGGAAAATCTGGACCAGGGCCACCTTCTCCTCTTTTCTTGCTTGCAACTTCTTGCTGCTTGCAACTTCTTGCTGCTTGCAGCCTCTCAGCCTTGCAGCCAGTTGCAATGTGTGCACACATCCATACATAAATATAGCCCATGCACAAATAAATTCCAATTCTAAGCAGCAGCTACTGAGGGAACTGAAAATATTTGCATACACAGACCAATAAACTATTATAAGTGCCAGATGGACCATCATAAATTTCCCTCTCCTCTGAGGGGCTTTTGCTACTCTTGCTCCTATCAAATAGCTCACACATCCTAAAGACAAAGCCAATCTGTTCCAGAAAATCCCTGAACATTTTTATTCCTAGCATAAAAATCTTTGTGTTCTCAACATTTCTGAGCTTCCCCAGGGCCAAGCATTGCCAGCACCCCAAGGTCACCCAGTGGCAGTGTGTGTTGTGTTCTGCTGAAGCAGGAGATCACCACCCAAGGCAGGCATACTTCCCAGGATTGGGGATTTCTTTGGCCTAATCTAAGCCTGTTTGTAACATTAGGGAATATCTAAACAGATTATTAAATGTAACAGCAAGAGCTGTTTGTTTTATTTTTTTTTCAGGCAAATCACCAGGATTATTCAAATTCTAGAGCAAAAGGAAGTAAAAGAGAAGAGTTTCAGTAACCTGAGCTGCCAAAAGAGGACAGAAAGGCTTTAACAGCACCTTGCCAGAAACAATGCCTGCTGGAGTCTGCTTTAAACAAGATGATTTCTCACAATATTGTGAGTGACTTTTTTGGGGGGGGTTGGGGTGGAGGGGGGAAGCCTTGGTGAGGTTTGTGTAGGCTAATAAAAAATGAAAGCTGCTATTAAAAACAAATCAAGGGGCTGTACCTGGTTTTGATCACACAAGAGCTGGCCATTTGCATTGGTATTTGCAGCATCTGTTCCAATTAAGACTTGTTTTCTACTTTAAAGATATTAGTCCACTCACTAGTGTTCTGTTGGAAACATGAATAGAGCATTGTTCTGGCAGAATGCAGTTAAACAGACTCCACAGACTCCATTAAACAGCTCTGCTGCCCAATTAGAATGGGAAGGAGGAAGGCAGACATGACTGTACTGTGTGCCCTCTGTTCCACATGGATTTTTATGGATTCATAGTCAATGAAAAGAGCTAACGTGGAACATGTGTGAGGAGAACAGGCTGGATGCTGGCAGGGAGCAGGAGAAATGCTGCACCAAGCTCTGGGTCAGCATTCACAGACATCAGGTCATAGCAATGAAGGTGGTCGGGGGGCTGGAGCATCTCTCCACAGGGACAGACTGGGAGAGTTGGGGCTGTTCAAGCTGAAGGAGGCTCCATGAAGACTTCAGAGCAGCCTTCCTGTACCTGAAGAGGCTCCAGGAGAGCTGGGGAGGGACTTTGGACAAGAGCTTGCAGTGACAGGATGAAGAGGAATGGATTGAAACTGGAAGGGGGGAGATTGAGACTGGAGATGAAGAAGAAATTCTTTACTATGAGGGTAGTGAAACACTGGAACAGGTTGCCCAGGGAGGTCGTTGATGTCCCTTCCCTGGAGGTGTTCAAAGCCAGGCTGGATGAGGCCTTGAGCAACCTGGGCTGGTGGGAGGTGTCCCTGCCCTTGGCAGAGGGATTGGAACTAGATGATCTTCAAGGTTCCTTCCAACCCAACCCATTCTGTGAACCACTGCACACAGGATGGTAGGGTTGGAAGGGACCTCTGGAGAGCAAATCCAACCCCCCTTATGAACTCCTAAAACAATGTACAAGGGTGGTGGACCTACTGCCTCCACAGGATGGAAATCATCATTGGAAGCAACACAGAATCCTCAAAGGCTTCAAGCAGCCAAGGGCTGTGCTCAGCTTTGCTTGGGCATTGCCCTGGGGAGCTTTACACCTCAGGCTAGGGAGCACAGGAAGTAGTGGGACTTTTCCAGAGTGCTCTGGGTATTTGCTGCAGACAGCTTGGAGGTTCAATCTCCAAGCCCCCAAGCTACCTTTCTTCAAGAGAAGCTTTCATCGCCCACACCAGCACGTGCTCTTGGCTGACATGAGGCTAGGGACCTGCCTGGATCAACCCCAGGCTCAGCACAGCAGCTCTCCTTGCTGGGTGGAGGACCAAGCAGGACAAATGGCCAGGAGGAAGCCACCAGGAGAAGATCCTAGAGTGAATCAGACCTCTCACTTGGTTGCCTGGGCCTCATGGGCTGCTTTAAGGCACATGCAGGGCAATGTTCCTTGTGTCCCCTGATGCAATTTTATCAGGTACCACATGCCCTGGTGTGCATCAGAGCTGCAGCTCTGACTGCAGCTAATTAGCTTTTGGAGCTTTGATGGATGGATTGGTTCAGCAGTTAAACAGAGATAAATTAACTGTCTGCCCAAGCAGAGTTCAAGTGAGGAGGGAATTCCCATCAGAATCTTATTTCATGCAGTGCTGCTCTTCTTTCACAGCCAACTCTGAAACCCACCACCAGCTCCTGGAACTGACAGAGCTCTCCAGGATGCTTGCAAGCCTTTGGAGGATGCATTTGGGTTGGCCTCTGCACCTGGTCCAAAGCAACAATGCTGCAGTGACTTCTACAGGTTGAAGAACTGCTCTGTGAACTTTGATTTCCTCAGGCTTTCAGGAGATGAACCTGCAGCCTCCTTCAGGAGCATCTGAGATGAACCTGCAGCCTCCTTCAGGAGCATCTGAGATGAACCTGCAGCCTCCTTCAGGAGCATCTGAGGTGAACCTGCAGCCTCCTTCAGGAGCATCTGAGGTGAACCTGCAGCCTCCTTCAGGAGCATCTGAGGTGAACCTGCAGCCTCCTTCAGGAGCATCTGAGGTGAACCTGCAGCCTCCTTCAGGAGCATCTGAGGTGAACCTGCAGCCTCCTTCAGGAGCATCTGAGGTGAACCTGCAGCCTCCTTCAGGAGCATCTGAGGTGAACCTGCAGCCTCCTTCAGGAGCATCTGAGGTGAACCTGCAGCCTCCTTCAGGAGCATCTGAGGTGAACCTGCAGCCTCCTTCAGGAGCATCTGAGGTGAACCTGCAGCCTCCTTCAGGAGCATCTGAGGTGAACCTGCAGCCTCCTTCAGGAGCATCTGAGGTGAACCTGCAGCCTCCTTCAGGAGCATCTGAGGTGAACCTGCAGCCTCCTTCAGGAGCATCTGAGGTGAACCTGCAGCCTCCTTCAGGAGCATCTGAGGTGAACCTGCAGCCTCCTTCAGGAGCATCTGATGAACCTGCAGCCTCCTTCAGGAGCATCTGAGGTGAACCTGCAGCCTCCTTCAGGAGCATCTGAGGTGAACCTGCAGCCTCCTTCAGGAGCATCTGAGATGAACCTGCAGCCTCCTTCAGGAGCATCTGAGATGAACCTGCAGCCTCCTTCAGGAGCATCTGTGATGAACCTGCAGCCTCCTTCAGGAGCATCTGAGATGAACCTGCAGCCTCCTTCAGGAGCATCTGAGGTGAACCTGCAGCCTCCTTCAGGAGCATCTGAGATGAACCTTCTCTGGCAGATGATCTTTGGAGGTCCCTCCCAACCTCTGTAATTCTGTAAGCCATTAGAATGCCCAAGGTCCAGGAGAAAAAGAAGTCAATTGATTTTCTATTCATTCTAAAGGCCTTTTATATTAAAATGCCCTTTTTTTCCCCCCTTCCTTGAGTCCTGAAGTGAGAAATAGCTATAAATGCTTTTAAAAGGTGCAATAACAACCCTGATATAAAAATCTTTAACCACTGTGATGAGGGCTGAGAGAAAGGTAGGTTTTGTTAAAGCTGCATGAATTACCTTCAAGTGCAAGTGGGTTAAAAAAATAAACACAGCCAGCACCTAACTATGTTAAACAAACATGCATCCAGCTAGATGAATTTTAGGGAATTTCATGTCAATATTAACTTTTAAAGCTTTCCAACTGACAGAATTAAGGGAACAGAGCATGCCACTTTACTTGCATCCTCATACACTCAACAGCCCTGGACTGGAACCAAGAGGAGAAAAGAAACAAAAACAAGCAAATGTGAGGCACAGAAATTCTGCTGCAGATTTCTACAGTCGTGGCCAAGGAAAGCTGGCACAGGGGGTAAGCTCCCCTGGATGCTTCACCTCTTCACTGAGTGCTGGAAAGCTTGGCCAGCTCCTCCATTCACCCTCAGCCAGCTTTGGTGTCTCTTCACTGGGGTGCTAGAATACATGCAGCCAGCAGTCAGGTCACCAAGCACAGAAAGTGCTTTGTTTCACCTTAAAAAATGGGAGGGAGTGGTGCAGAGAGCAACCAAGCAGCATCAAGGCAGAACCAAATGAGGAGTTTTCTGATCTCCTCCTAAAAAGATTCTGACTTTTTGGAGCCAGCCTGGCTGAAGAGTCTTCTTCCCTGACCTTGCTCGGCTTTGGTTGTCCACTTTCACCACTTAGTTGCTCCATGAAGATCTTCTTGTGGCCACAGGTGTGGCTGATGACCTCTTGCCCAGGGGAAGCATCTCACACAGACTGCTCTCAACCATCTCTTTCTACTCACCTGGCTTCAACCCAGCACCAATCTCCTAGGACCAAAGTGTAACAATCTGCTGATTCCATCTGCTGAGGCCCAGGAGGCCAACTGGGCAGCTTCCCCCTGGCTCCACAAGCCTTCTGACCACCTCTCTGACACATCTTCACTGTTACAAAGCATCTCCTCTGCAGGTGACACCCAGCTTTGCTCTGTAGCACTGGTCCTGTGAAGAGAGGACACTCAGGGGGATGAACATCCACCCAAAAGAGATAAGCAGGTGAAAGTAAGCCAGGAAAAGCATCTCTCTGTCTCTCATCCCAGGCTCGTTTCTCTTTCTATGGGTTTTTTTAACTTCAAGAATCTTAATGAGCCTTGGTCACAGCAAGGAGAGCCAAGGGTATGAGATTTCTTCTGTTGAAGAGGCTCTAGATACATTAAAACTAATTACTCCTTGTTTTATGCTCCAGTAGGATGAGAAATTCTGTTTAAGTTAGGATGGGAATTAATGGCAGTGGATCACTTCTTTAACTGTGTGAGAAGCAGGCAGCATTCAGCTGCAGAGCTCTTGGGAGCAATCCCTCTGCCGCAGCCTCAACATTGCTTCAGCAGAGTATTGTAAGGGCCACTCCTGGAGTGCTGGGTCCAGTTCTGGGCTCCTCAGCTCAAGAGAGACAGGGAACTTACTGGGGAGAGCCCAGAGCTGCTGTCAGCAGCAAAGGCTGAGAGCCCTGGGGCTGTTGAGCCTGGAGGGGAGCAGCCCCAGAGGGGATCTGAGTAGTGCTCAGCAAGAGCTGAAGGGTGGGGGGCAAGGGCATGAGACCAGACTCTTGTCATGGTGCCCAGGGACAGGACTAGGGGCAATGGGCACAAACTGCAACCCAGGAGGTTCTACCCAAATGTAAGGAAAACATTTTTGAGGGTGCTGGAGCCCTGGAGCAGGCTGCCCAGAGAGATTGTAGAATCTCCTTCCCTGGAAAGCTTCCAGCCCCACCTGGCTGTTGTGTTCCTGGGCAAGCTGCTGTGGGTGCCCTGCTTTAGCAGGAAGCTTGGACTGGATGATCTCCAGAGGTCCCTTCCCACCTTTACCATTCTGTGATCATCAGACATCATCACAGCCAAGGGGGGACAGGCCCTCACTGCCCACAGCAGCACCTGGGGGGCTTTTAATAACAAGCCCAGAGCTCAGCCTTCTTGCTGGCTGCCTCTCAGCTCACACTCAGAAGCCTGTGATGGAGCAGAGCGACTCTGGGCTGTTCTCTGCACTTGACCAGCTGAGGACAATACCTAGAGAGGCAAATCTAACAGATTTCTAGTAACAAACTCCATTTTTTTTCTCTGCAGGAAGCAAACCCCTGCTGACAGCCTATTCTACACAACAATATTCCATATCCATGCAAACCAGACAAAATTCAGGCAGGTTGAGTTTCCCCTCATACCCAATTCTTGTCCCCAGCATCATCCCCCAGACTCCATATCCCAAAGACAAACTTTGTGCAGCTTCTGCCCTCCCCTCTGCAGCAAGGACAGTCACAGCTCCTGATAAACAGAAGTGATAGAGCCTTATCCCAAGGCCCTTGCAAGCCACCAGGGATGATTAATTGCCAATCAATACTCTGATAAGGGTGAGGGAGGCAGAGAGGATGCCGATGGTGCAGCTGCAGCGCCCCGCACCGGCTGCCAGGCAGCATGGCACCAGCCTGGGCAGGGAACACTGAAATATGGAATGGTTTGGGCAGGACCTCTGAGGTCATCCAGTCCAACCATCAACCCAACACCACCCTGGCCATTAAACCGTGTCCCCAGGTGCCATGGCCACACCAGCAGAGGGGCCTGGAGCAGCTCTGTTAGCAGCAAAGGCTGAGAGCCCTGGGGCTGAGAGCCTGGAGGAGAGCAGCCCCAGAGGGGATCTGAGCAATGCTCAGCAAGAGCTAAAAGCTGGGGGGCAAGAGGCTGGGGCCAGACTCTGCTCAGTGGTGCCCAGGGACAGGCCATGGGGCACAAACTGGAGCCCAGGGGGTTCTACCTAAATGTAAGGAAACCATCTTCACTTTGAGGCTGCTGGAGGCCTGGAGCAGGCTCCCCAGAGAGGTTGTGGAGTCTCCTTCCCTGGAGAGCTTCCAACCCCTCCCGGGCATTGTGCCCCTGGGCAAGCTGCTGTGGGTACCCTGCTAGAGCAGGGGGATTGGACTGGATGATCTCCAGAGGTCCTTTCCAATCCCCACCATGCTGGGTGAGGTTCTGTGACGAGGTCTGTTCCAGGTTTCCTGGGATTCACAAGGAGATGCTGGGCAAAGCCTCTTCCTTTCATCTCTTGCTGCTGCCACCGCACACAGGAGCGGACAAAAAGCCAGCACTCAGCGACCACATCACATCCTGCACCCCCTGAGCCTCCCTCTGAGCACAGCCAGGTCTGTGCACCAGCCCCAGCGCTGCCAAAGGGAATCACTTTCATTTGCAGGGAGATCTGAGAGAGATAATTCCAGTTTGCCAAGTCCTTCCCAGCCCTGAGTGCAAATTATGACTATTGCAGGGATATTTTAGCCCATCTGGGTAAACTGTGCAAACAGCAGCAATGTTACCCAGGGCTTCTCATGTTTGTGCACTTCAAGCAGATCACCTTACCCCCTGTAAGCAAGGGACTGTCTTGATATCACATCTGACTCCTTGATTTTGCTGGTTTGGGATCTTTTTTTGGCCTTTCTGAAGCTGTTTACCATTTTGTTATTATTTTACCTGTTTATTTCTTTGCCAGCTCATTATTTTTTAGAGGGCTCCCATGTCTCATTATACACAGTTGGGTTTTAAAGAGGAAATTTGTACTTGGTGCAGGTTTATTCTGCCTAAAAGAAAAAAAAAATCACCATCATCAGAACTTTATTGATTCTGTGTGATTCTGTGATCAGTGATTCTGCTCTGCTGAGAGCCATCTCTATAGAGATTATTCTGTGCTTTGGGTTAGAATCATTGTGTATGAAAAGTTTGAGTTGCTTGAAGTGAACTGGAGGAAGCCACTAAGATCTCCAAGAAAAATATTCCTGAGCTACTCTCATTTAATCTGTGTGCAAAGGTTTTTAGGGTGGTGGTTTTTTTTTTTTTTTTTTTTTTTTGATTCAATCAGAGCAGCTTGGGGAAGAAAATTCTTTCATCACTTCTATTTGCTAGTGTTACTTCTATGGAACAGAAGAACTCTATCTGCATCACAAAATTTAATCACCTGCCCGGGGTCTCAGGAGACCCTGAGACAAATGGTGAGAGAATAAAAAGTAGAAAAGGTTAATACAGCCAGCATGCAGCTAGACAAGAGCTGAAATTTCAGCTCCATGTGTGCACCACAGAAATCTTCTGGCATTTGCAAAAGGATGCAAAAAGGGAAAAAAAAAAAAAAGGTTGCTGAAAGCAGACATTGCTTGTGGCAGCTTCTGCCAGCCTGAGCAGAAGGTCAGCTGGGAGGTGCACTTTGGGTTCTCCTGCTTTGCCTTTGGGATAGGCATTGCAAAGATGCTCACAAGTGCCTCCTCCCCAGCCCATGGCTTCACTCTGGAAGGGCAGAAGGGCAAGCTCAGCTTTTCAGATGGTCCCATATCAGAGATGCCCTTTGCTTATCTGTGGCACAAGGAATTTGAATCATCTCTTTGCCTGGTGTGGTGGCCTCCAAGCTCCTCAAAGCTAATTCTCAGTGTGGTCCATGAGAGGAATGTGTCCTGTGGTCCACCTCTGCCTCAGGTTCTGTGTAAAATGCTGACTGAAGGTGGTAACTGTAGTGGAGAAGCAACCTCCTGACACTGTGTTTTGGTGAAGGGATGTGACCTCACCAACCTGTGAGAAAACCCTGGGGTGCTGCAACCAAAGCTGGGAGAGGGGATCCCCACTTCTGCCTGACACTCTGCTCTCCTTCCAGGTGTCTATCCACCAGCAGAGAGCACCCAGCACTGGGGCATCTGAAGATCACTAAGTAGTTTTGTTTTGAGAAGACCTCTCCAAGATCCTTGAGCCCAACCATCAACCTAGCACCACCATGGCCATTAAACCACCTCCCCAAGAACCTCTTTCTCCTGGGGCTGTGCCACTCAAGCCCCAGCATTAGGAGTGACGCCCACTCTCTCCTCTAACCACCACTTCCTCAGGTTGGGGGTTCTGCTCCACACCACTTATTAAAACACCAGCTCAAACCCAATAAACTCCTGCAAAAGAAAACTGCTTAAAAAGAGAAAAAAAAAAAAAACAAAACAAAAAAAAAAAAACAACAAAACAACCAAACACTCCCCAAGGAACTCAGGAAGCTGATTTTCAGCCCAAACAAATTAGAGAGAGAAAAGGGGGGCTGGGGGAGGAGGCAAGTGGGAGGAAAAAAAAAACCAAACCCAAACCCAACCAAAACCCAACTGTGGAAGCAGTGAATTCCCCTCAGTTCTAGGAGCCTGGCCAATGCAGCATATGAAGCATTGCACAGACAGTTCCAAAAACGACACAACCACTCTCTCCTTGCCTCACTCGTGGCAAACCCACAGCAAAAAGGCTTCTTTTTTGGAGGGTGGGGGGTGGTTGAGTTGTGGGGGGTTTGTTGTTGGTGGGTTTTGTGCTTTCTTTTTTTAATAATCCCCTGGAATTCCCATGAAAGCAGCAAAATGAGCCAAAGAGAGAGGAGCTGAGATGGTCAAACCTTGCAGCAGCTGCACCTGATACTGAAACACTTCCCCAAGTCCTCCAGTGACCAAAGCCTGCCCAGAGGCAGCCTTTTGCCCATTGCCTTCTCTCAAAATAGAAGCTCAGGAAAGGCTACGACCTGTCAGCCTCACCAGCCCCTGCCCCCTTTTATTTTTGGTTTTGTTTTAAACCTTCCCAGCCATTCAGCCTCTTACAAAGGAGGCAACTCTCTCTCCCTCTGTCTCTCTCTCTCTCCCCCTTCTCTCTCTCTGTCTCTCTCTCTCTCCCTCTCCCTCTCTCTCTGTCTCTCTCCCCCTCTCTGTTTCTCTCTCTCTCCCCCTCTCTTTCTGGTGTTTTTTTGGGAGGAAAATGTGGCATGCACCTATTTTGTTTCATTCTGTGCCAGGACCTATAAAGTTACTGTGGGCTGCAGCTCCTGCCAAGTTCTAAAGGTGACAGGGCAATGGGCACCCAAAGGACACTTCTATCAATGCCCTTTTATTTCTCTCTCTTTCCCCTTCCACCCAACTCTTTTCCCCCCCCCCCTTTTTTTTTTCTCCTCCCCCCCTTTTTCTAATAGAATTACTCTTATCTGCAAGTGATTTAAACTCTAAGGTTTACAGAAGATTTAAAGAGTGCGAACACAGTTGGAATGTTTTAAACTAACAGTACAAGTTGCATTTTAAGAAAATAATTAACTCCCAGGGGAGGTGTGGTTCTTGGAGTAATGACAGATTCAAGGCTGCCTTTCCCTATATGGAGTTTCCAAATAATAAAATATCTTTGGTTCCCTACTGGTGTCAGATGAGAACCTGTTAGTGTGCTGGTTGCTAGTAGACTGTCATAGGTTTGGGGCTTTTTCTTTCTTTCTTTCTTTTTTTTTTTAAGATTTTTTTTCTTGTTGGGTTATATTATTTTTTTTCTTGCTGGGTTATTTTATTTTTTTTCTTGCTGGGTTATATTTTTTTTCTTGCAGTAGCCCTTTAGTGTTTTAAAGCCACAGTACACAGTAGGTAACCTTGCATGCAAAGCTTTAGGATAAAAGAGTTGTAAAGAGGTTGGGTTGCTGTGCTCACTGCATTTCCTCATCCCTCCTTCTTGCTCAAGACAAAACAAAACCCAAACCAAACCAACCCCCAACAAAGCCCAAGCAGCCAAAATAAACCCACCCAAAAAACAACAGAAGACACAAAAGAACAACAAAAACCCCCAACTAAACCCAAACAAAACTGAACAAACCAAACCCAACCCAAAAAACTCCAAGCAGCCAAAATAAACCCACCCAAAACAACAACAAAACCCCTAAAAGAACAACAAAAAACCTCAACCAAACCCAAACAAAGCAGAACAAACCAAACCCAAAAGCCCCAAGCAATCAAAATAAATCCACCCAAACAACAACAAAACCCCTAGAAGAACAACAAAAAACCCCAACCAAAACCAAACAGAACAAAAGCAAACCTGACCCAAAAAACTCCAACCAACCAAAAAAAAAAAATAAAACAAACCCCAAAAACCCAAACGAAAAAACCCAAGCAAACAAAACCAAATAAATAAACTCAAAAAATAATTTAAAAAACGTTTTCTGGAAACTCCTGGGTTCTTAATGTCTCTGTTCTTGCTGAGGACTTCTCCCAGCCACAAAGCAAGCCATAAAGGAGACCAGCACAGACACCCAGCTCAGCCTAACTCCCAACCCTTCTCACTTCCAATGCCAATGGTAACACAATAGAATCAAAGCAAGGTAAGGAGGGCTTGGAAGGGACCTCTAGAGATCATCAAGTCCAACCCCCTGGCAAAGCAGGACCACTTAGGGCAGGTCACACAGGAACACATCCAGGCAGGCTTTGAAGATCTCTAGAGAAGAAATCTCCACAACCTCCCTGGGTAACCTGTTCCAGTCTTTCCCCACCCTCACTGCCAAGAATTTCCTCCTAACCTCCAGTCTAAATCTGCCCTCCTCACACTTCAATCCATTCCCTCTCATCCCATCACTATGAGCTCTTGTAAAAACTCCTTTACTGGCTTTCTTGTTGATGATGAGGACTTCATAAAGTCTTGAAGATGACAGGGACTCTATAAAGATCATCTAAGATTGTGTCTAAATCAAGGCTTAGCCTAAAAGAGCCACCTGGGTGGAGGAGCCTCAGCTCCACTCCAGGTTTACAGAGTTTAAGGCTCTAAAACACACAGACATGAGTCTGTCCCCACATGCACCCTTCAGCCTCTCAGGGACAGAGCTTTCCTCAAATTTAATTACTTGCAAAACCTTTGGTCATTAACACCCAACCCAAACTCTACTGCAGGTCACAGGCTATTAAACAAACAAAGTGTCCTTGCTCCCTAAACAATGATTTGGTTAAGTGGAGCTCAGATAAAACCTGAAACCACAGCAGCACAGCAATCCTGTTGCTGATGTTCTCACCCTGTTGCTCTGTCTTCTAGAAATGCTTAGGAGGGAATTATTCCTTTTTGTAGGACACTTCATGGTGCTGTTAGTCACCCCCCAGGCCACTGGATCTCTGCATGTGAGTGCATTCAGGGGGGTGGTGGAGTCACCATCCCTGGAGGTGTCCAGGAAATGTGTGGCCATGGCACTGTGGGGCATGGGGTTGGATTCAGTGATCTTAAAGATCTCTTCCAACCCAACCAGTTCTGTGGTCCTGTGCAGTGTGAGAAGGGCAGGGAGGCACCCAGCCCCTCCTCCCCACCTTCTGGCTGCTGCTGACCACATTCATAAAGAATGCCACATTTTTATTGTAGAAAATGCTGATATTAAGGCCTTTAATGACCATACAAAATGCTGGGGAGTTCTGTCTGCTGGGAAAGGTTTTAACGAGCATATTCTCCATGAAGGAGCTCTGTGTCCCCAGGCAGGACACAGCCCATGGTGTGCTGTGTGCTGCTTTCATTAGGACTTGTTTTAATGGAGCAGCAGGTTAAAAATGCACACAAAGCTCCCATCCATGGCCTGCATTTGTTGTCAGGGCTGCTCTAAGTGATGCTTTTGCAGCCACCTCTCCTCACTCTCAATTCCTCACAAGAAGAAGAGTAGCTGGCACATGGGCTCCAGCTTCTGTCACCTTGCAAGCATCACCAAAATGCTGTCCAAAGCACACTGAGAGCTCAGCACTACAAGAACATTCCCTGGCAGATGAACAGCATCATCTAGAGATCAGCAGTGGGCATCACACAGACACAGCCAGGGAAGATCGCAGGGATCTAAATGAATTGCTTCTGAGCATGACCACCCCTCATGTGAGAAGCCTTCTGCTTTGCTCCTGAAGAAACATCTCATGCAATACTTTTTAGCAGGAAACAAACAGAACTGAGCTGGTTCAGAGCTGCAAATCATCTTTACCTTGGGTGTTTTCCAGCAGGGTGCAGTTACCTCAGACCAAAGACAGCAGCCAAATGTCTGTGCCCTCTGAGCTGCAGGGGTGCACAAGAGCCCTGTGCAGTAACAGCAGGACAGAACTTGCTTAGAAAGGCTCCAGAGGTCTGGCTAACATGATTCCAAGGCATCCCAATGGGATGATTCCAAGGCATCCCAAGGGGATCTGGCTTATTCCATGCCTGCACAGTCCACATGCCAGCAAGCCCTTGCCATCAAAGTTGCCCTCTCAACCACCAAGCAAGGCACAGGCTGGAAGAAAAGGCATCCCCAGTAGTAAATCTGTTCCACACACACACTGAAAGCAGGCAAAAAATTCTCCTCCTGATGTCAGCAGAGCTGAAGCTGGCTCAGTGCTGGAGGCAGAGCACGTTGTGGCCACCAGCCCCTCTCTGCACCAGCCCCTCTCAGCAGCAGACCTTCTGCTTGTTTGCCTAATTAAACTGCTGTCTCCTGCAGGCTGTGGTTTGACTCTTAAACCACCAGTGAGGATGTAAAACATCTTTATAACAATGATGATTCCAAACCACAGTCAGTCCAGAGGGAAGTGATACTCACTGGGTGACTGAAAACTGTAAAAACAAATAAAGGAGTGATCCCCATCCCCAGGGGACAATTACAGCCAATTGCTCTGGTACTTGCATCCAATTTGCTGCCAAGAAATTTCAGACCATCAGGATTTACACAGGGAAGAGTCCCTGTGTGGCAAGAATGTCCTAAATGATGGCCAATTTTCTTGTAGGAGAGGATGATTTGTAACTGGAATTCCCTGACTGGGGCTGTGCAGCAGATATCAGCCTGAGACCTCTGATTGTCACAGCCATGGACCAACATCAGATCTTTTCTGTCACCAATTTAGGACATTACATCACTAAGTGCTTTTGTCACCAGAATATAATGGAAAGTGATTTCCTTGTCTTGTGGCAGCAGGGACAAAGTTGCTGCTTGGCTTTTGCTAGGCAGATGAAGGTTCACACTGCTGGAGAACAAAAGCCACAAAGGGATTTGGGGCTCATGACTTGGGATGGAGCTGTAAGTGGCAGAGGGAAGGGCTAGAGCAGTTTAACACTGAAGAGACGAAGCAGATGCTGATCCCAGGTGGGACCCAAAACTGAAGCAAGCTGGTTAATTGATGTGCCATGCAATGTGGCTTCCAAGGAATACACAAAGGAGTTCATTTCAATGGCTACCTGTAGGAAGTTTAGAACCTTCTGCAAGACACTGCCAGCTGGAAGCAGAAAGGCAAGAAACCACACAAAGAAGAGACTTGGCCTCCTGCTTAGAGCCAAGCCTGAGTGTAAATGCTGTGATGAACTGAGGGCTAAGAGAAGAGAAGCTGCTAGAGAAGACCTACTAGGCAAGAGGTGGTCAAGTTCTTATCCATAGATTCATAGAGTGGGTTGGGTTGGAAGGGACCTTAAAGATCATCCAGTTCCAACCCCCTGCCATGGGCAGGGACACCTCCCACCAGCCCAGGTTGCTCAAGGCCTCATTCAGCCTGGTCCTGAACACCTCCATGGAGGGAGCAGCTACAACCTCTCTGGGCAACCTGTGTCTCCCCACCCTCACTGTCAAGAATTTCTTCCTCATCTCCAGTCTAAATCTGCCCTCCTCAAGCCTCCAACCTGCTGTGCCTCAGCCCTTTTGTGGGCAGTGGAGCTGCTCTACGAGGCAACTGCAGGCTAAAAAGACACACTGGCACCAAGGAAAGTGCAAGAGAAGGGTGTTTAATGCCCAGGAAACAAATAGGAATGAATAGGAAACAAATGACTGATGAAATAAGAGAGGTCCTGATGGTCTGTGCTCTCGAACGTGGAGTTTGGGGCAATCCCTGGCTATTATTTTCACAATACCTTGCATTCATTACTTTATTTAAAAATGGTGTACTCTGTCTGGAAAACAGGAAGTAAGCCATAAATCTCCAGTTTAAAAGCCATCTGAAGCCTGTGGACCAGATATGTTCTCAATCAGTAGTCAGGCAGTAAATAAACATTTATATACAGCAACTGCTCTCAACCAGCCTGACCTCCGGCTATTACAGGGCACATAAAGAGGAAATTTGTTTAGTCCCATAAAAGCCCAGGCAATATATCAATAGATTATTAAAAATGGAAACAATGTAGGCTAATGGATTATATTGATTTTAATAAACAGAAGTATATGGGCCTCAAAGATAAGAGGCAGATATGACAGCCTCCCAAGCTCACCTCTCCGCTATCTCCTCAGCCCAGCTAAAACTCCAGCTGTCAAGAATCTCACTGGCTGCAGTTTGTTTGCTTCACAAATTGAGATATCTGTGGCTGAAGGGCTTAAAAATTGGAGGGTTTGCATGTTTTGTTTCTCCTTGTGAAGCAGGGAGGCAAGGATAAAACTTGGACATCTTTGAATGTCGCAGGCTGCTCTCCGCCATGGAAGCACAGAGGTGCTGCTGGGGTAGGACTTTAGGAGGGTTTCTTGCTCTTGCTGCAGCTGCTATTGGTGGCAGACACTGAAGCCTGAACCTCTCCTGTTTTGGAAGCCTGGCAGGATGCTTGGCTTCTGCAGTCTCCCAACAACTTCCACGTCTGAAGCCAGCTGAAACCATTGCTGCTTGGAGCAGTTCTGACAATGCCAAGCCCCAACAAAATCCTGAGGATCAGTGGCACAAACCCTGGAGCTGTGGCCCTGGGCAGCCTGATCTAGTTGGAAATGTCCCTGCTTGGACAAGATGACCTTAGAGGGTCCCTTCCAACCCAATGCAGCCTGTGATGGTTGTTAGAATCCTCAGTCCACTGCTAGAGTTCATTTTCTCATTTTTCCTCTGCTCTCCCTTCCTTGGAAGGGATCTCTTCAATGTGCTCCCCACGCCTGCTCCCCTTTGACTTGACCTGGGAGTTCAGCAGCCAGCCAGCACTGGTTTGAAAAATGACTTTTCCATTCTAGCTTGAGGAGAAGGTTTGTGGCAGAATTAAATTCATCAGCCAGGCACTCTCAGGGATGAGGGAACAGAGAGGCTTACCAAAAACCCAGGCAGAGACAGCCCTGCAGATCAAGTTGCATTAGTAGCTGTGACATAAGTGGCTGTGGGATGGAAGGAGCTGGGAAGTCTGTGAACATGCTCTAAATGTCAGGGCAGGGAGACAGAGTGTGCTGCAGAAGTAGGTCAGTGTGATTACAAGTTTAATCTACCTCAGCAATTGCAACCAGGCTAAATTAAAGCAACCAACCTTTGGTGCCTAAAGAATGGAACCATGGACAAAACCCTAAGCTGCTTTTCCCTTTGGAGGAGAGGTTTTCCCATCAGCAGCAAGGCACAAGGGTGTACACAGCAACTATTTGAGGTCAGAAGACCTAAATTCACACTTCCCAAAGAGCACACAAGGCAAATTTGATTCCCTCATGATGAGCACCCTTAAAAGTCAGAGCAGTTCATCTTTAACCTTTGTGGAAGGTGAGGACACCTTCCTAACTCACCATGTCATGCGTTCCATTGTGCCAATCAAGTGCTGCTTGAAAGCACTGCAGGGTTAACCTCAGACACTCCAGAGATGACACCCAGCAGCTGAACACTCAGGAGAGGCCCAAGCTGGTTGACATCACAAAGGTCTTAAGAAATTATTTATCTTGATGCCTACAATTAAAGAGTGGAAAACAGAGGGGAAAGACCTAATGAGTTCCTTGCAATAAATTGATGGAGATGATCAGAAAGTTGTCCAGAGGACAGGCATGAACAGAGGGCTGGAGAACCTCCCACAGGGAGACAGGCTGAGAGAGTTAGGACTGCTCAGCCTGGAGAAAAAAAGGTTCCCAGGAGACCTTAGAGCAGAATTCCAGTACCTGGAGGGGGCTACAGGAGAGCTGGGGAGGTACTTTGACTGACAGGATGAGGGACAACGGTTTTGAGCTGGAAGGGGGGAGACTGAGACTGGAGATGAAGAAGAAATTCTTTGGAACAGGCTGCCCAGAGAGGTTGTGGCTGCTCCCTCCATGGAGGTGTTAAGGACCAGGCTGGACGAGGCCTTGAGCAGCCTGGGCTGGTGGGAGGTGTCCCTGCCCATGGCAGGGGGTTGGAACTGGATGATCTTTAAGGTCCCTTCCAGCCCAACCCATTCTATGAATCTATGGATAGGAACTTGACCACCTCTTGCCTAGCAGGTCTTCTCTAGCAGCTTCTCTTCTCTTAGCCCTCAGTTTATCACAGCATTTACACTCAGGCTTGGCTCTAAGAACTCCTCTCCTCCCCTGTGCACTGTTTCCCATCCTTTCCTTGCAGCAGGAGGGGTTAAAAGCAGATGAACATCCATTTAGTTGTCAGCTCTGTGTTCCCCCTAACCCCAGCCTTCAGTCAAGTACTTGTGGAGCTGGTTGGGCTTTCAAAGGCTGAAGTCTTTACTTGCTGTCAGTTGTTTCCTAAAGAAGAACACAAGACTAAACTTACAGTAAATATCTACTACTCTTCACTGGCTCCCAACAGTAGGAATCCCACCCTGCAAACCCCTCAGTGCCTCCCAAATTACAGTAATCTGCAATTATGAACTACAGTGTTAATGAGCTCTGCCTGCCTGCCATTTGTGATGCCACCTCCACTTTACAGCACCTTGAGGTTAACAATCCCTTTTGAGGAGATCACCAAGAGTCCAATGGACTTTTATGAACACCTTTTGTGATTTTCAGTTTGCCATCTAAGAAACCAAACCTGGCCACCAGGCATTTCTCCTCCCCACACCACTGCTGCACTTTTCCCAGCACTAGGATCCCCGTTCAGCCCTGGTGCTGGTCGTTATGCAGGGGGGAGCTGGTTTTAGTAATTAAGGAGAGTAGCATCTGAATTTTTGTGCTTGGCCTTCCATCAACAGCATTTTTGGTAAGGCTCTAAGAGGACTAATTGTGTCATTCACACACACAGAGGATAGTGTGCCTGGCAGAGCAGTACAGAAGGCAATAAACAGCTTTTACAAGAGATTAAACGCCCAAGCACAGCTAAAGCATTTAGATAACTGCAAAAGCCATTTATGGAGGCTGCTCTGATGCCAAAACACACTTGTCATATACAGCCCTACTCATAAAAAAGCAGCAAAACACCCTCACAGCCTTTGCTTTCCTTCCTTCCTAAGTGGTTTTGTCCCTGAGATGTTTCTTCAGAAAGTCTGAGTAACTGTTTGGGTGGTTTGCTTGAGAAAGAAAACCAAACAAACCTCTAAGGGACGTTTGAAGAAGAGTGGGGAAACAAACCACTTGTGCCAGTGTGCCACTGGCTCTGCCTCATGGCACAGAATTCCCAGTAAACACTCCAACAGCAGCTCCAGACCAAGCACCACTTCTAGGCAGGTTCTGAGCTAAGACATCCCACCTCTTAAACACAGCAGGACACTGACCAAAGCCATGCCCAGAGTGTGCCCAGAGGTGCTGAGGACTCCACACAGCTCTGTAGCATGGTCTGCATCTTGCAGAACCCAGTGTGCCCCTGGCTGGGCAGAGGAAGGAAGATTTTCTTCAGGATGCAATTTCTCTTTAAATTCCAGGGGATTTCCTCCTGCACCAACACTCCTGGGGTAAGGCACAGGGTCAGGTGTGCCTGCTCTGCAGAGCCAGAGCTTGGGCATCCCCTGCCTCCTCCTGGAGCCCACCACTGCCCTGCCTGCCTCCTCCTGGAGCCCACCACTGGTTTCCACCACTCCCATACATGGCAGAAAAATTATTTAAGAGATGCTCAAGCACATGGATTTCCTAATTTATCCTCCACAAAACACATCCACACTCACCTCTCAGACCTCTCTGTATCTTTACCAGGTTCCTGCTAGCATTTGGCACATCCAGGAGAAGAGAATTAATGCACACACACACACCCCTGCACAAATTAAGTGCACAAACCATCACAAACTATTAACACAGATATGAAGCTATTAGAACAAACCCTGCTCCATAAATAGACTTCAAACCAGAGGTAACCAAGAGATCAGTAAAATAAAAAGACACATTAAAGTTATATCCCTTAAAAAAAAGAAAAGGGGGGGGGGAAGAAAGAAAGAAAAATAAACAACCCAGGTTTATAGTGCTGGGCACTTCAGAAAGCTGATGTTGGAAAGTCTAAGGGCAAGTCAATAAGGCATGGCTAATTGGAGAGCAAATTGACATTCATAAGCTGGTGTTTAACACCAGCAGGGTAAACAAGGTAATAGACAGTTAATGCAGAGGACAAGGGCAGTGGAGAGAAGCAATCCAGGTTGAATAATGGAAAAAGGACCAATTGAGCAAATTCGAAGTGCAAACACTCTGCTTCCAGGCTGCTCAGCAGGGATGGCTGAGGAGCTGACAGCTCTAATAGGCTGATTTGGGTTGTTGTCTTTGCACAATGAGTGTGTCAACCAAAAAGAAAAAAAAAGGAAAAAGAAGAGAGAAATCTACATAATGGCAAATGAATCCAGGTTACTAAGTGCAGGTGGTGATAAGGTTCAGGTGGGTAAATACTGATGGCTGCTTAGCACTGGAGATGTCTGAAAGAGCAGAGAGCAATCAGCATCCGGCTGCACAGAGCATTGCCTGATGGGGAGTTCAGGGCTCCCAGGGGAGAAGCAAGGGCAGGAGAGACAAGAGAGAGAGAGCCAATGCTGGAGCTACAGACATGATTTCAGTTCTCTCACTCCAGGTCTTCAAATGCAGAGGTTATCATAGAATGGTTTGGGTTTAACCAAGGGACCTTAAAGGTCATCCAGTTCCAGCTTCCCTGCCATGGGCAGGGACACCTCCTCCTAGCCCAGTTTGCTCAAGGTCTCATTTTGAACACCTCCAGGGAGGGGGCATCCACAACCTCCCTGTGCAACCTGTTCCAGTGTCTCACCACCCTCAGTGTCAAACTCAGTTAACTGTGGTGGTGCAGAACACTTGGCCAGCTTCTGGAGCTTGTGCTTTCCTTCCCAGTGCAGTCACAGGAGGGACTCCATCTCCGTATGCACAGCCACTTTTAGGTACCTTCCATTCTGCCTTCATGCCTAGTAAAGACCTTTCTTTCCAGCACTATTCAGATAAAAGCTGGGAATCCCCACCTGAGGAGGTGCTAGGTTGAGTCTGAGGTCTTCACACAGCCCAGCCTAGCTGGAAGAACCAGCACCAGACCCGCAGCACCACCCCCAGTGCAGGATGTGCATGATTTTTATCGAGCAGCCTCTCCTATCAGGTTACTCCTCAGCCAGACTTCCTCATCCTATGCCCTTAAGTAAAGCAGCCACCCCTGAAGCATTCATCCTAACAATTTCCATGGCTTCCCAGGCATTTTGTCTACAATTAATGAAGTCCAGCCATCCCCAATTAGCATCCCACTCCCTAAGACAGATCAAGGTTACCTTGGTGCTTAAAGGCTTCCCTTGGCTGTGGTCAAGCCCCTCTGCCATCCTGCAGCCTGGTTCAAGAAGGCAGCTAGTGCCTGCTCTCCAAGCTCTCCTCTGGGTGTCCTGTGCTTGCAGAGAGGAGAACTCTTCACAGAGGGTTGATGATGATCCCCATGTGCCGCCTGTTAAGGCCATGATCTCTGCTTCAACTCCTTCATTTATCAGCTCCTCTTAACACCCTTGGCCTGGAGGCTCCTGGAGCACTCAAGCAGTGATTGCTTTTGTTAGGCTCTGGCTTTGTTTCACCTGGAGCTGCCGATTGAGGGCTGCCTGTGATTGTCGGCAGACGGTTACCTGCTGTTACCTTGTCCCACAGAGATCTTTTGGAGCCTTCCCTGATTCACACAATTCGACTCTGAGTCCTACAGCTGGAAATCAAAGCAACTCTAACAGAGCAACTCTGCTGCTAAATGGAAACCACTTCCACTGTCTCTGCTCCAGGTGCTCAGCCTGGTTTTGAATCCCATCACTCTGATTTCTATTTCTTTATCATCTTCAACAGAGTCTTCCCAGTTTCCACCAGAATTTGGTTTGTTTTCCTTTAAACCTGACAAATTCCTTTCTCCCCTCCTTGTTACAAACTGTCTTTCCCAATCCCTCTGCTCTTCAGACACTTGGATCCCATCCAATCCCAGTTTAGCCCTCGAAGACTCTTAAATAGATCAACGAGACACTTTTTGTCATCATAAACATT
Source organism: Indicator indicator (assembly GCF_027791375.1). Taxonomy (NCBI): domain Eukaryota; kingdom Metazoa; phylum Chordata; class Aves; order Piciformes; family Indicatoridae; genus Indicator; species Indicator indicator. Next base: position 1,348,261 of record NC_072041.1, read on the forward strand.
TTTTTTTCTGTGCTCAGACAGTCCTCAAAATAGACCTGGGAAGATTGGTAGATATGCCTATATTAGGGGTGACTAAACCAGAGTGGATATATTAAGCAGCAGCTTCTTTGGGTTGGACTTGGTGGCCTCCAGAGGTCCCTTCCCACTCCTACCATCCTGTGATTTGCAGCTGAATAAGGAGCTTAGCTTTCTCCCAAGTCATCTGGGATTTGGGACAGGTGATGAGCAGTGGGGTTTGGTTGGGGTTTGGGTTGGGAGGGACCTTAAAGACCATCCAGTTCCACGGGCATGGGCAGGGACACCTCCCACCAGCCCAGGTTGCTCAGGGTCTCATCTAGCCTGGCCTTGAACACCTCCAAGGAGGAGGCATCCATAGCCTTCCTGGACAACCTGTTCCAGTGTCTCCCCACCCTCACTGTCAAGAATTTCTTCCTAATCTCCAGCCTAAATCTCCCCTCCTAAGGGCAGATCATCACCTCAAGCCAGGTACTATCTCACTAACTTCAGCAAACTCCATCTTGAATTGCCCAGAGCTCCCTGGGCATCCTGTGTGGTGGGGAAGAAATTGAGCCTAGATGGCACAGCTCACACAACCCTCCTGAGGCAGGTCACTTATGAAGGAAATTATCCTTTGTTTGCAGAAGGGATAATCCCCCAGTGAGCATCTGCTGGGTCTTAGTTGTCACTTAGCAATAGAGGATACGCAATTGGGGCTGCCTCCCACCACAGGTAGCAGCAACCAGCTCCAGAGGAAACCATTGTCAGCAATGACACCAGTAAATGCTTTGGAGGAAGCACCCCTCACAGCTGGGCTTCCATCCTTTGCTGCTGTGTAGTTAGTTAATTTGCAGGCTTTAAGGGACTCAGACAGCTTCCCAGTGTTGGCTTCCTGCTGTACAGCAGCAAAAAGAAAGGAGGTTGTCTCTAACAGACCCTGGAGGTGGTGGGGTGCTGGAGATCCTGCCTCACATGTGCCTCTCTCATGTGGTTCTGACCCTCTGCTCTGCTCTTGTGAGACCCCACCCAGAGCTGTGTCCAGTTCTGGAGGACATAGAGATGCTGGAGTGGGTTCAGAGGAGGCCATGAAGATGATCAGGGGGCTGGAGAATCTCCCCTGTGGGGATAGGCTGAGAGAGTTGGGGCTGTTCAGCCTGGAGAAGGCTCCAGAGAGACCTTAGCGCAGCCTTCCAGTACCTGAAGGGGGCTACAGGAGAGCTGGGGAGGGGGGCAGTGGATTCCCCTAGGCTGGACACTTGAAGCCTCAGCTTGAGAGGGTGCTGGGCCAGCTCATTTCAACTCCACCACCACCAAAAATGGTTGGACCAGATGAGCCTTGGGGTCCCTTCCAGCCTGGCATTCTGTGATTCTGTGCTGGAGTCACCATCCCTGGAGGCATTCAGGAAACAAGAGGATGTGGCAGTTTGGAACATGGTCTAGAGGTGGTGGATGGTGGAGCAGAAGGTTGGACTTGATGATCTTTAGAGGTCTTCTCCAGCCTTGATGACTCCATGGCATCACAGCTGCCGAGAGGCTCTCTGCTCGTGGTGGGAAGGAGCAGAGAGGCAACTGCTGGGTGAGAATGAAGAGTGCTGGGGGTATGAAAGATCCTGAGGTTTATTTTATCCAGAGTTAAAGTGAGGACTGCAGAGGGGTCGCTCATTGTTCTGTTTTCATAAAGTCATTTAAGTAGCAAATGGCCTCTGAAACCGATACCAGGACTTGAGTCATGGTGGAAGAGGCATTGAATTAATGATGCAGGTGTGGGTTGTTGTTCCAAAAAAACTATTTTATAGCAACAGTGGGAGAGGAGAAAGGGGAGGAGGAGGAGGGGGAGCAGGGGACGGGTGGGGAGGAGGCAAAAAAAAGAGAAAAGTTAAATGAAAAGATTTGGTCTCTGTTATGTTTTTCTAATATTTGAATTTTAGCTAAGATTACTCTTTCTCCTCTCTTTAATATATTGTTTTAAATAAAAAACGCTAATAAATCTTGAGAGAAATATGTCAGAGTGGAGTTTAAAAACTGTAGTGCAATATATAACAGTTCATAAAATATTCTATTCAAATAGGCCAAAAAAAAAAAAAAATTGTGGTGCCTTTGGACCAGAAGTAGTTAACTGCAGGAACAGCATTTTATTAGCTACTAAAATTAAGAAAGAGTACTGCTGTTTCACAGCCAGATAATTAAGTACCCTTTTCTCTTTTTTAATACTATAAAATTAAACTTCCTGCTTAAATGGCCTGCTGGGGACTGTAGGCAAAGGGTCGTCTGATGAGCCCTGCAGGCAAATCCAGAAACACAACATAGCCCTCATTCACACAGGGCTCTAACAGGGTGGAAAACACAGATTGAGGGGGAAAGGAGAAAGGGGAGGAAAAAAAAGGCAAAAAAAAAAAAAAAAAAAAAAGCTGCACTAAGCAAAAAAACTTGCAGGTAATAAATCGGGGATCCAGGTTTTCACATCGTTTTGGCTAATCCATGAAATCTCAGCCCAAAGGAATCTATCAGGACCTGAAGCCACTGCCTTCAGTTCTCCTTCTCCAAAAGGTGCTAAACCTGTAGAAGCAGAGGGAGAACCCAAGCCCAGCACACGGATGACATCTTCCAGTCACACCTGGCCCACTGATTTCTGGCTCCTCTGGTCTCAGTGACAGCTTTGTTAAGACCCAGTTTAATTAATGGTCATGGTGGTGGTAGGTCAGTGGTTGGGCCTGAGGATCTCAGAGGTTTTTTCCAAACAAAATGATTCTCTAAGTCTGTTCCTCAGGAGGGATCTCACTCCTGCACTTTGTTAGGTCCCCAGGTGCCATGGCCACAGGTTTCTTGCACACCCCCAGGGATGGGGACTCCACCACGTCCCTGTGCAGCCTCTGCCAATCCCTGACCGCTCTTATAGCAAAGAAATTGTTCCTCATCTCCAACCTAAACCTCACAGGAGGGGGAAAATCAGCTCCATGTAGAACATGGAGCCCTAACTGATAGAATTCTGGGATGCCAAAACTCACTTTTTCTTGTTTATCTTTTTTTCAGCTGAGAGCAAAACCCTAAAAGTACGAAAATCAATTCAGTCATTAAAAGCCTGGATTGACTGAAATATTTTTATTGCGTAAAATCATTACTTCAGTTTCAGGTTTCTAACAGTTTTGTGTTCATCCTACAGGCTAAAAAAAAAAAAAAGAAGTTTAGGAGACATCACTGAAAATCCACAGTGACACTTGATAAAAGCATGGACATGGTCTGCTTCATGCTGCCACAGCTTGCTGCTTACATTTCTCTTCTGAAATAAGAAAGAAAGAAAAAAATCAGGAAAATTTGACTTAGCTTTCTGGAGCATTTGGATGTGATGTTGTTTTGGCAACGTTTCTGCCTAGCACCAGAGCATCACATATTGTTGGCCAAAAAAAGCCCCCAAGCAGTCAGATAAATGTGGGGTTTGCTTTGCTCAGCTTTCAACACTGATTGTTCCTTGGAAGTTCAACCCTGCAGAAACCTGCAGAGACTAAAAGATTAGATTGGGTTGGGGGTTAGTTTGGTGAGACAGAAAGGAACAGAGCATACTTTGTGTTATCTTTTTTGTTTGTTTTGTCACATTTGCTCATGGCTTCCTGAGAACTGGGTAGAACTCACCTGGCCAAGCATCCCTTAATTCTTCTTTGAGCAAAACCAGACAATTTTTCACAGAATCACAGAATTGTCAGGCTTGGAAGAGACCTCAAAGACCATCCAGTCCCAACCCCCCTGCCATGGGCAGGGACACCTCACTCTAGATCAGGTTGCTCAGAGCCACATCCAGCCTGGCCTTAAAAACCTTCAGGGATGAGGCTTCCACCACCTCCCTGGGCAACCTGTTCCAGTGTCTCACCACCCTCATGGGGAAGAATCTTTTCCTAGAATCCAATCTGAATCTCCCCACTTCTAGTTCTGCTCCATTCCCCCCCAGTCCTATCACTCCCTGACACCCTAAAAAGTCCCTCCCCAGCTTCTTCCTTTTTCTTTATTTTTTTTTTGGTGCAGTCTTGCTTGGAAGCAAAGATGACCAAAGCCACCCAGCACTGCCAGCCCTGCCACAAGCCCAACTCTCCCCTCAGCAGAACAACCACAGTTCAGACCCCGCTGGCAAACAGCAGTCGCCACCGGAAGGGATCAATTTCCAGCTTTACAAAGCAAAGACAAAACAAACAATCATCCTCCCAGGCTTCACCCCACGCCCCCAAAACAACCCTCGAGGGGAGGATACTCCTCCTGCCCGGCCCTAGCTCTGTCTTTATCCTCAGCAGGGAATCTTGAGCAGGATGCAAGCTGATTTTCCTCCTTATTTTTAAATACTCCAGGTGTATATTTTTGGCTCTTCTCAAGCATCCCACTTCACCAAGCCCAACGGGCTGGAGGATACAGTAGCTGTGAAACTTTATTGAAGGCTTTGCTTGTAAAATCCTTTTGTGCATTAGGGTAACCTAACACCACATTTTCATAGCCAAAAACATTTCTAAACCTTAAAAGAGAAAAATAAAGTCTTTTATGTTGCTATTAAGTTCGAGCAAAGCCTGGTTATCAGATTTCACCCCTCTGTTCTTCTGGGGCCGTTGCATCAGATTGCTCTCCAGATAAGCCTCTGAACCACGAGATCTCCTTCATGCATCCTGTGCCCAGCACCGAGGGAGCTCTCCGGGAGAGACTAAACACTCCAAGCAGGCTGCGGTGAAGAAGGGCTTTGCATTATAGCAATAATAAACTCTTTCTAGAAGGAAAATCACACTATGTAATGTTTAGTCTCATTTAATCTAATATTGGTTGCTAATGGGCTCTGATCTTGCTTGTATATGGAAGGAATTCATTCCAATTGGGCAAGTGCTGAGATTAGCTTTTGCATTTCACGTGGAGCACTCAGCACTTGATACTTGAGGAGGTCAGGGCCGGCTACTTCTAAAATCAAACATCAAGAGCTGAAAATACAAGAGCTATAAACCAATTCTCCAACAGTTTTTCTATTTTCCCCCTTCCAATTCTTTCTTTCCCCCCCCTTCCAATTCTTTCTTTTCTCCCCTTCCAATTCTTTCTTTCCCCCCCTTCCAATTCTTTCTTTTCCCCCCTTCCAATTCTTTCTTTTCCCCCTTCCAATTCTTTCTTTCCCCCCCTTCCAATTCTTTCTTTTCCCCCTTCCAATTCTTTCTTTTCCCCCTTCCAATTCTTTCTTTCCCCCTTCCAACTATTTCTTTCCCCCCTTCCTACTCTTTCTTTTCCCACTTCCAACTCTTTCTTTTCCCCCTTCCAATTCTTTCTTTTCCTCCCTTCCAATTCTTTCTTTTCCTCCCTTCCAATTCTTTCTTTTCCTCCCTTCCAATTCTTTCTTTTCCCCCTTCCAATTCTTTCTTTTCCCCCTTCCAACTCTTTCTTTTCCCCCTTCCAATTCTTTCTTTCCCCCCATTCCAATTCTTTCTTTTCCCCCATTCCAATTCTTTCTTTTTCCCCGTTCCAATTATTTCTTTTCCCCTATCCAACTATTTCTTTTACCCCCTCCAATTATTTCTTCCCCCTTCCAATTATTTCTTTCCCCCTTCCAATTCTTTCTTTTCCCCCATTCAAATTCTTTCTTTTCCTCCCTTCCAATTATTTTTTCCCCCAATTCCAATTCTTCCTTTCCCCCCCCTTTCAATTCTATTGATTACCTTTAAAGATGCTGGCAAGGATATAAAAAGATGAAGCAGGACACTCAGTACAAGGGGCAGATGTTCAGGAAAAGGCATTCTGAAGTTCTTCTGGCATTTTTCTTTCTTTATTATCAGAGGACAGCACAAGAATTACCCCCATGTTTAAGAAGGTCATTGGGAGAAAGTAAGCAACAGGATACTTTCCAGATTTTGGGTTGCTGAGTTTCAGACAAGATTCAAACCCACTGCATGAAAGGAAAAAAAAAAAAAAAGAAAGAAAAAGAAAATCAAGTATTGAGATTTCTTACTTGGGCTAAAAGAGACACAACTGAACCATAGAACTGTTGAGGCTGGATCAGATCTCTGCTTTTATCCCAAGGAGCATCCTACCACTAATGAGGTTAATGAATTGTCTCTCAGTTTTACCCTTCCACATTCTTTTCACTCCACACTCAGATAATTTTTCCTCCTCCAGTTTGTTTCTCAGGGCTCTCAGCTGCATTTAACTTTGTCAAATTGCAATTGCAAAGCTACTAGAAGCTGGCAAGATGCATCACGTTCAGCTACAGCCAACAGCTTTTTAGTCCAAGAGGTTGTGTGGCAAATATCTACAGCACTGGAAATGCAGTGCTGGGAAATTGTTGTTGCAACTGCAGCAGCAGATCATGGACCACAATTAAACAGAAGTAGAATAAAGGGATTAAAAGGGATCATCTTGTCCATCAGGTTAATTTTGTGTGAATTAGATGACCAAGAATTGTGACCAGGGGGAAAAAAATACTAAAAAATGGATTAACAGCAGAAGAAAATCTCTGTCTTGAGCCTGGGATATATTTGAGGATCATTTTCAGTGTGGTGGCTCTTCCTCTTCTCCCCTTTTCCACAGTGATGATATTTTCATTGAATGGTTCCCTGACAATGGTTTTCTCCCCCCACTACCACATGCAAGCAGGTAGCACAAGGAAACAGCTCCTGACACTCCAATGCACAGCTCTCCAGATTGCTTCCCAGGCACACAGCCTGGGATGAGGGTGGGTTAGCTACAGAAAGGTTCTTTTAAACACAGGAGCAGCTCAGACAGACTCCCAGTGACCCCAAGATGCATTTCAAGCCCCCAAACCACAGTCACATGAGGCTGGGTGAATTTCAGTGTGGAATTTTAGGGTTCATTAGCACAGTGAAAGAGCTAAGAAATAGCAGTCCCTGAAATGTGTCCCAAACTCCCCCCACTGAATGCTGCTCCAGCCACTACCTGCCTAGGTGAAATCTATTTTTCATCTTTTTCTTAACTCCATTTTTATTGCAGAGCCCCACTCCCTTCAGCCATGCTCCTTTCTGAGTGCCAGGCAAACAGAACAGTAATCTCTGCATGAGACTCCCTAATTGGCAGCAGAGCCCTGGCCCAGCCAACATCTGCAGCTGGTTTTGGTGATAATAAATCAGGGGTGGGGGGGTTTCAGCATGGCAAGCTGCCAAGGAGCTTTCCTTCCCCCATTTAGCCAAGAAAAGGGAAGACAACTGGGAAGACTGGGGCAGCTCCAGTGCACAGAAGTGGTTAGAGGGAGAAAAAAAAACATCAGCTCTACCTCCAACCAGCACCCATCTCCACTTAGACTTCCAGCTCTCTAAGAAGCAAGGTGGGCCATGCTACACTGGCCAGACAGAAAGCTACTTTTCTTCCACCACTCATCCAGGAAGCCTCAAGAAATACCAAACATGAAGACAAATGCAGAGGCAATTGCTTCCCCAAAATGAAGGGTTCTTACCCCAGCCCTGAGAGGATTTCAGAGCTGCCCCAGCTCATGGCTGCTCTGTGATCACTGAAAGCACTTCTGCAGGCACCTTGGCAATCATCAGATGGGATGCTCAGGCACAAATGCAGGATTTCACCAGCTGCCTGTAGCACTGACAGCTTGATGCAGTCCTTTGCTCCAAATCCAGGTGGAACAGAAGCCATGGATGTGAGGTGATCCTAATCCTGAACTGGGAAATGCAGACTAGGGGAGAAAAAAAGAAAGGCAATTGTCTGAAACAGCTAAGAAAGTACAGTTTGTAGCAGGCAGAAGTGTTAATTTAATTGCTGCTGAGCCTTTCCTGCTCATCCCTGCAGCACTACTTGACCTGAACTCATGGGGCAAGTTATTTTAACTCAGATTGCTCAGGTGTGGAGCAATGCAACAGGGGCTGGCTGCAAAGTCCAAGGCACAGAGCTCCATTGATGGCACATTCCCAACCTAAATTCTTGAGGGGAGACAAACTACTTCAGAGAACACTTCTGTGAGTGGCCACAGAGCTGCTGAATATACCAAGCTGCAACTTTCATTCATCACAAGTGAGAGTCTCCAGGCTGCTATTCCTCAGCCCTCCAGCTGCAGCAAGAAGCCTTGCACAGAGGAACCAGCACAGGTGCACCCTGCAAAGCTCTGCTGTCCTCATGGATTTCCACTTGCCCCTGCCACCAGGAGCATTTCCCTTGGCTCTTACTGCTGAGGTGCTCTAAGGTGTCCTTGCTCTTCCCACTGAGAGAACTTTGCCTCCCTCAACCTCCCAAGGAGGGAAGAGATGGAAATGAAGCACAGAGTGATTTGAACCTCCCCTGTGAGTGGGATGCACATGCTGGGTAAAAGCAGCTGGGTTTAAGTGTTCTGGAGCCCACTAAGTAGTTTGTGTTGCACTGGAGATGAGGAAGAAATTCTTGACAGTGAGGGTGGTGAGACTCTGGAACAGGTTGCCCAAGGAGGTTGCGGATGCCTCCTTCCTGGAGCTGTTCAAGGCCAGGTTGGATGAGACCTTGAGAAGCCTGGGCTGGTGGGAGGTGTCCCTGCTTATAGCAGGGGAGTTAGAACTGGATGATCTTTAAGGTCCCTTCCAACCCAATCCATTCTATGGATCCCTGAATTTATGAATTTAGCCCTTCAAAGCCAGCAATGAGAATTAGCACAATTAAGAATACATCTGACACTTGCTGCAGTGCCACTGTTGACCACGGTGGATGCTCAGGTACTAAAGCACTTGGAAGCATTGGTTCACATTTGCAGAAGTAATATCTGGCAGGAAGTATTTCTGGAGCTTATTTAAGGTTTAAAAAAAAAAAAAAGAAAGAAAAGAAAAATCTATGGCAGGAGCTGTGCACCATATCCTGTTGGAAGGCATTTCTAATTTAAATTAATGACCTGAAGGATATCTCCAGGCAATAATGATCTTATTGTACTAAACCCTGCAATAGCTGAAATGAATTATAAATTCCTCTAACTGCTTTGGTGGTTAACATTCTGAATCACAGCTAACCCATGCAATGCTCTCCAAGTTCCAGCATCAGATTAGACGAAACTGTAGAGGCTGTCCTCAAACTCCCTGCCTGGTTTGCAACAGCTGGAGAAAAATGTTCTCCTCCAGAGTCAGTGGAAAGCAGAGCAGAGCAGCCCTGGAGGTGATAAGCCCAAACTTCAGGAAAAGCAACCACACTGCACCTGGCCACCTCGCTTCCAAGACTTGGACACAGATGCTGGAGTGTCCCAGAAGCAGAGGAAGTGACTTGGGCATACCAAGTAGGAAGGTGAGCTCCACCAAAATGAGACCTGCTCCCCCCTTGAGACAACTGGAGATTTGTCACTGCTTTTATGAAAAGCATGGCTTGACCCTCCTGTGATAGGATTCTCCTCTTCCTCTGCCCTAGCGTGGTCACTTCTGGAGTGTTGGCTCCAGCTCTGGGCTCCCCAGTTCAGGAGAGACAGGTAACTGCTGGAGATAGTCCAGGGAACTGCTGGAGAGAGTCCAGGGGAGACTGCAAAGCTGCTGAGGGGGCTGGAGCAGCTCTGTGAGGAGCAAAGGCTGAGAGCCCTGGGGCTGAGAGCCTTGAGAAGAGCAGCCCCAGAGGGGAGCTGAGCAATGCTCAGCAAGAGCTAAAGGCTGGGGGGCAAGAGGATGGGGCTGGGCTCTGCTCAGTAGTGCCCAGGGACAGGCCAAGGGGCAGTGGGCACAAACTGGCACCCAGGAGGTTCCACCTGAACAGGAGGAGAAACTTCTTTGGTTTAAGGATGCTGGAGGCCTGAAGCAAGCTGCCCAGAGAGGTTGTGGATTCTCCTTCTCTGGACAGCTTCCAACCCCCCCCTGGCCATTGTGCTCCTGGGCAAGCTGCTGTGGGTGCCCTGCTGGAGCAGAGGGGTTGGACTGGATGAGCTCCAGAGGTCCCTTCCAACCCCTAGCATGCTGGGATTGTACAACCAAACAAGAAACTCCAGAAAATGTCCCCTGCCCATCCCAATTTGCTCCTGGTGAGGATGGTTCCTGCTCTGGTGATGAGTTGCACATTTGTAAGCCCACAGGTCACCTGTGGATGGAGCACAGCAGAAAAGACGAAGGATAACATCTCCCTTGGAAAAAGACAAAAGAACCACACTGCCTCTGGAAGAAAAAAAATCAAAACAACAATAAAAAAGTGCTTTCAGCAGCTGAGAAAAGCAGTCTGCTATTTCACTTGCTGGCCAAACTGCACATGAAGCAGTGGGTCAGGGCTTGCCTGTCCTGCTTGTCCCACAGACACTCTGAGCATGCAGGTCTGACCCAGTGTGAAAGGAATTTATGGCTGGTTAGGAGCAGCCCTTTTTACACATCAGCTGCATTTTACCCTTTCCCACTCTCTTCAGGATGCCATAAACAAAGCACTCACTCCAAGCACAGCTCTGGTTGAAGCTCTGAAGATATTCATGTGAGGTTTTGTGCTCTCTTCTGGAGCTGTAAAACAACTTGCTACGAGAGTTAGCAAATCCTCCATCCGTTTGCAAGTGAGGTCTTGACAGCTTTGCTGTGGTGATACCTGGCTGGGAGGCAGGCAGTGTTTTCAACTCTGTTCCCTCTTGAGCTGAGAGGAGTTGTTTGAAGCCCTGATTCAAAAGACAGCTTTAACTTTTCCAGCCCACATGGTGAGCAAAACCCCACTGGTATGAGTGTAAATCACCAGGACTTAATCATTAATTAATAACAAGAACCTTGGAGCACTTAATCATTAATTAATAACAAGAACCTTGGAGAAGTGGAGCTTCAGTGCTGAGGGGAGACCTCATTGCTCTCTGCAGCTCCCTGAATGGAGGCTGCAGGGAGGTGGAGCTTGGTCTCTTCTCCCTAGTATCAGGTGATAGAACAAGAGGACATGGCCTCAAGTTGTCCCATGGGAGCTTTAGGCTGGAGATGAGGAAAAATTTCTTTGCTGCCAGAGTGGTCAGGGATTGGCAGAGGCTGCCCAGGGAGGTGGTGGAGTCCCCATGGCTGGAGGTGTTCAAGAAATGTGTGGCCATGGCACTTGGGGCCACGGTTTGATGGCCAGGGTGGTGCTGGGCTGATGGTTGGCCTGGGTGACCTTCCAGGGCTTTTCCACCTAAAAGAGTTCTGTGATTGTCTGATGACAGGGGCACCTCTCTGCCACAGTGCAGGCCTGTGGGCAAACACATGATTTAGATCCAGAGGATTTATGGATCTTGCAGTTTCCCCACTCATTAAGTCAAGAGCTGACGTCGAGAAGAAGGCAAATGAGGTTTGCAAGCTAATCCCTATTAACTGGGCAGAACGGGGGGAAATTAAAGCAAACAGAAACTTTGGGTGGCTTTGAGAAACACCATGGGACTTTTTCTGCCAGATTTCTGAATCCTTTAATTAAATGCACGTGTCTCTGCTGAGAAAAAAAAAAACACAACACCCAAAAAAACACCAAAAAAAGAACAACCCAGGACTTGATCCTTCATTAATCTGCACACACGAGGCAACCAGCTCAGAGCCACTGAGCAAGGAGCCACTGGGTGAGGTGAGAGCAGGACCTGCTTATTGCTAACCCATGGGCTGGGCAAAAAGCCTTTGAACAACTGGGGAAAGCTCACTCCATGTCTGAGCTCTGCAAGGAACTAATTACTGGCCTAGACTCTACCCACATACCAGCTTCTCCCCCCATAAATCCACGGAGCAGCAGGCATCCATGAAAGTCCTCCACACGTCTTTTCTGAATCAGGTTCTTTATGTATATCTCATGTTGCTTGGGGAAGATTCATGGCCTGAGCTGCCTTAAGTATTTTTGTTATGAATAGGAGCCCTTAAACATTTCCTTCTCATTTAATTTATCATCTTTTTTTCAGGCTTTCAACACTGGGTACCAAGCTAGAAATAATGGGAGGCAAGGTTTGGCCCTGAGAAAAGAGCCTTAAGCTAATAAAGTGAGGGCTGGGAAGGAGAGGAGCAAGGGAAATGAATTGGCCACTTACAAGACAGGAAGATTTTTATGGGGTGTGGCTGCTATGTGGCATCCTGGTGTCTCCAAGTGTTGCCTTGATTCCATGCTGGAGTGTGCTGTTGGGGACAAGTGAAGAGGACAGTCAAAAGAAGAAGGACAACTGCAGGACCACTTGGTCCTGTTGGCATTAGGACGTGGAGGTGTGTGAGGAGGTCATTCATTGTTTGGGTTGGAAAAGACCTCTAAGATTGAGTCCAAACTAACACCACCATGGCCATCAAACCATGCCCCAAAATGCCACAGGTTTCTTGAACACCTCCAGCCATGGGGACTCCACCACCTCCCTGGGCAGCCTCTGCCAATCCCTGATCACTCTGGCAGCAAAGAAATTTTTCCTCATCTCCAACCTAAAGCTCCCCTGGCACAACTTGAGGCCATCTCCTCCTGATACTAAGGAGAAGAGACCAAGCTCCACCTTACTGCAGCCTCCTTTCAGGGAGTTGTAGAGGGCAGTGAGGTCTTCCCTCAGCCTCCTCTTCTCCAAGCTAAACAATGCCTCACCCTGACACACAGGACCATCTTTTTGGGTTAGGTGCTTATCACAGATGGCAACTCCCACCAACAAACCAAGGGTTTGGGTTTTTTGTTTACTTTTTTTTTTCCCCACTCCTGGAACCCACAGACTGAACCAGGACCATCCATTTGGGACAAACAAACAACACCAAGCAGAAAGTCTACAAGAACTGGTTGGGTAGGAACTGCCTTTTGCAGGCTGGTGAAGATCATAGAATCACAGAGTTGTTTCAGGTGGACAAGATATTAGGAAGAAGTTCTTGGCATTGAGGGTGGGGAGACACTGGAACAGGCTGCCCAGGGAGGCTGTGGATGCCTCCTCCCTGGAGGTGTTCAAGGCCAGGCTGGATGAGGTCTTGAGCAAGATGGCCTAGAGGGAGGTGTCCCTGCCCATGGCAGAGTGGTTGGAACTGGATGATCATTAAGGTCCCTTCCAACCCAAACCACTCTGTGATTCTATGAATCTCTAAGATCACTGAGTCCAACTGGACTAGATCTAGAAGCTTCTTTCTACAGGTCCATCTCCACATCACAAAAAGGTCCCACAAGCCCTTCCCCAACAAGAAGCTTCCTCCCCTTGGCACATTTCCTTGCTCAAGAAGGGAATGACACATTAGCACATGGTTGTGGCTAACTCCCAACTGCTGCAAAAGCCATCTGAGAAGTCCTGCTGCAGCTCAGGAGAGAGCAGAGGCTGGAGCTGGGCTATGACAGCCTGGTTATGCTGGATAACCAGCCTGGAAATAAACTAAATACTTGTTAATCAGCCTGTGTCTGGACTGGTGCTGCTGGGGAATAAAACAACCTTTAAGCCTGCCTGAGATGGTGAAACACACTCAGGCCTTAATTTGAACCACCTCGAGGTTCAGCTGCGCTCAGCACCCAGACCTTCCCCTGCAATATCTCCCAGCGTCCAAACTCGCCTGGACTTTCAATTACCCAGACAATAATGAACACATGGTGGGGGAGGCAGAGCATCAGGTTGCAATCACAAACTCTGACTTCAAGAACAGCCATAAAACAGAGACCCCAAAGCATGCTTGGGTTTAGTTGTTGGGTTGTTTTTTTTTTCTCTTTTTTTTTCTCTCTTCCCCCAAACATTAGCAACTCATCTGATACTTAGCTCAAGGATCTAGTTTCCTGCAAGCTGATGACATGTGAGACCACAACCCTGGGGCTGATATTAAATTATCCATATATACAGAGAGAAATATCCAGAAGGAAAACCTGTGAAATTACAGACCCAGATGTGTTATTGGTGTCAGAAGTTGGGTTGTGTTTTTTCTTTTCCCCTCCATTAAACACCATATTAGGTTTATCCCCTTTCTGTACCCGAAAATCTTCACATATAAAAGATGAATAGCAGCTTCTCAAGGGGATCCTTGTGGTTTAACCTTGTTACAGGAGGTCAAATGCAACACACAAACTATATTGCTACAAAGATGACTGTAAAATGGAATTAGCCTTTTGCTCTCTCTTCGAGGGGGAAGGAAGGAAACCTCCAGGTTGCTGCTTCGGAGCCACAACAGGGGCTGGTGGACATCACCCACCCAGAAGCTTGAGGAACACATTCTGTGGGGACAGAGCTAACAGCAGGACATCCAATGCTGTAGAATCATGGAATGGTTTCAGCTGGACAAGACCTCCAAGATCATCGAGTCCCAACCAGCACCCCAGCACCACCAGGGCCACTAAACCATGTCCCCAAGTGCCATGAGCACAGGTCTCAAAGTCTTGTTGAGGGGAGGCCCTGCCCATGGTGGGGAGGTTGCAGTGATGATCACTTGGGTCCCTTCCAACTTAAGCTGTTCTATCTTTCTTGAATACTTCCAAGTATGGTGACTCCACCACCTCCCAGGAAAGCTGGGGACAGACTTTTGACAAGGGTTTGTTGTGACAGGACAAAGGGCAGTGGCTTTGAGCTGGGAGAGGGGAGATTGAGACTGGAGATGAGGAAGAAATTCTTTGCAGTGAAGGTGAGGAGACACTGGAACAGGTTGCCCAGGGGAGCTGTGGATGTCCCCTCCCTGGAAGTGTTCAAGACCAGGTTGAATGAGGCCTGGAGCAACCTGGGCTGGTGGGAGGTGTCCCTGCCCTTGGCAGCGAGGCAGGAATTTGGAACTGGATGATCCTTAAGGTCCCTTCTGACCCAACCCATTCCATGATTCTGTGATTGTTTCCTCACAATGCCCTCAGCAGTGCATCCATTGGGATCTCCTAAGGAAAAGCTTCTTTCTCCAGATGCTGAGCAGGCAAAACATCTGCCAGCCTTATGAATTGGACAGTCAGATGAACAGAAGCACAAAGCAGGAGAACACCCAGAGGAAGACACCAGCAGCAACACAATAAAGATCTTCATTATTTTCCCCTTGATGTTTTCCTGACAGAATTCATGTTCAACATAAAGCAAAGAGGCCTGAGCCATGTTTGCTGATGGTTTATAGCTCCATAAACCAGAAATAAACAGCTTTTTGTAGATCAAAGCTAGGTAAAGTAAGGAAGCACTGTGGCTTCTGAGACCAAACTAATACATCACACCATCTGAAGTTGGAAGTCCTCCTGGCACTGAAGCTTGGCTCTGGAGGAATTCCATCTTAAAGGCACAGAGCTAAGGAACTTTGCTTCCCAGAGTGCTGCTGGAGAAGCCTTTTGTAAGGAGACTTTCAGGTTCTAGACATGAACTAAGAAATAGTGGAGCAAACAGCAGCATTTCCAGGAGAGCTTGGGCTTGATTTTGTGTGTCCAGGAAGTTCCATTACTGACTGTGGGGACTTAGAGAGGTGACCCTCAGGAGCTGGGTCAGAAACAGCCTCAAGTTGTGCCAGGGGAGGTTTAGATTGGATATTAGAAGAAACTTCTTCACTGAAAGGGTTTTCAAACACTGCATCCCTATCCCTGGGGCTGTTTAAAAGACACAGAGATGTGGTGCTGAGTGCCATGGTTTGGCACCAGCCTTGGCAGAGTTAGAGGATGGTTGGAGTGGATGACCTGAAAGGGCTTTTGCAGCCCAAACAATTCTGGGGTTCTATGGTCAGGATCAGACTCATCACTGATCACCCAAAAGTCTCTGCTGCTGATTCTCAGCTGGGCTTGCAGTGCCCTCGTGCTGATGGCACAGCCCTCAGTGACACAGACCTGCTCCCAGCTTATCTGCAACTCCAGAGTTGCTTCTCTGCAGCTTCCTGCAGCTTCTCTGCAACTCTACCACATCCATGGCCGAGCAGCAAACCCTCACTGAGGTCCAGGCTCGGATCCAGCCCCCAGGATTCCCAGGTCACATTCGCTCAGGGCTACGAATGGAAACAGCATTTTCCTGCCTGCCTTTGTGGTGGCTGTGCCCAGCACCTGAAGGCCAGGCTGTGCTTCTTCTGCCTCACACATCATCACCCCCAGGCTGAATGAGCTGGCAAGGCTGGTGATGATGCGTGAGGCCAAACAGACTCCAGCCGGAGCTGCCAGGGATGCCTTGGCTCTGCAGTGCTGACAGGCTGCAAAAAAACACAGGCAGGTCTTAGAAACTTGGATCCTGACTCACTCAAAGGAGTCTGAGCTGCAGGGCTGGGCTCCAGAGATGCTCAGAATAGGAGGAAGGGAGGGGGGTGAACAGTGACTGCCCCCTAGAAGTGGCAGCCATGCGTGAGGGCTGTCCCTTGCCTGGCACAGGGGACAGGAGGGCCCCCCAGCTCTCTGGGCAACACCATTTCTTGGCTTCTTTCACTGGCAAAGGGGGAGAGGAGTCTCCTTCTCCGGAGACTTTCAAACCCCACCTGGACATGTTCCTGTGTGACCTGCCCTGGGTGCCCCTGATTTGGCAGGGGGGTTGGACAGGATAATCTCCAGAGGTCCCTTCCAACCTCTGCCATGCTGTGATTCTGCTGTGGGTATGTCAGGGCTGGAGTGGGAGATGTGGGTGAAGTGGTCCTGCTTTCTGTAGGCATTTGTGGAGCAGATAATGAAGGCGAAGCAAAAGCCTTCCACCATCACCTTCCTCTGCACTCCTGAGCCAGCCCACAGCACTGTGGCAGCAGCAATGTCCATCCAAGAGCACTGGCAAGGGACATCAGTGTCCCACAGAGCTGCAGACAGCCCAGGTTGTCCCTGCACACACTGCTGTGGGGAACTTTACACCAAATGTGCTTGTCTAAAAATACCTCACTTGTGTGTTTCTTGAGCACATGCCCAGGATCAGGAAAACTTTTCCACAGGAAAAAAAAAAGCTAAAAAAAACCCCAAAAGCCCCAAAAAACCCAAACCCAAAACCCCCAAACTCTTAAACTCTTAACATCTTGGAATGATTTGACCACTTTCTTCTTAGGACATTCTCTCCTCTTCTCTACCCTGATGCGGTTTACTCTTGAACTTAGAGCATCAATTTGGCCCAACAGGAGGAGAACCTTCTCTCTCCCAACCCATAAAGATCAGAGGCTCTAAACTCTTGTTTCTTCCACGTTTCAGGGAAAAACTCCTTCAGAGCATGACATTGACACAAAGTTTTGCTGTAAAACAATCTGGGAAGCATAATCTCTCTAAGAGGTTTTTTTATGTACCATGGCTAATTGTCCCTGACAGGCTGAGTTTACATGGGGTGGGTTTTTGTACATTCAACACCACTGGAACTTTATGGCAGGTGAGATCCCTTACAGCAGCTAAAAGCCTGCCCATGTCTAAGTTACTGCTGCAGATTCATCTTGGCTTGTGGGGGTTTTGTAACTAGAAAACATCAGGAGCAAATTCTCTCCTGTCTGGCAGCTTGCACCACCAGAGACAACTTTATGAAGCTGCTCCACACTGTCAGAAGCAGCTTTCAAAGAGTCACAGATTTTATTGGGTTGGAAGGGACCCTCACAGGGCATCTTGTCCAACCCCCCTGCACTCACCAGGGACACTTCCAACTAGAGCAAGCTGCCCATGGCCATAGCAAGTCTGATCTTGAGTGTCTCCAGGGTTGGGGCCTTAACCACATCCCTGGGCAGACTGTCCCAGTGTCTCACCAGCCTCATTGTGCAGAACTTCCTCCTGACATCCAATCTAAATGTGCCCTGCATGGGCAGGGACACCTCCTACTAGCCCAGGTTGCTCAAGACCTCATCCAACCTGGCTCAGAACCCTTTCAAGCTTGGAGTCTCCACAATTTGTCTGAGCAACCTGTTCCAGTACCTCCCCACCCTCCTGGGGAAGCATTTCCATGAAGTAAGTCTCTTCACCACACGTCATACTCTTCCTCTCAATGGACTCTACTCTCATCCATGTCCTAGGGGTCACCTTATCCCGAAACTGGGGCTGTGGCCCAACCTCCAATTCCTTGTGTATTAGCTCTGGTTCATCTGCACATGCACATGAACACCCTCCTCTCATCCAGCTCACTATGCCTTATAAAATATGGCTTATAAAAACTTTATGGAGCCTGTTCCTCCGAAGGGCTCATTCCACAGCACAGTACGCAACCTCCAGCTCTTTTATGGCATGGCAGAGAAAGAAAGGGCTCAGTCTGTGTGGAGCACCTCATGTGGAGCAGACATGGGGCTGGGGCTTCCAAATGGACCACCCTCAGCCTTGACCGGGTTGCTCCAAGGTTAGCAAGTGGATTTGTGTCTGAAGGAAGCAGCCAAGTGAAAAAACACCGATCCAGGCCGCCCCAAAGCCCTCCTCACCCCAGCGCCTTGCCCACCAGGAAGGTCAAAAAGAAGTGAGTGCAGAGAGCATAGGCCTTGTGCAAAGGGCACCACAGAGCCATGGCAGCTCCAGAAGATCATGGGCAACCTCAGGCAGACTTTGCTAGACACGAAGATCTTGGCCTAAAGTGGCTTTGCAAGAAGCCTTTGCTAGACACAAAGATCTTGGCCTAAAGTGACTTTGCAAGCAGCCTTTGCTAGACACAAAGATCTGCCCCAAAAGTGACTTTGCAAGAAGCCTTTGCTAGACACAAAGATCTGCACCAAAAGTGGCTTTGCAAGAAGCCTTTGCTAGACACAAAGATCTTGGCCTAAAGTGACTTTGCAAGAAGCCTTTGCTAGACACAAAGATCTTGGCCTAAAGTGACTTTGCAAGAAGCCTTTGCTAGACACAAAGATCTGCACCAAAAGTGACTTTACTAAGATTTGAAGGATCTAAGAGGGAAGCTCCAGAGCATCATGAGGACTAAACGGCAGGTCTCCTCCTAAGAGGGAGAATTAGGCTCCTGACCAGTCACACAAGTGAGCCTAGAAAGAGCAATAATTACTGTCTAGAGTGTGGTAGTTACAAAAATGAGAGGGCAAATCAGGCTCAACACTGTGACCAGATTTTTATCTCCATCTCATGTGGAGGCTGAGCCCAAATCAAAATAGGTCTCACTTTTTCCCTCCATCCTCTAAACACTTTAACTGAGGTCCCATCCTCTGCTAGACCCTTCTGTACCTCCTCTTTGTTCTAGCTGAAGCTGAGCCAACACATTCACTTTAAGCACTTTGTGAGGGTCACCCTGATCTGTTGGACAGACCCTGCTGCCCTCCCTGCTTCTGAGCTTTGGTATCAACTTTGCTTCAGCCCCTGAGCTCCACTTGTCTTTTGAAGACACAACAAATGGGGCACAGCAGGTGCTGCTGCAGATGTAGCTGCTTCTGAAATGCCACCAACTGGTTCTGAAATCCTTTTAGGCTCTACCCTGTGATGTGTGCACTGCATTAGAGACTTGTTCCTGCTTTATGTCTTGGGGTTATGCCAGGATAACAGAGGCATTGATTTCTTAAGAGAACAAATTTGGGTTCTGCTCTACTGGCAAACCAGTTGTAACCAGCAAAGCTCTCCCAGCACAGGATTTAACCTCACTGCTTCACCTGGGACATCAGCTTAGGCCTGGCTTTGCTGGGGGAGGTTGTGCATGGGCACTAAGTAAAGTGTTTCAAGCTGTGAGCTGTGACAAACCCAAATGAGTGGCAGCCACCTCCTTCCTGATCAGCTTTTTTCCATGGTCTCTGTAACACTGAGCCATCATACAGAGAATTCTTCAGGACAGCAGGATGGACGTGTTCCAGAGAGTCCCAAGAGCTGCTGGATTCCTGTGCTGGTCCAGTGACTTCCACTCAATGATTCTTTTTCTTGCACTGAAAGTCAATTTAAACCCAGTGTGACCACGTTCAGCTCCTACCAGCCTGTAGAATTTGCCAGGCTGTGTGTGATAAGGGAGGTTGTAGTTGTGCAAGGCCAGGTTGGATGAGGCCTTGGGCATCCTGGGCTGGTGAGAGGTGTCCCTGCCCATGGCAGGGGGATTGGGAGTGGATGATCTTTAAGGTCCTTTCCAACCCAAACCATTCTGTGCCTCTATGAACACAAGTTCAGTGCTTAAACTACAAAGATTTCTTATCCACCTGCAGCTTAGCAGCCTTTCAGCTGTGTTTCACCACAAGGCTGGATCTAAATATGTGTTGGGATGTGACACACAATGCCTGAGGAGCAAGTAGAAGAGGAGAAAGAGAAGGAGAAAGCATGTGAGCATCTCTTTGTGTAAGTCTGTGTGTCTGTGAGGGCACCTCCTAAGCTTTAAGGATAAATCAGAGAAAGGTTGGGCAAACAACTCTAAAGTACTGTGGGTCTGCAGGAGGCTTTAAAAATTAATACTCAAACATGAAAATGCTTTATACAAGAAAGAAACCTTTTAGTAACTTCTCCATCCTAGAAAAAAAAAAAAAAAGGGGGAGGAGGGGGGGTGGATAATGAATAATTCAACAAGGCACCAAGGAAACTGATTTGCTGAATAAGTGTAAAATAAACCTGAGGGGGAACTGGTCCTGATCACCTGAACTGTGAAGCTGGTGGTGCCCAGGGAAAGGACAAGAGGGTTACAAAGGAAGTTCCATAAGTTCCATCAACACCTCCAGGCAGGAGGCATCCACAACCTTCCTGGGCAACCTGTGCCAGTGTTATCCTCACCCTCACTGGAAAGAATTTCTTCCCAAACTCCAGTCTGAATCTGCCCTCAGTGGAAGAAGTCGTTACAAGTCCAGAGGTGCATCCTCCATCATTATCACATGAAGTAAGCTCCTGGCCCAAAAGTGGTTCCCTGTCTTAGAGGAATCATAGAATCTACTGTTTGGAAAAGACCCCAAGATCACCAGGTCCACCCGTAACCCAGCACCCCTGTGCCCAACTCTTAGACCATGCCCCTGAGCTCCTCATCCAAACATCTTTCAAACAACTCCAGGGATGGTGACTCCACCACCTCCCCAGGCAACCTGGTCCAGTGCCCAATGACCCTTTTGGTGAAGCAATTGGTTTAGGTTGCTAAGCAGAGCTTATCCCACAGCTCAGGGACTGCTCAGGCAGGAGGATGAACACCTTCTGCAGAAGGTTCTCTGCACTGCTAACCCCAGCATGGCAGAAAGGAATTTCTTCAGCAGCTTTTAGACTCAGCTTCACTGAGACAGCTCCATCACAGGCAACATTTCCAAAGTGTTTGCAGTCAGGCTGCCAAATGCTCAGCCCCACCTTAAATTACCACCACCTCTGGGCACTCCCAAACTCCAGCTAGTGCCTGGGACGCAGAAAAGCCAGCAAAGATGAGCACAAGTGTTGGGCAACCTTCTGAGCTCCTCCATGGACCTCAGCAGGCCAGCTCCGCTGATCTCACCTGCAAAGGGGCTGGATGAGCTTTGCAACATCAGCCCCATCAGACAGAGCATCACCTTGGTGAGCAATGCCATGCTGATGCTGGCTTCCTGCTCAGGGACCAGCCTGATGTCCTGTTTCTTCTGTCTGCTCCACCTCTGTGCCCACCTCTGCTGGGAAATGGAGTTATTTTAAAAGCTTCAGCAGCTCCATGAGGTCAGCTGCAGAAAGCTGTAAAAAACTGCCTTGGGTTGATGGTTCAAGCAGCCCACAGGTCTTTTTCATTACAGAACAGATAGAACCCTATGAAATTATTATTATAATAATAACATCATTTATTTCAACAGGACTGAAGAAAAAAAAAAGGCAAAAAAGAAAAAAAAAGAAAAGCTTTATGATGGTGTTTTATATGCAACATGTGCACCATAAATATTTCCATAAAAAAACATGCATGAAAATATAAAGTTGGCAAAAAGAAATTAAAAGTCAGGAGGGGGGGAAAAAAAAAAACCAACAACAAAAAAATTCCCCCCTTCCCCCCAAAACACAACAGAAACCCCAACCCAGTTAAAGAAGCATTAAACCACCAGCCATGGAATAGTGAATAAAGAGCCCCTGCCACTCAAGGCCAGCAGGACTTTCTCTCTCTAGTTTCAGCTACTTCCAAGCTAGCTGTGGAGAAAGCCCCTGAGCAACTCACAGACCACACTTCCCAGCATCCTTCTTCCTGTGGAAATACTCTTGGCCTTTCCTCAGCTCTGAGTGCCTGTAGGAAGGTCCCAGCCAATGTCAAGGCTTCAGTGCAGTTGGTGATGCAGACCCCTACAGCAAAGAAACAGGTTTGCAGCCAATGGAAAATGTTCTGATGCTTGTGTTGCTCATGGGAGCAGGGAGAGGACATAGAGTGGCAGGGACACCTGGCTGGAACAGAGTCATAGAATGGCTCAGGTGGGAAGGGACCTCAGAGATCATCATCTCCAACCTCCCCACCATAGGCAGGGACACCTCTCAGCTAGACTCAGCTGCTGAAGGCCTCATTCAGCCTGGCCTTGAGCATCCCCAAGGAGTTGGCATCCACAGCCTCCCTGGGCAGCCTGTGCCAGAGTCTCACCACCCTCATGCTGAAGAACTTCTTCCTCAGCTCCAGTCTGATCCTGCTCTCCCTCAGCTTCAAACCATTCCCCCTTGTCCTGTCTCTAGACACCCTCAGGAAAAGAAGCTGAACAGATGTCTTGAGATCCAACCCCAAGACCCTCAAGGGCTGCCCTTCGTGTTCATCTAATAAAGGAGCAGATCTGTGACCAGGTTTCTGACCTCTTCAAAGGGTACTTTGCAATTCTACTTCCCCCAGTCCCTGTTGTGCTGCTGAAATTCTTTACCTTGATGGTCTGAATCAAGCACAGAAGCCCTGTCCCTCCTGCTCTCTCTTCTTCCCTCTCCTTCTCTTAAAAAGTAGTTTCAGGGGTCACAGTTATTGGTCCCTCCTGGCTGCCCTCCTTCCTGTGCAACCTCTTCTAGGTGAACCTTCTCTGGCAGGGAGGTTGGACTCCCTGATCTCCTGAGATCCCTTCTGACCACCCCCATGCTGAGCTTCATTCTGTGAGTCTGGGAAATCCACTCCAGGTTTGGAAGGAAGCTGAGTCCCTCCTGCTGGCTGCACACAAGGACCTGCCAGGTACCAAACGCTGGCTCTGAGCAGTTCCACAGTAGCTGGAAGAGTCTCCAGCCTGGCTGCCAAAACCCAGCAGGCATTGTTTACACCAACCAACACCCTCCCAACACAATCCTGCTTCCCAGGCCAACTCTGCTGCAATACATCACCCCCCAGCTCGCTTGTCAGATTGGTTTGTCTACAAATATGTTCACACTTGGAAATCTCTCCCTTCTGTGAGCAGCAAGCCATTAAACATGCAGCTCTCTGCTTTCCCCATCTTGCTCTCCCTACATCACACAACTTCTCTTCTTTTGTCCCCATTAAATGCCTATTCCACTTTTTTTTTTGCCTCTTTTAAATATTCAGGCATAGGAAAGAAGCTGTAAAACCCTTGCCTGCCTTATTTATTATTTAGTGCACACAATTTTTTTTCCCTGCAGAACACCAAAATAAAAATAAAAAGAAAAGCATTTTAGGCTTTTTTTTTCCCCCACACCCCTCCCTTATTTCCTTTGTATTTTATTTCCATTACTCTGCTTGTTAAAGTTTAAAACCTGCTTTGTTTCCTGACAGTTGGGATTTGTGTGTCTCGCTGTCAGGCAAAGGCTTTCTACCTGCCTGCCATGGGGCTGGGCGGAGGGAGCTTGAGCTCTGAGCAAGGAGGTGCTCAGAGCTTCTACCACTTGCTAACCCCAGACTTGAAAGGAGCTCTGAGGTCAGAGATGAAGCCTACAGCTACCCCAGGATAAACAGAAGGACATTTTACTGCTGACAATAAAATCCCTGGAGTAAATATTGCCACGTGTCAATCCTGCCATGGGACTCAGCTGAGTTGGAGACTTTAAGGCCAGCCCAAAAATAGGACCCCAGGTGACCTCTTGAACCTTGAGGCCACAGTTCAGGGCTCCCCAGTTCAAGGCAAATGGGGAACTACTGGAGAGAGTCCAGGGGAGACTGCAGAGCTGCTGAGGGGGCTGGAGCAGCTCTGTGAGGAGCAAAGGCTGAGAGCCCTGGGGCTGAGAGCCTTGAGAAGAGCAGCCCCAGAGGGGAGCTGAGCAATGCTCAGCAAGAGCTAAAGGCTGGGGGGCAAGAGGATGGGGCTGGGCTCTGCTCAGTAGTGCCCAGGGACAGGCCAAGGGGCAGTGGGCACAAACTGGAGCCCAAGAGGTTCCACCTGAACAGGAGGAGAAACTTCTTTGGTTTAAGGGTGCTGGAGGCCTGGAGCAGGCTGCCCAGACAGGTTGTGGAGTCTCTTTCTCTGGAGAGCTTCCAACCCCAGCTGCCCATCGAGATCCTGGGTGCCCTGCTTGAGCAGGGGGCTTGGACTGGGTGATCTCCAAAGGTTCTTTCCAACCCCCACCACGCTGGGATTCTTTAACAGTGCAAACCAAAGGACATCATGCAGCAATTTCTCCATTAAACACTTAACTGTTTGGGTTGTGGCATCTCCTCTGGAGTGAGACATCAACCTTGACCCAAAAGCTGGCAGAGGTGGAGAGCTCCCCCATCCCTCAGGAGGTGATTCTGATGGTGACTGCTCTTCACCCTCAGATACCTGCAGTGGAGTTTGTGTTAGCTTCACACTGCTGTAACACTCCACAAGTATCTCACTCACTCCAGGAACTACTTGTACACAAAGCCCTGGATGGCTGGAGCTGAATCTGGTGTCAGATAGGGAGCTGAACTTTTTCAAGTGTCCACTCTGGCAGCAACCTCCTAACTTACTAATGCTCTAAAGCAAGCTGGAGTAGTGCCACCATAACACTGCCAGGGAGAGAGGTTCTCCATGTAAGTGAAGAGCAGGCAAAGCAGTGTGAGCTACCCTGTGCCACCATCACCCTTGATCTCAGGAGACCACCCCAGGAAGCGTGGTGAGGGCTCTGGCTCCATGGCCCTTTCCAGCTCACCCTGTTGCTAATGCTGCTAACAGCACTGCCAGGTGGTTTGGTGGTTTCACAGCTTGGGCATCCTTCCATCAGGAGCTGGATGGAAACCAAGAAGTCGTTCACATAAGTCACTCCACAGACACAACCACCAGACTGGCCCAGTCTGAGGAGGTCTTGGAGCTGGTGCCCTACAAAAGATACTGGCTTTGGAAGAGAAGTGCACTGCTCCTGGAACCAGATGGCTGTGTGCCTGCTCCGTGTGACAGCCTTTAGCTCACCAACAATGCCAGTGAAAGGTGTTCCAGCAGGAGAATCATAGAATGGGTTGGGTTGGAAGGGACCTTAAAGATCATCCAGTTCCAACCCCCTGCCATGGGCAGGGACACCTCCCTCCAGCCAAGGTTGCTCAAGACCTCATCCAGGCTGGACATGAACACCCCTGGGGAGGAGGCAGCCACAGCCTCCCTGGGCAACCTGTTCCAGAGTCTGCCCACCCACAATGCAAAGAATTTCTCACAGATTCACAGATTGGGAGGGACCCTCAAAGGTCATCCTGTCCAAGCACTCAGCAGGGACACCTCCAACTAGATCAGGCTGCCCAGGGCCACATCAAGTCTGATCTTGGATGTCTCCAGGGATGGGGCTTCAACCACACCCCAGGGCAACCTGTTCCAGCCTTTCACCACTTTCATAGTGAGAACTTCCTCCTGATGTCCAACCTAAATCTCCCCTGCTGGAGTTCCAAGCCCTTGCCTCTCATCCTATCACCCCAAGCCCTTCTGAGCAGTTCCTCTCCCTAACATCCAGTCTAAACCTCCTCTCTTCCAGCTGAACCATGAAGAGTTTCTGTGTTCTCAGTGCAATGTTGTTGTGTGAGTGTGTTCTGAGCACCAAACACCAGCAAGGGAAAGCAGGCCAAGGTAATGCTGGAAGCCAGAAAGAACAGAAAAAAAACCACAAAAAACCAGGATTCTGGAACATTTCAGGATCCTGTTGACTCCTAAGATTGGAGCAGACAGGTACAGCCCAAAGACAGCACGATCTAAACGTGGGCCAAGCTCTAACACACAGCAGGAATGTCTAATTTTAGTCTGTCCAGTTTTGGCAATGTCACCTTTAATTGCATGGCTCATTTGAATTGTAAAACACCTTTACAAGCTAAGCAGGCAAAGGAAATGGGCCAGATTTGCTAGGCTCCCAGTCAGCTTCAATTTGAACTCCAATGAAATCAGCTTCAAGCAGTGAATGCATGGTAGGATTTGAGTTACCAGAGAGGAAACACAACCTGCAAACATCCCTGGCAGACCCTTCAGACCTTGCATGGAGGCTGCATCACAGAGGTCACTCTGTGGCACTGCTCCTGCAAACTTTGGTGTGAGCCACACAGTTCCCTGGGATGGATTTTTCCTGGCTAACCAGCTGCAGGCTGCATCCTTGTGTATGTGCTGCAGCCAACTTGCACTTCAGATTTCCACAGACAGCACTTCAGGATTTTTCATAGAATCATAGAATCAGTCAGGGTTGGATGGGACCACAAGCATCATCTAAGTTCCAACCCCCCTGCCATGGGCAGGGACACCTCACACTAGACACCTCACGCTTTTGACAAGGGCTTGTGGTGGTAGAGTGAGAGGGAATGGACTGAAGCTTGAGGAGGGCAGATTGAGACTGGAGATCAGGAAGGAATTCTTTCCAGTGAGGGTGGGGAGACACTGGAACAGACTGCCCAGGGAGGCTGTGGATGCTTGAAGGTGTTCAAGACCAGGTTGGATGAGGCCTTGAGCAACCTGGGCTGGTGGGAGGTGTCCCTGCCCATGGCAGAGAGGTTGGAACTGGATGATCTTTAAGGTCCCTTCCAACCCATTCTATGAATCTATGTTCTCAGCAGTCTGAGAAGCCAGGACAGTCCCAGGTGCTGCAGAACCCTGGGTGAGGTTGGGTTTCCAAAGCATGGGGAGCATGAACTGGCTCCCTTGCAGTGAGCAGTGTCCTTCACAAGCCTAACTCCCAGTAAAACACAAGCCCCAGTGGGTACACAAACACCTTGTGCTGCAAAAAACTGTGGATATGAAGTAAAAATCAGTTCAGTACCTAGATCATTGTGCCAGCTTAGGGCTTGGAAATGGCAGAAGTGTTGATCAGGAGCTCTTGCAAAGGTGATGCCTCTGCAGCCCAGGGGAACCCATGTTTGCAAAGCGATATTTTTGCTCTGCTCTGGGAGGCACCAGAGACATTTTCTTTGGAGACCTTCCTTCTCTGGTGACCTTCAAAGTCCACCTACATATTGTGATCCTGGGCAACCTGTTGTGGGTGCCCCTGCTTTAGCAGGAGGCTGGACTGAAGGTCCCAGACTCAGACCCAGAGGTCCCTTCCAACCCTGGGATTCTGAAAAGTGCTTTAGCAGAAGAGGTAGTTTCTGACAAGCTGGGCTGAAGCTGAAGAGCAGCTTTTCATCAGCTTCAGCCAGGCAGGATTTTACCTCACTGTACAATTGGCACCATTTGGGATTCTGCGAGTGAAGTCCAAGGAAGCACTCAGTGGAATCACAGAACAGGGCTGGAGACGTCGGCAGCCAACAGCTCGTGGGCAGCAGAGGAAGGAACAATATTGGGAAGTGCATTTAAATAACACTCACATTTGGGGAATAATTAGCCACCATCCTGGAAGCACAGATGTGAGGCCTGGGCTGCTTCGTTACAACTTTGAGTCTTGATTAGATAGAGCCCAATTCAGAGCCAGTTTCCTCCAAGCACCCTCTGGCTCTGCACTCGAAGGGCTACAACGGGAGGCCAGCAATTGCAGGCAAAGTGCTGCACGGCTTTTGCAAGAGCAAAATCCTGCTGAGCCCGTGATGGAGGTGAATAGTTAAGGACTCGGCCACTAGCATAACCTGTGCTGCCACCTGAACCACACTCGACAAAGAGTGCTTTTTGCTGCTGCTGCTGATTGTGCTGCACGCATCGGCGATGTGATGTGCCTGGAAGGAAAGCTCTCTGCCACCCTCTAGAGAGATTTGGCTGCTACTCACCGGTGTCCAAGTGGCTTTTCTGCTTCTGTTAGCATCTGGGCAAGGAGCTTTTTGCTTGAGCTCTTTAGGTCCCACAAGCACTACCAGGGCTGCACACCAGCAGATGAGCTTGCATCATACTCAGTGACACGGAGCTGGCACACATCACAACAAAAACCTCTTCCTGCTCTTGTTGCTGATGTCCCTGCTGACTGCAGGGGAGGTGGACCTGACCCTTCAAAATCCCTTCTGACCCAAAGTATTTAATGATTCTATGGCATCATGGACAAACTTAGAACCATGAAACCGTAGAATGCATTGGGTTGATATGGACCTCCAAAGGTCATCCAGACCAAGCCCCCTGCAGTCAGCAGGGCCATCCCCAGCTAGACCAGGGTGCTCAGAGCCCCAGCAAGCCTGATCTTGAATGTCTCCAAGGATGTGGTCTCCACCACTTCCCTGGGCAACCTGTTGCAGTGTTCCAGCACCTTCATAGTAAAGAGCTTCTTCCTAATGTCCAACTGGAATCTGCCCTTCTCTACTTTAAAACTCAATGTCCTATTGCTACCTGCCCTTCTGAACAGTCCCTCCCCAGCTTGCACAAGGTGCAGCACAGTCTCTGATGCACACATGCAAATGATGATGTTCTGCTGATATGAAGGATTTTACCTCTGCCTCCTATCAGGAGTCTCACTTTCTTACAGGCACTTTGTTGTTCTGCACCATCATTATGTTTCTCTCAGTTTTGACAGCTCAGTGCCTTGCCACCCAAACCAGGCTGCTCCTTCCCCACTAACACCCAGTCAGCTTGTTCTGGAGGATCAGCCATGTCAGTCGTGGACTACATGATCTCCACAGGTCCCTCCCACCCCCTACCACTCTGTGAATAGCTTGAAAAGTGGGGTAAGACAAGCAAAATTCCTTCCATGGGCTAAAGAATCAAACTCCCTGCAAGGCCCTCCTGCCACACTGGGAAAGCTCTAACTGGGAGAGCCTGAGGCACCTCTGCTGCACTGGGGAAATCTGAAAGTCAGACGTCTGCCCTTGACAGCATCCAAGGCAAACACTAACAGGAAGCATTCTGCAGGCTGGGCTGAGGCTTGGCAAAGCCCCTGCCATAAACAAGATGTGGAGGAGGATGAGGCAATTGGAAAGGGACTCACCTCAGCTTCCTCAGCCCTCTTCTAGCTCCTGCAGAGTGGTTGTGCCAACCCAGTAAACACAGTGACGAGGCTTGCTGAGCATGGAGACCAAGGGCTTTGCTCTGCTGGGGCTGCTTTTTAATGACCTCATGCCCAAACTGAAGTGCTCTGAAAAGAAAACCAAAACAAAACTGTGCCAGTGATGGCCCATAAAACTCTGAGACCCACTTAAGAACTCTGAAAGGTAAAGAAAGAGGAAAAAAAGTGGATTTCCCAGGTCAGCATCCTGCCAAAATGTGAGCAAAAGACCAAACACTCCCCAGGTGCCTCAGCTGCTCCTCACCAGCCCTGTTCTCCAGACCCTTCACCAGCTTCATTGCTCTTCTTTGGACAAGCTCCAGCAACTCAATGTCTTTCTTGTAGCAAGGGGCATGCCCACCCTCGTGGTGAACACCTCACTTGCAGGCACCAGACAGCAATGCCTGAAGCTCACACAAGAATCTGTAACCAAAAACCTTACCTCTCATTCTCCTCAGTCCTGATTTCACCAGGACTGTAAGGACACTTCCAGACTTCATCTTCAGACCTCTGAAATGATCCCAGCAGACCTATTGACACATTAAAAGTTAATCAGTATCCTTCATAATTGAAATCTCTTCTCCTCTCCAGACACTCTCAAGCCACATTTCCCACCCCCCTCTACCCCCAATCTATCACTTCCCTTCTGGGGTGTCCATGATTTGATGCAAGATCTTAACATGAACTAAATTCTGTTCTTTCCCCTTAAGCTTAATGAGCCATTAAAAAAAAAAAAAGGCAAGTGGGAAATAGCAGAGCAATTAAAAGCAGAATATGGAGGGAAAAATTCAAGTAATGCATCCTTGGACTGTAATTTAGAGAATTTATTAGTCATAAAACCTTGATGAGTTATTCTTGTGACAAAAGTTGTAATAAGGAGTAAAAAAAAAAAAAAAAAAAAAAAAAAAAAAAAAAAAGGTGATAAAAATAATGAACATATTTGCAAGGCAGCCAGCACAGGGGAATGACAGAAGCCTCCTTTGGAAGGGGTTAGCTCCATAATTACAATCATATGAATGCCTTTTAATGCCACTGTTTTGCTAATATATTGTCAATTTTCTCTTGGAAAGCTTTCCACTGAAAGTGCTCCCATTTTGTCTTTCAAAAATAAACATCTCTCTTGTCTCCTGTGCAGCAAACTGCTGGGAGCTGTGCAAAACAGTTCCAGAAGAAACCCAAAGAGTGATGAAATGAGGCCAGGAGTAGGTTTTGGAGCAAGCCCTGTCTGAGGGTAGGGGCTGCTGAGGTCTGAAAAATCTGATTTATATCTTGAGGTGGGACTGTAAAAGGAAGCAGTTCCTTACAGATGTGGGAAGGGCACCATAAGGGTGTCCAAACAAAAGCAGGCAGATGGCTGCTGTGAGTTGCTAGGAAAATAAATAACTGGGGTTCATCCAGTGAATGAAAACTCTCCTGTTCCATTATAGTCCCACAGGGAGCAGCGAGGGCTGCAGGATCAGACCTTTAAGTGCTGAAAACAGATTTACACATCAGCAACAAAGTCAGCCCTTCAGTACACCAACTGCTATCTTGGTCTCCCAGAGCAGGAGTCGGCTGTCGGCACCGCGCAGGCTGCTGGAGATCACTCCCAGCATGGTCACTGCAAGGCAGCCCCACCAGTTCCAGCTCTATCTCAGACCCCTAGTGATGGTGCCCACCTGGCATCCTAGAATGGGTTGGGTTGGAAGGGACCTTAATGATCATCCAGCTCCAGCCCCCCTGCCATGGGCAAGGACACCTCCCACCAGCCCAGGTTGCTCAAAGTCTCATCCAGTCTGATCTTGAACACCTCCAGGGAGAGCACATCCACAGCCTCCCTGGGTGGGAGAAACCTCCCAGTGTCTCCCCACCCTCACTGTCAAGAATTACTTCCTAATCTTCATTCTCATTCTCTCCTCTTCCAGCTCCAAGCCATTGTCCCTCATCCTGTCACTCCCAGCCCTTGCCAAAAGTCCCTCCCCAGCTCTCCTGCAGCCGCTTCAGCTACTGCAAGGCTGCTCTAAGATCTCCCTGGAGCCTTCTCCTCTCCAGGCTGAACAACCCCAACTCTCTCAGCCTGTGCCCATCCGCGAGGTTCTCCAGCCCTCTGATCATGCTCCTGGCCCACCTAGGCTTAGGTGTTGTGTTTCAAGCCCTCACAAGAGCCCAGGGAGCCTGGCTGGGCGCAGGGGAGGAGCGGGGAGGACCCCGCGGCAGTGCCTGCGGTGCCTTTGTACAGGAGCTGGGGTTACTGCCTCTGAAATGCCGCAGGAAGCAGGAAAAGGGAGATTTGAATTAGAGCCTGCAGATTGAATTTCACAATTAGAAACCAGATCCTCCTGAAATCCCACCTGCAAACAGCCCCTGGGCACAGCCAGGTCTGAGACTAAGACTTAATATCTGTGTTCTACCTAAACTGCCACCACTCCTGCACAGAACCTCAGAGTGCCAGGGTGGAAGGGACCCCAGTGATCAGCTGCTCCAAGCTTTCTAGGTGATGGTGGAGTTGAAATGAGCTGGCCCAGCACCCTGGCAAGCTGAGGCTTCCAACTGTCCAGGGTAGGGGAATCCACTCCTTCCCTTGGGAGATGATTCCAGTGTTTGACTGCTCTGATGGGGAAACATTTTCTCCGAGAGTCCAATGGAGATGTCCCCAGCAGTAACTTGTGTCCATCACCCTTTGTCTTTCCCATGGGACTCCTTGTAAAAAAGGAGTCTCCATCCTCCTGGCAGCCACCCTTGATGAGGACATCTCTTCTCAAGGCTGCACAAACCCAGCTCTCTCAGCCTTTCCCCCTCCCCATCCCATTTCTGTATGCACCTCCCCAGGAGACAGACTCAGTGTCTGATCCATGTTTCACCAGCGAACAGTCCATGAGCAAACAACAACAACAACAACAAAATTAAATAAAAAGCCATAAAGAGAGGGACCTGCAGCAGTGAGCAGTCAATAATAGATGCTGCTGCTTCCCCCAGCTAAGTGACAGTGTTTCTCCATTGCATGTGTCAAGGCTCATTTAATTTCCCAGGCAGCCAGCGTCCTGACAGGCAGCTGAGTAACACCTATCTGCTGCTTGATGTATTTAATGGGTGGCTATGAGCTGGTGGGGGGAAGCTGAGGTCCTCCCAGGACTGTATGATCTCTGCCAGAAATAAACATCAGTTGGAATGGCAAGGTTCTGAGAGGCACAATCTGTTAGCAGCAAATTGAACTGTCACCCTTGTGTGTCATGTTCATTTGGCTGATTAAGGAGATATTAATCTACTGTCATTGGTACAGTATCTGTCATCCTGAGGAGGGGAAAGGGAGGGAGAAAAAAAAAACAACCAAGCAGCAAGGATATGCAGGGAGCTTTCCTGGAGATAAATACACACACAGAGAAGGGGAAGCAGAGGTGTGCAGAATACAAATGGAACTCTAATCTGCTACCAATATTGAGCCAACTACAATTGATTGCAGATGCACACACAGAGCAAACAACAGAGCCTGTGCCAGGTAAGGCTGAAGCTGGGGGCTGCGTGGCTTTGACCACCCCTCAAAGGCAGCAAGATGAATCCTCTGCAGTCATGCTGGGCCTCCTCAGCATGCAAATAGGTTTAGCCGCTCCACAATGGGTTCATACCATGTTGTGCTACTTCAGCAGCAAAACGTTCAGTTTGGAGAAGAACAGGCTGAGGGGAGACCTTCTCACTCTCTACAGCTACCTCAAAAGAGGTTGTAGTGAGGTGGGGGTTGGTTTCTTCTTAGTGTCAGATGATAGGGCAAGAGGAAATGGCCTGAACTTGTGCCAGAGGAGATTTAGGTTGGAGATTAGGGAAAATTTCTTTGCTGAATGAGTGGTCAGGGATTGGAACAGGCTACCCAGGAAGGTGATGGAGTCACCACCCCTGGAGGTGTTCAAGAAACCTATGGCCATGGCACTCTGGGACATGGTTTAGTGGGCATGGTGGTGTTGAGTTGGTGGTTGGGCTCGATGAGGTCTTTTCCTCATCACCATCCCTTCCATCATTTTACCTGCAAAGAGACCAGCACTGGGAGAGATGATTGCCTTGAAAGGAAAGGTTGAAGCACACGAAAGATGCAGGTGCCACATATGCTGTTGAATAACCATGCCCTGAATGTGGGTCTGAGGCTTAAGCAATGCCTCCAATTCAGGATAATTTAGAACAGTGGTGATGACAGCAGCACAGAGTGACCAAGAGTGACCAAGAGTGAGCACTGACTGCAGGTCAGGGAACATTACAAAGGAAGAAATTCCAGTCCAGAGCAGGTAGACACAGCTCCCACTGCCTTGCACTTGAGAAGCCTGGTAGATGAATTTAACCTTCTGGGAAGTTTCAGGTGGAGATAAGTTCAGGCTCTCAGTGCTGGTTAGCAGAATCCCTTAACAAGAGCCAGGCTGCCACAGCTTCTACTTCAGAGCAGGTTAAACCAGGAGTTTAATGAACATGCACACCCAGACCCTTACCTGGCTAGGTTCTGACTCATTTTTGTAGGGGGAAACACTAACACAACCTGAAAAGCTCAAGAATACATCATTAAACCCAAGATGCTAGTCCCACATCAGCTTGGATGAGAAAATGTTTGCTAAAGCTCTCCACATCCCCTCCCTTTTGCAGCAGTCCTCACAGCCTCTGTTTGAGTCAATAACTGTTTTAATATGGGGAGTTTAGAAAAGTTTGATTCAAATTCCTCTGACACAGTTCCATCAACATCCAGTTTCCAGAGCCAGTCTGCATATGACTCATTAAATATTTAAAAGATTCCTATTATTGAATTAACTATTTATTGATTTATAATTTAAAAGATTTATGCTGGGCCATTAAAAAAAAAAATTCCAAGCTGACTTTCACTTAAAGAGATGTCAGGTGCCATTTGCTGCTGGTGAATGTCTAATGTAGCCTTTTCACCCCTGGAGTGAAGAAAGGACAATTACTCAAGGACCTCTGGTTCAATATTCATACTGGGTAGATGCTGAGGTCTGGGGCTGCTTTGCTTTGCTTTCCTTTCCTGCGGCATTAGGTCATGCTCAGCAGCATCTATCCATCCCACAAACCCTCAGCCTCCCCTGGAAATGCACAGCTTGTAGTTTTCTCCCCCTGTTACATTTATTGATTTGCATCCTGGATGAATTTTGCAAACCCCAGGAGACTTCCCCAGGAGATTCGTGGGGCGGCGACGCTCCTGCTGAGGTCATAAACACAGAGGGACAAACAGAGAGAGGTACAGACAGGCAGAGCTGATCCTGCTCTGGCATCCCTGCTCTTACAGAGCCTGCCTCAGAAAGCTGTTCAGACTGGGAGCCTTACCTGTGGGGAATGTTGGCTCTTCCCAAAACCAAGAGTGGATTTAGGACCTGTGCTGAACTGGCACCACAAAACCTGAAACGTCCTCTGAGCACTGCAACATTGACTCCCAACTGCAAACCCACACCTGCCAGGCTGCTGCTTTGCTCTTTCTCCAAGGAGCTCTAAGGAGCAGAAAACTATGACCATATTGCTGCTATTTAGCACCTTTAAGCTGAGGCTCACAACCTGCTTCACCAACATTAATTATTGAAATCTGTCCGAGCCCCCAGGGGTGTCTATTATTGTAATACTCCTCTTACAAATGAGTAAACTGATGCACAGGAAGGTTAAGTGACTTGCTGAAGGCCACACAAAGAGGCCACACCAAAGCCAGCCACAGCCTTTCAAAGGGAAGAAAAAGAGGATAAAGCAGAACAAATGCACTGCCTGCCCTAAGTGTACAACCCAAAGATGCTTACAGATACAGACAGAAATACAACTTGGGTCTCAAAAGGGAAAAAAAGAAACAAAAAAGAAACAAAAAAAACACAGGAATGATTTTTTTTTCTGTACACAGCTAGCAAGGCTCTGCCTCAGATAATGATCTCTCCCTGCTTGTTTTACTTTTGACTTTGGGGACCTAAGTTTTAGTGATACACATTTCTCTACAACCCATTCTTGGCTGCATATCAAAACCACAGAGAGTAATTAGCACAGAGTCTGTCAGACAAAACTGCAGCAGAGCAATGCATGACACTGGAGAAATTGTTACCCTAGATCCTCCAATCTGTGAATTATAAATAAAGCTCTCCAGGACTTGAAAAGCCAGCTTGGAGTGACTGTTCCATGTAGCTTTCCTAATGGTATAGCTGGGGGTTAAGGATTAACCCTAGAAAAATAATTTTGAGTTGTATCAGGCACAAAACTGTAATAAACTGAATTAAATTGATATAATAAGGGGGGAAGGGGGAGAAGAAGGTCTTACGGAGCCAGAGGAAAGTGCAGTGTGAAGGGGGAGAACACTCAAGCAAATAGCTATGCACACACACATACAGATACACCACAGGATGGTAGGGGCTGGAAGGGACCACTGAAGATCATCAGGGTCACCCAGGGCAGGTTGCACAGGAACATATCCAAGTGGGTTTGGAAGTCTCCAGAGGAGACTCCACAACCTCTCTAGGCCACCTGCTCCAGGGCTCCAGCACCCTCACAGTAAAGAAGTTTCTCCTCATGTTGAGGTGGAACCTCCTGGGTTCCAGCTTGTGCCAGTTGTTCCTTGTCCTACCTCTGGGCACCACCAAAGGGAGCCTGACACCTTCATCCTGACACCCACCCCTCAGGTATTTATAGACATTGATCAGATCCCCTCTCAGCCTTCCCTTCTCCAGCCCAAAGAGCAGAGAGCTCTGGTATGAGCAGAGGAAGGGCTGAAGATTCATCCCTCCAGGAACAGCACTGACAGACAGGCTCCTTATCAGCTGTGTCACTTGTAATGGACTGGAAACTGCAAAGCCCATGACAGGGACTCAGGAGGAGTGCCTGCCTCTCCCTGCAGAGCAGGAACTCTCGGGCAGGCAAAGACAATGCAGCTGCCCTGCCAGCCCTGATTAGGACCTGCATGCTCACAACTTGTTGGCTGTCCAAGTGCACATTCTGTCATTTAGAGAATCACAGAACTGTTTCAGCTGGAAAAGGCCTCTAAGATCATCGAGTCAGAGCATTGGCATTACACCACCATGGCCACTAAACCATGTCCCCAGAGTGCCATGGCCACACATTCCTTCAACAATTCCAGGGATGGTGACTCCACCACCTCCCTGAGCAGCCTGTGCCAAACCCTGACCACTCCTGCAGCAAAGACATTGTTCCTCATCTCCAACCTAAATCTCCCCTGATCTGCTTTCATTTGCTTTTTATTTTCTTTTATTTACTATTAACCCTAGATAGCCATCACCAGGGGCCATGTTTCAGCTCAGAACTCAACCCCTGAATCTGCTGCTACAGCACACAAAGCTCCCTTATACATAAAGCAATCACACAGGCTCTTCAGGAACATATGCAGGGAGTAGTAGCTCCATTGCTTTGATATTTAAGTACCTGTGAATTACAACATTGCTATGTAAATCCATGCACACACAGAGACAGGCAGGCTGGAAAGGATACATACATGAATAGGCTAATTCAAAATGAGTGGAAGCAAAATGAATTATTCACTCCAGGCTGTGGTTTTTTGTTGGGTTTTTTTTGGTTGGTTTTTTTTTTTTTTTTATGTGTTGTTGGGTTTTTTTCTATCTGCACTATTCACAGGATGCATTGGAACAAAATTATCCTCTTGGTCAGTAGACCTCTGCCCAAAGGTTGCTGTGTTGGAGTTTGCTGAAGAGACAAAAAGGTAAAAAGAAAAAACAAAACAAAACAAACCAACCAAACAAATAAAAACCTCAACAACAACAACAAAAAGGTTATTTCAGAAAGTGAGGTTCAGCCCAGCTCTGCATTTAGCAGTAATCACTGCACACCAAGATCAGCAGAACATCATTCAGTGACTGAGAAAGCAGGTTATGATGAAGAAGCTGTTGACACAGGAAGCAGTTGATTTCCCAGGAGCCCTGTAAATCCCCCTCTGATGTCCTTTCAAATCCTCTGCTATTGCTGCAAAAATTTTTTAAACACCAGTAAGAGGGTGAAGATCCTGACACACTCATTTACCACCAGAAGGATTGTGTCCTGGCCTTGCCTTTGCATCTGGTTCAACGTGCTCTGCAGATACAGCAAAAAAGCAAAGAGACCTCCTCAGAGGGGCTTTGGAACCCCTGGTGGGACCCAGGATCAGCCGCAGTTCAGCACCTCCCTGCCTTTGTTTTGTCTCACTGTCACCACCTCTCATCCTTTTGCTCTCCCCACAGCATCCTTCCCCTTCAGCATCTTGTTTTGGGGTCTCCAACCTTGCACATGCCCGTGATGATGGGGACTGGCTGGGAGAGTTGGAGCTTGGAGAAGAGAAGGCTCCAGGGAGACCTTAGAGCAGCCTTCCTGAAGGGAGTTTGAGGAGAGCTGGGGAGGGACTTTTTATATCCAAGAGGGAATGGACTGAAGCTTGAGGAATGCAGATTTAGACTGGAGATGAGGAAGAAATTCTTTACAATGAGGGTGGGGAGACACTGGATGAGGCTGCACAGGGAGGCTGTGGATGTGCCCTCCCTGGAGGTGTTCAAGGCCAGGCTGGATGAGGCCCTGAGCAACCTGAGTTGGTGGGAGGTGTCCCTGCCCATTGCAAGGGGTTGGAACTGGATGTTCTTCAAGGTCTGTCCCAACCCAAACCATTCCATGATTCTGTGTTGTTCTGGGAGGACCCTGGCAGAGGGCTTGCAGGGCTTTTCTGTGCTCTTCATTCCATCAGACATCCCAGCGACAGCTTTGCCATAAATCTCCTGCAGGCAACTCAGCCAAGGCAACCTCTAATGCCATAGGCTTTAGTTTATTTTATTCTGTTTATTTTAAGCCAACTAATTTTATACTGAATTAGGGTCTGATGCTGTTCTGGGTATTCTGCCAATGTTTAAATTGAGCCACCCAGGAAGAGGGGGCCAGGTACCATCTCACAGTGAGACACCAGCTTCGTTTAGCTGCAAATTAATTGCAGGCAGGAGATAAAATTATGTAGAGTTAGGGCTTTTTATTTTGGTTTTTGTTTTAAATCTACTGATTTGGATATTAGGAAACATTTCTTCAGAGAAAGGGTTCTCAGGCACTGGAACAGGCTGCCCAGTGAGGTGGTGGACTCCCCATCCTTGGAGGTGTTTAAAAGCCACACGGATGTGGTGCTGAGGGATGTGGTTCAGTGGTGGTGGTTTAGCAGCAATGATTGGGTTGTGAGCTCTGGCTGAGCGGTTGGACTTGGTCCCTTCCAACCCAATGCATTCTGTGATTCAGGAAATCCAAATGAACAAGAAAAATGCTTTTTTGCCTTTCCCTTTTGCTGTTGTTTGGAGCTGCCACCACTTCTCCATACTCAGTGGTCCCTGAGTGTGGATGGACTCTGGCCCTGGAGCCAGCTGCCCTTAAACACAGCCAGACTCCATCCTCAGAGCTGGAGTTCAAGCACACAAAACACATTTTCAGCACACCAGGCCACATTTACCCAATCCTAGCCATGCATGACTTTCCAATGTGAACAGCCCATTCTTATGTTTCTTCATCAAGGAGTTTCCCCTCCTGCTTTCTCAGCTGTACAGTGTCTCTGCACTTTTATTTTAGGGGGGGTGGGAGGCTCGAGGTCTCTGCCTAATTATCTGTAACCTTCTGTTCGAAGATCGCTGTCCTGGCCTGATAGAAACCAGCAACTTTGAAAACAAACTGGGTCTTAATTTTCCTTGACAGCCCTTCTTTAAACATGTGGGCAAAGCCCTGGCTTAATTAAATGCACATTCGTATTCCAAACAAATTAAGTCCAATTAAGGGCTGTGAGTTATGGGTATCTATCACTCGGCCATGTTTTTGTAAAAATTACCACATTTAGATCAAACACAGAGGACTCTCTGCTTAATTGCTTCATTAGGGCCCGATGCAATAGGCTTCATAAATACAGGGTCTGATGTCTCTCTGGGAATTGCCCAAAAGGCTGCTCTTAAAGTAATTGCTTCCACATTTCCCCCCGCGCAGCATCCGTGGGCTCGCTGATGGGAATGGGATGGCTCTCAGACATGGAAGCCACTGTGGGTCCCAGCTTGTCCTCCAGCATCATGAGGAAGAAGTTCTTCACCATGAGAATGGTGAGAGCCTGGAATGGGTTGTCCAAGGGGGTGGTTGAGGCCCCATCCCTGGAGATGTTTAAGGCCAGGCTGGATGAGGTTCTAGCCAGCCTGCTCTAGTGTGAGGTGTCCCAGCCCATGGCAGGGGGGTTGGAACTGGATGAGCCTTGTGGTCCCTTCCAACCCTGACTGATTCTATGATTCTATTGTGGTCTCCTGCACAGCTCTCAGAGGTGGGTGCCTTTGGGCCCCTGGTGTTGCCTGTTCTGCTTCTGTGAGGAGACTGAGGACGCAGACAGGGAGCGTGGCGATTTTGCTCGTGGGTCACCTACAGATCCCACAGAGGAAGACAAAATCAGGATGCTCTGGAATTTATTTTTTCCAATAAGGTACATGCAGAAAGCATTAAAGAAGTCTTCAAGTCCTCTATGAGTTTTACTCCTTTAGTTCTTTCAAAAGCAGTTATCATGACCCTTTAAAGAGAAATTCTCTTTATGAGGATTGCTTCAGCTGCACATAACTCCTGATCAAATCAAACCTTCCTTCAAACACACCTAGGCTGAGGCATCCTGTTAGAGCCAGCCCATGTTTAACCCTTGCTCAGATGCACCAAGGGACCAGGTTTAATGCTGAGATGCAGAAGCAGCAGCAAAAGAAGCTTCTTGCCCTTTCTGCCTTTCTTTTCTGCCTTGTGTGACAGGCTCAGGAGTTCTGCATTTTCGGTGTGGAAGCCACAATAATTGCTGTGCCCCCAGAAGCAATGACTGCAGCAGAGCTAGGAGGTAACAAGGAGCTGCCTTGACAGAACAAGAAGAAATGGCACATCAGCCTCAAATTAAATGTGTGCAGCAATGTTGTAGTTTTGGTCAAACATTCCTGTTCCTCACCAAGAAAAGAAAAGAAAAGGGCAACTATAAGCTTTTTCCTCTCCACTTCTTCCTCTTCCAGTTTCTTTTGTAGCTCTCCTTTTTTCTTTTTCTTTACCCTTTTTTTATTTTCTCTTGAAAACAAACTAACAAAAAACCCCAAACCAACAAAAAACAAGCAAAGGTGGAAGAGAAAAACTGAAATAAATAAATAAAAAGAAAATAAAATCCACCTCCTCCAAAGAAAATGCTTCCAAGTTTTTATCTCATTGTTTCTCTGATGAATTAGTTTAGTTCCTAGAAAGGTGCTCACTGAGAGCATCCCCAGTGGCACAGAACTGCTAACAATTTACACCCTTGCAAGTGGAAAAGGTTGTAGAGGGGCTGAGCTGTCCCATTCATGAACAGGATTAATTTCAGCACCTTAATGGCACTTGGGCATGGGCACAGTTGGCAAAACTGGAGACAGAAGCAACAGAAAAAGGACAAAACAGGCAACAAAATTCTTATTGCTGCTGTGGTGAGAGGAGTTCTGCCAACATCAAGAGAAGGTAAGATAAGGTCCATCTGCCACACTGCCCTGCTGAAAGGCATTTCAAACCCTACAGAACAGAGGTTTCCACAGCCCATCCTCTCCTGCTGCCTCAACCAGCTGAGGGGCTGCCCCACAGACAAGGCAGAGACTCCTTCCCCTGCAAGCACCCAGAGGCTGGTAGCTCAGCTCTCTGACATCACAGCACCACCATCATTGACCAAACCACCACACAGTGCCTGACCAGCAATCCTTTGAGCCACCTAAGCCTCTAGATCTGCAGCTTTATCCTGCAGATAACAGGGGGGATAAAGAACTTGGCAGTCGTGAAGAATGGGCTCAGGGCTCTTCTGTACAACAGAAGGCAGCCTGATTTCCACAAGCCATAAAAGTCCATCAACCTCCAGTGGCCAGAGAAACACAGCTGCTGATTTTCTGACTGCTTCATTCTCCAGACCAATTTTCTTCAATGCTAAAGCAGGGGGGTAGGGGTTGGGGTGGGGGGGGTGGGGGGTTGGGGGAAATACAAGAAAAAAAGGCAAAAAATGGAAAGGCAGATTGTCCACTTCATGACTGGATGGCTGGCAACAGAAATCCTATTTCCAAACTGACCCCTGCTTCCCAGCATGGCATTCATTAATTCCACAGTCTCACATTTCTAGGAAGATGTCAGTCATGTCTGTGATTTTTTCTATCAGCTATTAATGCCAGATCACAAGGTGAGAAATGCAGGGGTTTTAATCTCAGGACCCTCAGGAGATGGAGCTGCATACATTTGGTGTGAGCCATGTGTCTGGAAATGTCAAGGACAAATATTTTTCAAGCAAGGGGTGTTCACATCCATGTGTAATCTTAAGTACTACAGAAGTGATCCAAAACAGCCCCTTTTTTCCCCTCCCTGCTGCAATTGTTTGGCTGCAGCAAGCATTCAGCTGCTACTTCTCAGGAATTAAGTTGAGGTCATCTAAGGAGGCACCTCTGGATTTAGAAATTTGCATATTTAGACTGAGAGACGTTTTAAGGCTTTCCTGAAGGTTTTGCCCGTGGCAGGGTTGAGTTTTCTATTTGTAGGAAGAAGTTTTGCTGTAGAAATAGGGGGAGGGGAAATCTCTTTGCTTATTTCCAAGACTTCTTCTCTCACTCTAAATAGATTAGTTCCTCACTTCTGTGTTTTCTGCCATTCCCCATTAAGTTCTTTTCCCATGGTCTGCAAAATCAGCCACTGAGTTCAGTACAAAGTCTTTGATTTTAGACCTAACTACAGATTTCAGCTTGCTAAGAAATACACCAAATCCCCTTTGCTTTTCATCCTCAGCTCAACTAAATGATGACTTTGAGGCCCATTATAATCCAGGTGTCAGACAGCATATAAATTTGCTACTACTGCTGGAACAGAAGGAAGTAAATTACTGAGGGATATACAAAACCCCTATTAAAATGCCATTTACCTACACTGATTTCTAACATAGCACAAAGAACCAGCACTGTGCTTTGCTTTTGTTCCTACAAGCTCCACTGACAACTCCAGCACCATGCAAGGGTCTCTCAAAATGTGATGGCAGAAAAGGAGACAAAAGGAAAAAGACCAATCTTCTCCTGAGTGTTTTTGTAAATTAGGGACTTGCTGGTTACCAGTTCAAGTCAGGCCAGAGTCAAGGTGGGAGATTCAACACCACCATGGCCACCAAAACCTGTCCCCAAGTGCCATGGCCTCAGGTTTCATGAACACCTCCAGGGATGATGACTCCACCACCTCCCTGGGCAGCCTGTTCCAATCCCTGACCACTCTTTCAGTGAAGAAATTGTTCCTAATGTCCAACCTAAACCTTCCTTGGTACAATTCTAGGCCATTCAAGATGAATTCTTGATGGTATGGCAGACTGCTGCCTGCCATAGGATGGCTTCAGTGGCAGACTGAAGCATTAGCACCCTTTGGAATCACTGAAAACAGAGGAGAACTGGAAGGAACATCTATGTCCAACAACACAAAGCCCTCTGCCTGTCACCAGACCTTCTACATCAAGAGCTGAAGCAAACCCTAGCATGATACCTATTTCACATGCCACTGCCCATTGCTGCCACCAAGG
Source organism: Indicator indicator (assembly GCF_027791375.1). NCBI lineage: Eukaryota > Metazoa > Chordata > Aves > Piciformes > Indicatoridae > Indicator > Indicator indicator. Next base: position 1,390,553 of record NC_072041.1, read on the forward strand.
AATGTCATTTGACTAACAAAGAGCATAGCAACAGTGACTCATTTGCCCTTCACTGTGCTGTCACCAATTTTTCTCCTGTGGGCTTGCTCACTTCCAATCATTGGAGTTCAAGGCTGTAAGAGTTGTTAACCTTCCCCCTGATATGAACCAGGTGCATCCATTCCTGTGTCACCATGTGGAGGATGGAGCTCCTCTGCTATGAGGATAGGCTGAGGGAGCCATGGGGTTGTTCAGCCTAGAGAATACTCCAGGGGGACCTTGGAGCTGCCGTCAGCCTGGGGAAGAGAAGGCTCCAGAGGAACCTGAGAGCTGCCTTCCATTACCTGAAGGGATCCTGCAGGAAGGCTGCAAGGACTGTGCATGAGGGTGTCTGGAGACAGGACGAGGGGCCATGGTTTGAAGCTAAGGGAGGGCAGGGTTAGACTGGAGGTAAGGAAGAGTCGTTCAGTATGAGGGTGGTGAGACTCTGGAATAGGTTGCCCAGGAAAGTTGTAGCTGCCTCTAAAGAAACCCTGATGGTGAGCATCCTTTTGAAAGCTTTTCCTAGATAGCTGCTCTGCTGCCTGAAACATAGATCTGAGTCTGCTTTCAGCTGCTAACTGCCACATAACATATTATCCTACTTATTGCATACAGTTACAAGCATCTTGTATCTGGAAGCAACAAGGGAGAGGGCTCCTTTATCAAGTCAATCTCCAATCCCATTATGTTCCTCTACAACAGTTTCCCTAAACATTCAGCAATTTTCAGTGTCTGAGTCGTGCAGCTGAAGAGGTGCATAAACAGGCTCCAGTGAAATGTGAAGATGACTGATAATGTACTAACATTGAGACCCCTTGCTGGGATTATTACCCCCTGAGTGCTCCTTACAGAATGTGCCTCTTATCTCACACTGACAACGCTAATAGAATATGCATAGCCCTATTAGCATACAAGATAATAGCACCCTGGAGGGGACAGAGCCATAAAACTTTAAGTAGAAATCAAAACAGAAGGAGGAAGAAAAAGGGAACATTGTCACAAGCCAAAAAGGGGGAAGAAGGAAAAAAAAAAAAAAAAAAAAGGGAGCCTGAGGGCAAATTTTGCTGCAGAAAACACACATAGTCATAATTCTTCTGCTAGTCACCATGCAAATGGTAATGGTCTTTAGTGCCATGAATACTCTCAGTGCCATGTTTGCTGTGAAACATTAATTGAGATAATGTGCCCCTTTCGGATGCAGCAGGGAGCCCTGCGTCAAATTGTACCGCAACAGAATTATGGCAACATCTGCGAGGAGCCTACCGCAGCAATTGGGCTACCTTGCGACCGGCTAAGTCCAACTGGGGCTCCGACCTTGCGGACGGAGGCTGTGGCAGAGCCGCAGCCCGCTCGGGGAGGCGAGCAGCCGCCGCTTCAGGCGGCACCCTGCCTCTATCTGGAGCGTTCTGCTTCTCAGCTGCTGTGCGGCGAAAAGCCTTGCAGGTGAGATGTGTTATCTCCTGACCCCCGCTTCAGTTGCTGGATTAAACCTCCGGCAGCTCTTTGAATGCCAAAACCTTTCTTCAGTCACGTCTGCCCCGCTGCATTCACATTTGTTCCATGGAACCCTCCATTGTAGCAGACCTTTCACGGCTCACCCACCGCTGGCAGCCAGCCACGCATTCATATGCTTTCCATCTTACAGCAATAGCCAAAGTAAATCTTTCAGTGCTTGGCACAAGAGTGTGAACTCAATAAAAAAGGCTTCAAACAAGTTTGAGATGGCTTGTCTCTAAACAAACCGAGAACAGGGAACTTTTTTTTTTTTTTTAATGCTCATTGTGGTTCAGTTCCTGCCTACAGCTACATCCAGATAAACCCCAAGCAGCACTGACAACCCTGTCTGGTAAAACAGTCACCTGTCAAGTGGGTATGAAAATATCCCCACGGCCAGGCTCTGAGGGCTTGGAGGGAAGTGACCTGCTTCTTACCAGGAGCTTCAACAGGGGCAATCAAAGGTCCTTGTTGGCTTCTTTGTCAGGTCTGAAACTTGGGGATATTAGTGCTGAATGCACAGGACCCCGGGGTAAGGACTCTGCAGAGCTTTTTGCTTTACAGAGAGATGGTGTCAGGAGGTAACAAGCACGGGATCCCTGTGGTGCATTTTGAAGCATCATGCAAAGTTTTCTGGGATTCCTCCTAGCATTCACCGTGGTTTCTATAGAGCTAAACTCTTTGTGAAGTGGCTTTGTGTTGCAAAGTCTTGCCTCTTGTGTGAGTCTGCCTCACTTCATGTGAGTTGATGGCACTTTGTGCTGAAGATTTCAGCAATTAGAACGGGGTTGGAAAAGACTGGGAAAGAGAATTAAAATAATAATAATAATAAAACCCCAGCTCTTTTGGAAAAAGGAAAGAGGGTGAAGATTGGAGGAATGATTCCTGAATGCACCTCAGCGTGTGGATGTGGTTTTATTCATGCATGCACCCTCCACACCTGTGTTAATAGAGGCAAAGCATCTCAGCTCTAAACCAGAGAGATTTGAGAGACTGCTGAAGTCTTTTCTTTAGTGCTCTTCTGCAGCTGATAAGCTCTGGAATAAACTCTCCTTTCTTCCTGGAAGGATAACAAAACCCCCATCTGTGTGGTGTAGGAACTAACACTGCCTCATGGGAATCAGAGATGTTCTCCAGGTTATCTCCACCCTCACTTTTCAGATCTGGCCAGTCTTAGTCTCAGGAATTAAAGGAGGAAATGCTACTTCCCCCCAGAAAAAAGGAAGAGACTCTGGAACAAGTTGCTAAGGGAGGCTGTGGATGCTTCCTCCCTGGGGATGTTCAAGGCCAGGTTGGATAAGGCCTTGAGCAGCTGAGTCTAGTTGAGAGGTGTCCCTGCTCATGGTGGGGAGGGTGGAGAAGATGATCTCTGAGGTCCCTTCCAACCTAGGCCATCCTATGACTCTATGAAGAAGGTATCCCAAGAGGGGCTAAGGCAAATGGAATCCTTGGATACCTACAACAGCACTTTATGAACAGCTAGATCTATATCCAAATGGGATCTCTGAGGTGTGATGGCTCCAATCACTCAAGCACAGTTGGAAACCTCCCTGAGTGTTGGTCAATGCTTGGTATATCTGGGAGGAATGTTTTGTGCACTGTGTGGTCAGCAAGAATCTGGTTTAAATTGCTTTCTCTATACCAGAAAAAAAAATTAATAGTTTTTAAGATGCTAAGCATTTGGACTTGGCAATGCTGAGTTGATAGCTGGACTTGCTCTTGGAGGTCTTTTCCAACCTCAATGACTCAAGGATTGCAGGAATTTGGCAAAGAGCTTTAGAAATGCTCAAGTATGACAATGAGACTAAAGTCTGTGCACCTTAGATGAAAATGAGTTCCCTCCATCACAGCTTCTACCTGTGACTTTTTACTCTATCTCCCTGCAGATCCCTTTTCCAGTGAGGCCCAGCCCTTGCATGTGCATCTTGCTGTGCTCACTGCATCACTCCTCGGTTAAGCAGAGCACCTGCACACAGCCTGCTTTACCCTACAAATGGTCAAGGCTTTGCTTGTGGATGTGTCCTGCCTGGAAGAGCAGACAACCTCCTAGCAGAAAAATTGTGACTTGTGTTACTCCTTACACAACCCCCCAGAGAAGCAAAGGTGAGGCTCCAGCACAGAGAGGTTCTGGATGTGAGACAAACACAGAGAGTGTGCACTTCAGCAAGACAAAGAGGGGCAGGGAGGCTTATCAGCCAGCTCATTTCCACAGCAGCAGCCATTTAATGCCCAGGTAACTATTGCAGAATAAAAAAGTATCTCTTTTCCCTCTGCTCAGGCATAACTTGTCTCAAGCAGATATTATCTCCAAGAATCCTTAGCAGCCCAGGACACAGCACGGCAATAGAGAGCAGCCTGGATGCTGTTATGTATTTATTAAGTTGTATCAGGGCCCATTTAGTAGCAGCTCTGCAGTTTATCACCTAAATATCGAATGCCAAATACAAAAGAGAAGAAAATAGCAACATAAAAAATTTATCTTTGGGGGGGGGGGGAGGAGAGGGAGAAAGGGAGAGAGAGAGAATGGTGCTGATAATGTGATTGTGCCTTCAGCAATAGTGGCTAATATCCTTTTGCAAGGGGCACGGTGTAAAAATATTCCAGAGCTGGGGGAGGAGAAGTGAAGAGAGGGGAGCTGAGCTGTTGTTTGTTTGTTTTAAAGTGTATTCTGCTTGCAGGCTAGGTCAGCGGGTGGCCAGACTGAGAAAATGAGTCCCCCGGGCTGTAATAATTGTAACTGTCAGGGAAAAAAAGTCAAGGTCTTAGATAGCAGTGGTCTGCTCTGACTTCTGACCACGGAGAAATATATATGAAAACTAGTGCCTGGGGCACTAGGGGAAGAAACCAGAGAGGTTTTAACTCCTGGTGGCTTGTGCTTATGAATTGGAAAACTCATTTTGCACCTTGGTGGTTTGTATCTTTAGGATTATTTTCATTTGCAGTATAAATGAAGCTGGAGGAATTGCTTTGCCTTATGCCCAAATCTGTGATGCAAAAAGCAGCTATTACAAGCCCACCTCAGCATTTCTGAGTCCCAAACAGCACAGAGGCTGAGAGCTGATCTTTTATCAATGGCTACTCAGAAGGAGAGTCTGAATTTGATTCTCAGCTCTCATTTACCTGAGCACTCCATAGCTGCACTCAATGGATGAACCCAGAATTACACACAGATAACAGCACTGACTTCACCACAAATATTGCCTGAACAGCAGCAAAATTCAGGTCATCTGCTCTGAAGCTTTCAGTGTGTCCCTTTGTCTTTAGCTGGAGAATACACTCTGATGCTGAGAAGCTTCCTCACCCCTGCAAAACTGTTCTGCCTTCAATTAAATGTGATTTCCTTCACTACTAAATGCTTTGTTCCAACATCCCACCCCCCTCTAATAGCCTTCCAAGATGAATTAATTAAGTAAATATAATTCCTGTAATATGAATTAATAAGGGGAATTGAAAAATATTTACATACCTAGTGAGACCCAGATACAGCTCATAAACATCAAACAGCAATTAATCCCAGTTTGAGGGTGACAACAGCACGTAAAGGTTTGCTGCTAAAAGAGGATAATTACTGCTGGAATGTGATTTACTCCTTGAAAGTCACCCTAACAGTGAGCTGGGGAACTTTTATGGGCCCCATCTGCACTTTACTCACCTTCCTTACAGCCTGTCTGTGTCCTGTGAGGAAAGCACAGCACAGGGAATGGAGAAAGAGGGAGCAGCAATGAAAGGAAGGAAGTCCAGTGGAGCAAATGGGCACAGGTATGAGGGGGGAATCTTAAGAGTGGTGCTTGTGTGTTTCAGCCTTAACCAAACAGCTCTCCTGCTTTGTCCCCCTGGAGCCCCAAATCTCACTCACATTTCTGAGTTCATTGCATTTTACACAGAGGCAGCAAAAATCAAAGCCAAGGCTTGTGAAAAGAGGGACACTCATCTGGACACTCATTGCAAGTTCCTTTCCCCCTGTAACAAGGCAGTGCTGAGAAGAGCATGGCAGAAGCAGAGACTCAAACACTCAACACCCAGCAGCTCCTCTGGCCTGACCAGAAGAGCAGAGCCCAGACACTGTTCCCCTCTACCTGTGCTGAACCTGCCAAGACATTTTCCAAAGTAGCATCCAGTCTCAGTTTGAAGCTTTCAGGCACAGAAAACCTACCATGGCCACAAATATTGGTTTATGATGATCTCTAGAGATCCCTTCCAACCCCTAACATTCTATGGTTCTATGAATCTCTATGGACCTATCCCAAGTCCTGGAATGAGGAATGTGGTCCCTGACTGGGTAAGCAAAAGGCACTCATGAAGTTGAAACACTTGCAACACCTAAAGCTTCCTGCTTTGATGCCAGGAGGAGGAAGCCAGAGTCAAAAATCTCAGCTCCTAAAAGGACTTCCACAATTCTTAATATTGCTGAGGCCTGAGGACCAGCACAGGACCTCCTGGGGCTGCCCTCTTCTGAGCCTTGCAGAAATGCCAGCTGGCTGCACCATTACCTTTGCAGGGAGGAGACAAAGGTCCAGCTGTGTCTGTACCCCTGCAGAGGGCTCTTCATGCTTGGACAAAGCCCAGCACCATGCTACAGCAGAGGGCTTCCAGCAGCTCTACCTGTGGCTGGCTAATGCAGCTTGTGCCTGGACAAGCAAATGATTGTTCAAGCCATTGGCTGCTTTGAGGTGAAGGTTGGTGCGTACAGAAGATCTCAATGTCACTAGAAAGCAGGGAGGGAGGCTGCAAGGAGGAGGAAGGCAGAAACCCTCACAACTAATGTCAATTTTCTGCATCAAATATTTTGATAATTAAACAAAGCTGATCAAGAGAGGAAAACAGCACGTCTCCAGAGCTCCGGAAGCAGAGGCCCATTAAATAGAAGAGTCAGAAAGTGCCAGAGGCGGCAGCCTCAGATTAATGGCTCTCCAGTAATAGATTTTCCCAGGCACAGTCACACAGGAGACACCACTGTGCAGGCAGAGCAGCGATGAGGCCGTTAAAGCCACAGTAACATTAAATCACCTGGCTCGGCTCGGCGGGCGAGGGGATGGGCAGCAGCGCATCACACGCTGGAAAGCTCCATCTGCTCCTGGGCAAGGGGACTGGATCCCAGTGGTCATTTGCAGCAGGGAAAGAGGCAGCTCAGGTGTAGGATGGATATAAAACCAGATAAGAAGCAGCTGCAGGAGGATGGAGAACTGAGCAACAAAGACCAGTGAAGGGGCTGGAGAACAAATCTTGTGAGGGGCGGCTGAGGGAACCTGAGGTGTTTTACCTGGAGAGTCCAAACAGAGGAGCTTCCAAACAGAAGTGTTTGGGTTGGAAAAGCCCTCTAAGACCCTTGAGTCCAACCATTGACCTAACTCCACCAAGGCCATTAAACCACAAAGAGGAGGAGGCCGAGGGGAGAGCTCATTGCTCTCTACGACTCCCTGAAATGAGGTGATATAGTTTATGAAAGAGGTTGGAGTGAGGTGGAGGTTGTTGTCTTCTCCCTAGCATCAGGTGATAGAACGACAGGAAATGGCCTGAAATTGTGCCAGGGGAGGGTTAGGTTGGAGATTAGGAGAAGTTTCTTCAGAGTTTAAATGCAGCTGAACATCAGGAAGGGAACAGGAGGGCTGGCAGCAGGGTAGGACAGCAGCCCTGCTCTCCTATTATCAAATCAGTTTTATCTCAGCAGCATTTGGGCTGATCCCCCTTGAAATGTCCATCTTGTCTAAAGCACTTCTATTCATTTTCATAACACAATCATAACAGAAATGAGATGAGAGCTTCTTCCAAGCTGGGCTGGCATGGATTAGAGTCCACCACAAGAGAACTTTGCTCCCAGCTGGGCTGTATGGAAACCAGATGAAGGGGCTGAAAATCGGAAACAACTTTTTGAGGCACTTGAATCCCGATAGGATCACATCACAGGGATGGGTTCCATTTATGATCTTATCTGGGATTTTTGTTTGTAATCAATCCCAGACCTACTGCCTATCACCCACTACAAGCTTGTGATTTCCCAGTGCTAACAAGGAAAAGTTGAGACATCAAACTCCAAGGGAGTGAAGCCAAGCTATGATATTAGCAGATAGGATCAGAACCAGAACGCAGCAACAACAACCTCCCCTTCCCCAGAAAATAATCCCCACTACAAAACAAAAGAAAACCATCAGCCTCCTGCAGCCTTTGTCTCCTCTGGCCCATGCTTCACTCATAAAGTGCAGCCTGTGCATAAACCCCCAGCTTCCAGGCAGAGAGATTTGGGGATAAAAGCTAACAAAACAGAAATGGAAACGGAACACCCTGAGATCAAAGGAGAGCTTCAGCACGGAATACCCCTGGTATCCTCCAGCATGCCTCTGCACTGGGACAAGCAGCAAAGTGCTCTCATTTCCTACGCTTCTCTTGCTGAGGTTACACTAACACTAATCTCATCCCACACTGCTGCTTACGTTGCTGGATTGCCTACCCCAAAGCCTGAACCTTCTGCAGGTGACTTGGAGAGCAGCTGGCTAAGAGTCTCTACAGAGCAGATCTGACCCTGGTAGCTCTCTCTCCTTACTTAAATGCCATTGAAAAGAGGAATCACAAACAAAGGGTGGAGCTCATGGCTTTAGGATATGGTCAATCCTAGACAACGTTTCCAGGCTTCCCTGGAAAGATGGCCACCAACATTAAAAGGGAGAGATAGTGGCTTTATGGTGGCCTTCCAGTACCTGAAGGGGGCCTACAGGGGAGCTGGAGAGGGACATTTCATAAGGGCCTTTTATATGAGGGGGAATGATTTGAACCTGGAGTAAGGTAAATTTAGATTGGACATCAGGAAGAAGTTATTTACTACGAGGGTGGTGAGACCCTGGCATGGGTTGCCCAGAGAAGCTGAGGATGTCTCCTCCCTGAAGTGTTCAAGGCTAGGCTGGGTGAGGCTTTGAGCAGCTGAGTCTAGTTGAGAGGTGTCCCTGCCCAGGGCAGGGAGGTTAGAGGAGATGATCTCTAAGGTCCCTTCCAACCTAAGCCATTCTATGATTCCATTTACCTGTGATGAGTTGCAAAAAACCCAGACTTACAGGCCACAGATCCCAGAGGTTAAATGCAGAAGATGCTCTACAACAGTTGTGTCACAACATCTGGGTGCAGCCAATTTCCCCAACAGGTGATGAGCTGCAAATAAGCTTCTCAGAGAGTTGAGAGGCAGGGGGAACACTCTGCTCAGCATTCTGAACAGCCCTTCCCACACCAACCCACTCTGAGTCACTTTCCTCTCAACTTTGCACGGATCAGCTCTGAAACTAACAGTGTGACAAATCTGTTAATGTTTCAACAGGCAGCTCTTAATTTTGTACATACCCTTCAGTCATTTTCCATATGGAAAGGGAAGCTTTTCTTTCTTTTTTTTTTTTTCACCCCCCCCACCCCACCCACAGTCTGTTAATATTTTCGATATAGCCACAAGAAGATTGTTCAACAGATTTCAGATTGTTTCAAACACCAGAAGTTTGAGATTGTTTCAGTTTCAGATTGTTTCAAACATCAGAATTCTTGAGCAGTGCCTATGGGTTTGGGAAGAAAACATTTTACCTGCTGGATAAATGGGAATGGAAAGGCTCAGAACAGAAGAGAGCAGCTTGCCTGGGATCACTCCAGGTTGGAACATGCCCTGTGAATGCCAAGCTCCAAACCCAACCCAAAGAGGCTTTCTCATGACTTCTAGAGCATGTTCAAGTCTGCATTTGGTTCACAAGCTCACATGAGCTCATGCAAGCAGCAGCCTACAGCATAATTAGCCCCCCAAAGCAGAGGTGTAAGAGGGAAACAGTAAGGGCCAGGCTCTTTTATTGTGTGTAAATCAGAGCTATAAACCAGGAGTGAGCAGCTGAAGTTCCTGGTGTTGCTCTCCTTCACAATGAATGGATCAGAACCTGGTCCCCACATTTCACACATTGCTGAGAATCAACTTTTGTAACTGTATCAGTAGCCTGGAATGTCTCCTAATTGGCACCAAATGTGAAACAGCTCATTACCTGGGCAAGGCAAGGAGCAGGAGAGAGATGGCAGAGACTGAACATAAAGTGTAAGTAGGAAGAAAGAGAGCAAACAACTTCTATGCACAGATAGGAGCTGAGGTGTGGCAAGAATCAAAGGACAGCTGTAAAGTTTTATGCATGCCCATGAACTGCAATGCTATTCCTGCCAGACTGATGCCCACTGCAGAGGTGTCTGATGTTTGCCTCTCTCTGTGATGTGAAAACCACTCCTACCATCAGTGTGCAGCAGTACTTGTGTTGTGTACACACCCTGCAGGTTTGTACTGCTGTTCCCTGGTGACAACTGAGATTTTGGGGCAGGTGGAATCTCTTGAACCAACTCAACTGCAAATGGTCATAAAGCAGCTGTGGAAACATTGTGTAACTCAGCAAGACAACTGCTCTGGAACTACTTGAAAGGAGGTTGGAGTGGGCAGAGGGGGACTGGTCACTTTTCTTCTTCTCCTATCACTTGGGAAATGTCCTCAAGCTGTGCCAGGGGAGGTTTAGGTTGCACATTATGAAAACTTCCTTCACTGCCAGAGTGGTCAGGGATTGGAACAGGCTGCTCAGGGAGGTGTTGGAGTCTCCATTCCTGGAGGTGTTCAAGAAATGTGTGGCCATGGCCCATGGTTTGATGGCCATAGCGGTGTTGGTTGGATGGCTGGACTCAATGATCTTAGAGGTCTTTTCCAACCTTAATGAATCCAGGATTCTATGATGCAGGGTTGATGTCCCCTGTGCCACCTAATCAAAGACTGATTGAAAATCAGTCAAGAAAATCAAATTAAGGTCTGTAAAGGACATTTGGGCTGAAGGTTGGACTCAACAATGCTAAAGGTCTCTTCCAGCCAAACCAATGCCATGACTCTATGACACCCTCACCAGGCTGAAACCTCAGTGTCAGGCAAGCAGGTTGCTTCGTTAATCTTCCAAAAGCAAAGTGCTTGAGGATCCTGATGGTCATTCAAGCCAACAAACTTCCCAAGTCCTGTTAAAGTGTCACTAAGAGTTTTGCTGCTCTGCTTGAGCTTCGTAGCCTCGAGTCTGAACGCTGGCTGAGGAGAGGAAGTGCCATTAACTAATGCAGGAAATAAATCCTGCTTCATCCCCCACGGAGGTAATGTCTTGGCCTTCCTGGCAACAACAACCCAGCAGTCTGAAGGATGCCCTAACCACAAGATGTAGTTCAGCACAGAGATGTTCACTTTTGACCAGCAGAAGGCTCATTATTAAAAGCAGCAATTAAGTGCTAACAACTGCCTGCCCACATCTCCCTGTCTGAATTAGCCCAGTCCCTAGAGGCACTTGGAAAAGCACATCCTGAGATTAATGACACATGTCCAGTAACTGCTCCTTGCCCACTGATCAAACCATGGTGCTTCCTCCAGCAGACATCCTGCCTTCCTTCCTTTTCTTCAAGAGGTCTCCTTTTGCTCACTCTCTTCTTTCCTAAACTGAGGGGGGGAAGCTGAAAATGCTTCTCAATGCTCAGGGGGTGCAAGGGGATGGGGCCAGACTCATGTCAGTGGTGCCCAGGGCAGAAATTGGAACCCAAGAGGTTCGATCTGAAGATGAGGAGAAACTTCTTTGGTGCGAGGGTGCTGGAGGCCTGGAGCAGGCTGCCCAGAGAGGTTGGGGAGTCTCCTTCTCTGGAGAGCTTCCAAGCCCCTCTGGCCATTGTGATCGTGGGCAAGCTGCTGTGGGTGCCCTCCTTTAGCAGGGGGGTTGGACTCTATTGTCTCTTGAAGTCCCTTCCAACCTCTCATGTACTGTGATACTGTGATCTGCAGAAGTCCCCTCCAGCCCTCACCATGGTGGGATTCTGTGACACACTAGAAAGTGAAGGCACCCTGGGCTCAGAAACAGACCAGATGGAAGCAGCAGGAACCACAGCTCAGCCACAGACCTGAAAAACTCCTCCCCTACCCCAACCTTTAAGCCCAGTTCCTCAGGACGAGGCTGGGGTGAAGCTGCTCCCGAGGCACAGCTCAGAAAGCACTGATCTGGGGGTTGGTTTGCTGTGAGCAGGTAACCCCAAGCCAGCAGGCAATGCAATGAGACCTGCTGCAAACACAGCCAGGGTGACCGAGCTGACCTCTGCAAAGCAGGCAGGCAGGGCTGCCTGGCAGTCAGCATTAGCACCACATCATTCTACCCTGAGAGAACTCAGCCCCGTGCCAGCAGAGCTCCATCCATCACAGGGCTTCACCCAATCAGGGCTCTGTCACTCTGGCTAAAGAGGGACTCAGGAAACTCTCTGTTTCTATTGGCTGTGACAGGGGGATATAAATCTGCCCCCGGCCAATCCACAGCAGGCAGCAGGGCATGTCAGGCAGGGTGACAGCCAATCAAGGCTCCAGCACAGGAGAGATCCACATTGCCCTTTCTCTTTGATAAGGGGCAAGCTCCCAAGGCTTGCAGCAGCTGCTGAAGCCTCTCTAATTTTACCATATGCTGAATTATTTTGGTTACCACCACCCAGAAAGGTCAATTTGTGCTTCGAAAGGTTGTGTGGCACAACCAGCACATGCTGGGGCACAGATTTCCTCCTCACCAGCCTCCCAGGTACTGAAATCCTGGGGATTCAGTGGGTGGCTTGTTGGGAAATGCTGGAAATGGGCATCATTCCTTGTGCAGCAGCCTCTGCATGGGGTCCCACTGGATGGTTTTAGGAGCAGCCACACACAGGACCTCCTCTCACCCCCTACCATAGATCATAGGAGGAAACTGAGGTGTGCAAGCAACTTCACCAAGTCACCTCCCCTTCTTCTAAGGAACTACCGGAACTCCATCTACTTAGCTTATCCCTCCTCCTCCCAACATTGGACCTTCATCAGAGCTTGCAGGAATCAGTTTTGGAAGCCAGGCTTCCCGTTGCTAGGACAGCATTTGGTCTCCTGAGCTTTCATAGACAGGCAAACTGAGGCACAAAGAGAGCAGAGTGGTCCTTTGTCTTGAGATAACTCAAAAAACCCAAGTGGATGTGGCACTTTGGGCCATGGTCTAGTGGTCATGGAGATGATCTTAGAGGTCTTTTCCAACCTTAATGATTCTATGATGCTATCAAAGAAGACAACCAAGTGGGCTCCTGAGCTCAACAGTCACAATGTCCACTCTGTTCCTCTCAGACAAAAGCCTCTTCCAAAAGCTCTCATGGAGAGGCCACTGCTTGAGAGGGAGCCTGGAGATGCACAAGCTGTGCCCACTGAGAATCACTGCTTACAAAGGGAGGCAAACCCTTGAAAGCAGGCACCCTGCCTTTGGAGATGGGCAGAGCTCTGCTTCAAGGGGCAAACTACTGCCTGAACTGGCCCTAAAGTTTCATTTGCTCCTTTCAGAGCTCCTTGAGTTGGCAGTGTTGTGATTTACAACAAGGGGAAGCTTTTCCAACCAAACCCAGACAGATACTGTGGGGAATGAATGAATGAAGGATTTGCTGATGCAAACCAACAATTGGACATCCCTCCTTTGGGTGGGTTGAAGCTTTGCTGAGGTGTTAGATAGCTAGCTAGCAAGCATGAAATACCACTGTTGTTTGGTTTTTGGTTTTTTATTTTGGGGGGGGTGGGGTGGAAGGCAATTCTGTTGCATTTATGCAGGGTACAATTACAGGAGGCAGCTTTATGACACATGGACTCGCTGGAGTGTGAGGCAGTGTAATACAACCACAGTAATATGAGCTCTTAAATGCAACATGATGGCCAAAAAAAAAAAAAATCCATCTCAGATCTGATCTTTGTTGCACTGCAGATGCCAACTGGCATCCTTCACAGAGAGGCAAAATCCTTGCTGGCTCTGCCTCACGGGAGCAGCTCAGGCAAAGGCAGTAGGGATGTAGGCAGAGGAAGGAGGAAGCAGTGTCCCAGCAGGCAGGGGTGGAAGCTTGTGGGTGAAAGAGTTGGGATAGGTAGGTCATATCTTTAAACTGGGACCCAAAGAGCTACAGACCAGCTGTAACTCAGGGGGAAAAAACTGGCACCTTCTGAACTAGCCTGCAAGGGTCAGTATTTCTGAGTTCTGTTTTGCTAGTCAGGAGTTTGCTCCTCTGGCTTTTGCCTGTACAGAGGAAACTTATGAAGTGGTTCATAGAATGGTTTGGGGTAGAAGGGACCTTCAAGATCATCCAGTTCCAACCCCCCTTGCATGGGAAGGGACACCTCCCACCAACCCAGGTTGCTCAAGGCCTCATCCAGTGTCACCTTGAACATCTCCAGGGAGGGGATATCCACAGAATCCCTGGGCAACCTGTTCCAGTGTCTCCTCACCCTCACTAGCAAGAATTTCTTCCTAATCTCCATTCTCAGTCTCTTCTCTTCCAGCTCCAAGCCATTGCCCCTCATCCTGTCACTCTCAGCCTTTGCCAAAAGTCCCTCCCCCGCTCTCCTGGAGCCCCTTCAGGTACTGGAAGGCTGCTCTAAGCTCTCCCTGGAGCCACCTTTTCTCCAGGCTGAACAGCCCCAACTCCTGCAGCCTTCACCTAGGAGTCCTTCTCCTAGGCCTTCTCTGATCTCTTGCTGCTGAAGAAGCTCATAAAAGAAGATTTTAATCCAGCTTTTGATAACAAGCAACACATGATCACACAGTGCAGTGATTTCCTATATCAGTGCCCTGCTCTGCAATGGAAATGGCCAAAGCAAACACAGGCAGAGGGATAGGATCTGAGCTTGTTCCTTTATCCCCTCTCTCTGCAATTGTTTCCCCTCCTGTGAGGTACTTCAGCTCTGCAGGCTGTGGGGAGGGGATAGCAGACAGAAATGTGTCTGTTCCAATTTCGATTATGATCCTGGGATCCTTCTCCCTCTCTCCCTCTCCTTGATAGATAATGGTTTAATAAGGGATCTGTTTTTTATTTAAAGGGTCGGTAGTAAAACCCAGCTCACGTTTCTCACTCGGTGGGTTAAAAACCCGCTTACGCTCATTTCTGCAATGTAAAACGACACTATATCAAATCAAACATTTCCAGATGTGGCCAGCTTGTGTGTGGAAGCGCAAGAGGAGGAGCGGCACGGCCAAGCCCAGGCCTTGGTTTAGCAGGATTGGAACCCCACCTGCTGGCTGACGCTGTTAGCAGGGCGGCAGGACAGCAACCCGGGCGGAGCAAGCCCCGGCTGGAAGCTCCCTGCCTGCAGGGAGGCTCTGGAGCATGCAGTCTGAATTCTATACAGCATGAGCATCACTGAGGTCACCCTGGTTATCTCACAGCCACAGAATGCCAGGTGGGAAGGGACCCCAAGGATCAGCTCCTCCAACACAATCCCATGCAAGCGATGGAAATGCAAAATGCTCCATGTGAGGAGCATTGGAGGAAGAAGTTCTTCACCATGAGAGTGGTGAGAGCCTGGAGTGGGTTGTGCAGGAAGTGGTTGAGGCTCCATCCCTGGAGGTGCTTAAGGCCAGGCTGGATGAGGCTCTGGCCAGCCTGATCTAGTGTGAGGTATCCCTGTCCATGGCAGGGGGGTTGGAACTGGATCATCCTTGTGGTCCCTCCAACCCTGACTGATTCTATGTGCCAAGGGATCTCAGGCTTGGAAATGCACTTCTGCTGGCATCTCAGAATCACACAATGCCAGGGGAGAAGGGACCCCAAGGATCACCTGCTCCAACTTTTGTAGGTGGTGGTGGAGTCGAAATGAGCTGGCCCAGCACCCTGGCAAGCTGAGGCTTAAAACTGACCAATGTAGGGGAATCCACTGCTGCCCTTGGGAGATGATCCCAGTGTCTGATTGTTCTCATGGGGAAAAGATTTTCTTCTCAGTGCTTGGCACGTCAGAAAATCACATCCTTAAGAGTGTCCTCAGTGTCACTTGCACTGACAGACAGGAGGGAAAGCACAAACAACACTCAAGAGCTGCTCTGTCTTTCCAACACAGGATGGTGCCCTAGAAAATTTCAGCTTTAGTAAAGTCCTCTCAGTCCTGATTTGGCCAATCCAGGCCAAATCAGCCTTACCCAATCCTCACTGAGTCCATGACACCCAAAGTCTGAAGTAGGGCATTCTAGTAAGGCACAAGTGATGCTGCTCTGTGTTTTGCCACTTAGGGCAGACAAAAAATTAAGACAGAAATTAGACAAAATGGGAAAACATGCAAAATGCTCATACCTGAATTAGACAACTTTGAGGGAGAGAGAGTTAATTTCACTTAGAATTCACCAAACCCACCCCACCACTCCCTGTGTTACAGCCTTCCCATTAAAAGAAAAGTAAAGAAACCCTTCTCAGAGACTGTCTGGACAGCCTTAGATCCTGCTGAAACAGGCCAGGTGGCAGGAGAAAAATCTGAATTTTAACACACTTCAAAGCCAGGTAAGATTAAAAAGAAAGAAGAAATGCACAGAAAGCAATTATCCTGCACTGGAAATCAAAGTTTTATCATTCCCAAATGAGACACTTTGCACTTGCAGCCAGAGTCAGAGCCCATTCCATGGACAGAAAGCTTACACCTCACACTGCTCCATCACTGCCATCTTATTAGCATCAGCCCAGAGTGTTCCAGGTTTGATTTCACCACAGAAAGTTGTGTAACTTGTTACAGTGAGGCTGGGGACACACTGGATGAGGTTGCCCAGGGAGGCTGTGGATGCCTCCTCCCTGGAGGTGGTCAAGGCAAGGCTGGATGAGGCCTTGAGCAACCTGGGCTAGGAGAAGGTGTCCCTGCCCATGGCAGGGATTGGAACTAGGTGACCTTTAAGGTCCCTTCCAACCCAAACCATTCTGGGATTCAGTGCTTGCCAGCCCTTCCCTGGCCTCTGCCCCCAGTCCCAGCCACCTTCTGGGAGTCCCAGCAGCTGGGCTGAGCCTCCAGAGAGGGGAGCTGAATAAAAACAAGGAGTTTGCATCAGCACTGGGTTTGCTTGTTCTGCTATCTCCTGTGATCAAAGAACTGAAACAGCTGCATGTCTCAGCTCCCTGGCAATAAAACCTGCACTTGATGGGCTTTGTCCCAACCCCACAGCTCCAGGGAAAGTGCAACCACAGATTTAAAGGGAAAGGGGGGAGAGGGGAGGGGGAAAGGCAAACACCCAGGCTGTACTCAGCCAGACTCTGCATCCTCCTAACCTGCAGCCTCTCAAGTGCCACTTTCCCAATTAATCCAAGCTCTTCTACTCTCAAACCAAGCTGTAACAATTTAGACAGTTTAGAAACCCTCCCTACCAAGCCATGCTCCGTATCTGGTTCATCAGCTGCAGCAGTGACTGTGCATTAACTAAGGGAGCACAAAATTCCATTAACACTTCCACTGCCACTCTGCTGCTGGGAATTTCTGCTGCAGCTCTGCTCAGGCTGAAATTTCTCAGCTTTTTTTTTTTTTCCCCAGCAGGGTGGATCTCATCTCAGCAGGGACTGTCTTTTGGACCAGCTCCTAGAACATCCTTGCAGCAGCTATAGTAACTATTTTTATAGGCAAGTTTTATTAGGAAAGTATTTTAAATGGCCTTTGAATGCAATTTAGCAGCTGGAAATAAGGCAGGATGCCAGCATCATGTGCTCAGACAAGCTGTGGAGCACCAACAAGTGCTACCAAAGACCATCAGCACCCTACAGACCATGCATGAAAGCCCACAAAGGAACACACTGGGGACACTGAACAAGCCAGAAGGTGCCCTTAAACTGCAAGTGTCTGGAAGGCTGAGCTCTGCTATTCCTGGATCTCTTGCTAGAAAAGGCTCCGCTGTCAGAGACCAGAAATCAGGATGGAAATGCTGGATTTGGTTCAAAAGTGGGGGCCACCTTATCACAAATCTGTGTAAGGACATCAGTCCTACACAGTTTATGTTTCTGTGCAAGCAGTGAGTGAGATGCTGAAGGGGCTGGTCCTGGACAGATGATCCAAGGTGTATAAGGAAGCAGCCCAAACATACAGTGCCCAACACATTGCTCTGTTGCCACACATCTCAATGAAGCAGGGAAAGATCTATTTGCTCCTCCATCAGCCAGAGCTCAGATTGATTCTGGCCAAAGACCATTTTATCCTCCACCTCCATTCAAGGGTTACTCTGAGCATGCACAGGGCTGTGTGTTGCTAGACCTAAGGAGACCTCTTTACAAATGCTTTTCATGCTTCCAGTGAATCTCTCCCCCAAGAACTCACACAGCACTCTGCAGTAATGCTTCAGGTGAGTAATGAAAGTCTGATGGACAGACTGGAGATCTGGTCCAGGAAGGCAGAAGATGGAGAGCTGTGGGGCAGAGCAGACAGGCTTCAGCCCTGTGACACAGGAGAAGCAACTCTCTGCTGGCTCTGTGTGGAAGATGAGTTCCATCATCTGAGCAGCTAAGGCAGATGCCTTCAGTGGATGGTTAGAAAGCCTGGGAAGATGAAGTTGCCCATAGCAAACAGCTGCTACAAGCTCCTCACAGCACAGTGCTTCGTGTTTTTTAAGGGATGCATGTGTCCCCTGTTCCCACCAGAGCAGGACGCAACATTTAGTAGCACAGATCTGGAGTTTGCAAAGTGCTGAGCACACAGCAGGTCCTGCTGCTGCAGCCAGGCTCTTCCAGTGCCCAGCTTGGCATCGCTGGGGCCAATCAGATGACTAAGGAAGTGAAAACAAAGCTCGAAATAGCTGAAGACCCAATTCTAATCTCAAGCCCTGCTGGCAGGGTCACATGTGGAGCTGCTATGGTTTAAACTCATGCAAATGAGAGTGGAAACTGGCCTGCAGTACAAGTGCATGCTGAGGGAAAAGACAGCTTTCCTTTGAGACATGACTCCAATTGTACAGTCTGAGATTCAATTAAGCTTTGCTTTCCTGACATCTCCTTCCCAAAGAAAGGCTCAGTCTTTGTGCCAGGCTTTTTTTGGTTGTTTTTTTTTTTTCCTCAATAAAATAAAACAAAATCATACGTTTGGCAGGGCCTGGGCATTCCTGCTATGAAATTGTTCTCTACTTTATGCAAAATTTCAATGGCTTCAAGGAGGGGGGGGGGGGGGGTAGCCTTTGACCAGCATCCAGCTGTTTAGGACTGTTAAATGTGAGTTTTTGCCTGTGTTTACATGTGGAATGGAACCCAGCCATCCAACCACAGAATGTTCCCAAAGCAAACATCCCAAACCTGCTTGCTGGCAAGGTAGGCTGAGAGAATGGCCTGAAACCAGTCATTCACAGAATGCCAGCACCACAGACTGCCCTGGCTGAGGGGCACACCAGGTTATTTTCTTACCTCCTGGGAAGAGGCCACTGGAAGTGACAGGAAACAGTGACTGGCAGAGCAGAATGGGGGCTCAGGTGGTTGAGGGCTGGTTTACAGTGGGAGGCAGAAAGGAGCTTGGTCTGATTTCAGAGGTGCAGGGAAAGCAGGTCTGGAGCACAGCACAGCTGGCACAGGAAAGTCAAGACTGGCTAAGCAATTTAGGACTAAGTCCTAGAGTGGGTTGGAAGGGACCTTAAGGATCATCCAGTTCCAACCCCCCTGGCCATGGGCAGGGACACCTCCCCCTAGAGCAGGGTTGCTCAAGGATCCCTCCACCAATTCTAAGCAGAGGAGAGAGAGATGTGTGGGAGTTTTAGGCTATGCCTTTGACATTTTTTCTACAGATCTTGAACACAAGATTCTTGAAAATAGCCCCAGATATGAATGAGGAGAATGCAATAGATGTCATCAAGTGAACCTGGGAAAGCATCTTCCTTTTGGTTCTTCAACATGATCCAAAAGCTCTGGGCTGAACTAAATTCAGTCTGTCTGTCCACAGTGCTTCAGACCAAAGCATCAAGCCACAAAGGTGAAGGCAAACAGAGACCAAGCTCCTCCAACAGCACACAGCAGCTCCAGCTGTGTCAGAGGGGAAGGTGAGATCAGCAGGTGACCTGTGTTCCTTCCACCAGAGACCTGCACTTCTGTGACAGTCCTTATTTCCCACTGACTCAGATACAGGAAAATATCTCCCTGAAGCTGACAGGCCCTAGGAAGGACACAAGATGCAGATGACAGCCTTGGGGATGCTGTCAGAAGGGACCAGGTTTTGGTCAGCAGTGCCCAGGGACAGGACAAGAGGTAATGGGCACAAACTTGGACTTGTTTAGCTTCATCTAAACATGAGGAGAAGCTTCTTTAACTAAGGCTGGCAGAGCACTGCAACAAGCTCCACCCAGATGGTGGAGTTTCCATCTCTGGAGACATTCAAAACCTGCCTGGATGTGTTCCTTCTCTAGGTGACTCTGCCTCTACCGTCCCAAAATACCCATTCCATGCCAGCCACCTCTCCCCCTCCCCAGCTGGCAGAAGCCACTGGTGTCCCAGACCTTGCCACATTTCAGCTCTTGCTTTGCTTCCTCCACTTCACTGAGACTTCTGCTCTTGCTGAGCAACCAGCAAGCACCCCTCGTTCCCCCATCATGTTTTCTTTTCTCCTGCATGTTAACAGCTCCCCACCAGCTGAGTGACCCCTGTACACATCACAGCCTTGTTTTGATCCTGCCTGGGCATCAACACCTTGTTGTAGGAGCCCTGCTGATGGCTTGCAGGTGCCCCTCACTGAGGCTGGCCAACAACCCACTCACAAATTTGCTCCACTTGTTGCTATTAAAATCAGATGGCCAATGCCTTCCTAAATTGCTTCAGGCTTGAGGCACTGCTGGCTTCACAGGAGGGAGGGTGTTGCAAAAGGCTTTCTGCAGGCCCTGCTATTTATGGTAAACACTCCCCTTTGTTGAAATAACATCAAATTTTTGAGATAAAACCTATTCTTGCAAAGGAAATGCTGAAGTGCCACCACCTCTGCTTTACAGCATGCAAAGGAGTTGCCTTGCAGCTGCCTGGGGTGGTCCGTAGCTAAATGCAGAGGGCTGCTGAAGACCTGAGGCCCACATGGGCTCTGCTTTGATGAAAATGGGAAGGAAAAGATTTGAAGTGCTCCTACTGGTGTGTTCAGCTTTGCTTTGGGAGTTGGAACACAAGGACATTTCTTTTTCTTTTTTTTTTCTTTAGGTTTAAAGTTGTCTAGACAGCACCAGGCAGGGCTCTGCCTCTGATGTTTGTGACAGGGTGAACTCTGCTGATCCCAGACTGCCAAGAGTAGTGGAATTTTGGAAGGCAAAGACCCTGAGGTACTCAAGACTCACTGCTTACCAGACCTGGGTGCACAAAAATATTTGCTGGTGCTTTTTCATTTAATAAGGAGAAGAAAGAGGGGAAACTAACTTGTCAGTCCCCCAGCTCTAGGCAGATTCAGTCTCTGGCTTGCTCAAGAAAATGAAGGTGGTTTTCACCTTCCTGCCCAATTTATTTCATTTGTTTGCAGGTCCTAATATGATCTGCTGGGAGTTCAGCCACCATCAAAATAAAATCAAAGCACCTTAAAAGTCTTCCAACATAACACACTGCCCTAGATGTTTATGATGTGTGTCAGCTCCTCTCCTCCTCTGTTGTCTGGAAAATATTTTCCCAGGTGGGCTGGCAGTGGTGCCTGGCAGTGATCTGAACCCACAGCTTCATTGGCAGGCCGAGAGATAAGCCCCAAGCTGCCTTTCGTTTGCCTGCAGTGACGCAGGGGATGGGAGCTCTAGAAGCTGCCACTCTTGCCAGAGACCCAGGCAGGAAACATGGTCACACTGTGTGGTGCCAGAGCACTCAGCCAGACCTGAGGAATTTTCCTGTTTTCTGCCAGCTCCTCTCATGGAACAGGAAAACAAAGCAGCATGAAGCATGTCACTGGGGGCTGGCACAGCCCTGGCTGGAAGCCCTCTGCCAGCCAAGTCTGCAAGCCCTCTGCCAGCCAAGGCTGCTTCCTCCCTTTGCCAAGGTGAGCTCTGCTTTGCAGCATCACATCACAGCTTCATTGTACAGACTGAGCAGCAGGTCCCCAGCTACCCCCACCTGTGCTCAGACTGTCACAGAACAGCTCAGGTTGGAATGGACCTCAGAGATCATCTGCTCCAACCTCCCTGCCATGGGCTGGGATGGCTCTCAACAGATTGGGTTGCTCAAGGCCTCATCCAGCCTGGCTTTGAAGACACCTCCAGGGAGGGGGCATCCACAACCCACAGCAATGATGCAGAGACCCTGCAGAAGGAGAGCATTCCTCCTGCTGAGTCAAAGAGATCTCACCCACATCAAGCTTTTGAGTCAAACTGCTTCATGCAAGAACGTTGGAGGTGGGACTGCAAATAGGAGTGGTGGAAATCTCAGAGTTCTAAGGCACTAAGAATTCAAATGAGCAAAGATCTAAGCAACTAACCTACAGAAAGGGGCTCAGCTGGCCAGAAAACCCCCATTTATCATCTGCCATGGCTGCTGTAAATCCAACTGGAATGTTGGTTGTGAAAGTCAGTGAAAGACAGCAGAAATCCATAAGAGGGAAAAGGGAAAAGGGAAAAGGGAAAAGGGAAAAGGGAAAAGGGAAAAGGGAAAAGGGAAAAGGGAAAAGGGAAAAGGGAAAAGGGAAAAGGGAAAAGGGAAAAGGGAAAAGGGAAAAGGGAAAAGGGAAAAGGGAAAAGGGAAAAGGGAAAAGGGAAAAGGGAAAAAGCTATCGAGAGTGTGTGACTCTGCAACTCAGAGTTCCTTTAATAAGAGAAGCTTAGAAGCCACCATCCTAGATGTATTACAAATTATCCAAGGAATGTGTTTGAAGGAAGGAGTGATGCTGCATGTTCCAGGAGATCCTGATAATCCTCCAGCAGGAAAAACCTTCTTCCTTCCCTCCACAGATACCTGCTTCAAAGCTTGGACTGAGATTCCTGCCACCCATTTAAGTCTTCTGAATTTCCTCTTTGCAGGAATCAGAGCTAGGGATCACATTTAGAACAAATCCAGACCTGGATGGAGAGTTCTATGAAGAAAGACTGAGGCTTGGGAATGTTTAGTCTGGAGAGGAGAAGGCTGAGCAGGGAATCTGATCAATGTCTATCAGTATCTGAGGGGTGGCTGTCAGGAGGAGGCTGCCAGGCTCCTTTCAACGGTACCCAGTGATAAGACAAGGAGCAATGGGTACAAGCTGGAACACAGGAGGTTCTACCTCAATGTGAGGAGACAATTCTTTGCTGGAGCCCTGGGACAGGCTGCCCAGAGAGGTTGTGGAGTCTTCTTCTCTGGAGACTTCCAAAACCCACCTGTGAGACGTGCCCTAGGTGATCCTGCTTTGGACTCAGTCTCTAGAGGTCCCTTCCAACCCCTCACATTCTATGATTCAGACCTGGTTTGAGAATTGTCTGTACTCTAAGCTGCCAGACAGAAAAACCAAGGGGGGGAAATCTGAGGCAGACACACCCAGAGCCATTATCAGGACAAACCAGTTGAATGCTGCCAGCTGCCACCAATGTGGTACCACAAATGCCTGCACCTTCCAGGGGGATTCTCCCAGCACGACTGCAGGCTCTTGCCTGGCATTGCTTGAGGAGGCCACCCCAGAAGTTGATGGTTTATGGGAGTTGAAGTGGGATTAGCCTTCATGAAAGCCTCAGGAATACTCTCTCTCAGTGAAA
This sequence comes from Indicator indicator, assembly GCF_027791375.1. NCBI lineage: Eukaryota > Metazoa > Chordata > Aves > Piciformes > Indicatoridae > Indicator > Indicator indicator. Next base: position 1,413,490 of record NC_072041.1, read on the forward strand.
GTTTACAATAATATTTTAAAGACTCTCAACCAACACCCACCCTTAAGCTTTGAAAACAGATAATGCATTTTTAATGGGCTTGCACATCTGACAAGGAATTTGACTAATTCCTCTGATAGCAGACAGCTTCCTCCCCATAATTCATCTCAAAAGGATCAAAAATCAAAACACTCTCTACCATCTTTGGAATGGCCTCCTCAACCCCCAGCTGGCCTGGGAAGGCTCAGATCAATCCCAGCAATTTCCATGGCAAGAGAATGGAGCAGCCGATAGCTGACCCCCACCAAAAGAAGGGCTGGAGGCAAGAAGGGAAACAGGCAAAAGCCTCCAGGAGAAGTGCCCATGGGGCTGCTGACACTGAGACTGTTGTTTCCCAGACCTCTTTGGCAACCACAGTTCCAGATGAGTGTTGCTTGGAGCTACCAAGACCTTCAGAGTTGTTTGAATCAGAACTGTCTGTGCTCTGCTGAGCTAACAGTTGTGAAGCGTTGGGAGGTGGCTGCCTTTGAGGTGTTTTAACAGGAAAGAAAAAAAAAAAAAAGCTGTGAGTTTTCATTAGCTTTTTAAATTATTTGCCCTCCTGAGGATTTCCTGCTCATAATCAGACCTTCTGCCACACACCAAAGCCCTTCTCCAAAGGAGAAGACAAGCCAAGTGCTCTCCACAATCACACAGCTGTGCCTTTAACACCACTGGCAGCCTAATCCTTTGTAGATGCTCCCCAGTTCAAACCCCAGCAAGGTCTCTGTCAAGGCATTTTTAGCATTTGTTCTGTTAAAAAAAAAAAAAAAAAGAAACAAAAAAAAAAACCACAACCCAAACAACAAAACACAACAGGAGAAGAAAAAAAAAAACACAACAAAAAACCCTGAGGTATTAGGGTGCACTAATCTTTAGAAAGGTTAATTTATTCATAGAGATTTTGACAGAGATGTATGGCTGGGCTGGAGTCCCAGGCACTTCTTCCCAAGGGGACCTGCTAGTGCAGAGGCAGCTTTCCTGACATGAGAAGAGAGAGGCTTCAGAAGCAGACTCAACCTGCATTAACTTGGGGGCCTCCATGCATTTAGAGCACTTCAACTTTCTGTGACCAGCAATTCAAGCTTCTTCCTCTGCTCCAACCAAAATCTAGCTGCCTGTTGGTAAAGCCAGGAGTCACTCTAGGGACCATAGGCCCCCATGGACTGCAGCCAGCAAAGGCATCACTCTGTCTTCCAAAAAATATTAGGCAATCACAGAATTGCCTGGGTGGGAAAAGCCCTCTAAGAGCATCCAGTCCAACCTTCAGGCCAAGCCCACCATGGGCATCAAACCATGGCCACACCTTTCTTGAACACCTCCAGGGATGGGGACTCCACCACCTCCCTGGGCAGCCTCTGCCAATCCCTGACCACTCTTCTTGCAGTGAAGAAATTCCTCCTCATCTCCAACCTGGCACAATTTCAGGCCATTTTCTCTCATTCCATCACCTGATACCAGGGAGAAGAAACCAACCCCCAGCTCACTGCAGCCTCCTCTCAGGGAGCTGTGGAGACATCTCCCCTGTAAGCAAACTGAGAAAGTTCTGCAAGACCATCTCAGAGGGATGTTAGCCAATGTCAGCATGGGGTGGACAGCACAGGATGCTGTCCTGATGAGAGAGAGATTCTTTCAGCTCTATCTACTCTGGTGGACCATGCTTCTGTCTGATTCCTCAGAAGAATGCTTTGGATTTCCAGGCAAAATCTTGGATACCTCTTCTCAGACCAAAGCGTAGTGAAACTAAATCAAATTTCCTTTTTCTGCATATTTTGGAATCTCTTCTCCAATGTGCCAGAAGAGAAACCCTTGGATATTCCAACAGGAGATACAATCAGTTGTATCCTTGAAATAAAACACATCAGAAAGCAAGCAGACATCATTTTAAGATATGCTTAAAATGTCCTATTGCTCATGTCCTATTTTTTCTTCTGGGAACAGTCTGCTCCTAACTCATGGATTAGGATTTTTTTTTTTTAAACCTTTTTAAACATAAGCAGAGAGGATGTGGCAGAGATCAGCTGAATCTCATCACTGCAGAGGCCCCTGGGCCCTGTCAGGACACCATAGGAAGCCAGCCTGATAACTGATTTGGTTGCTTCTCTTTAATTTGCTTGGGGTCTGTGCAATTAAAACTAAAGTTTTCAGCAGCTGTAGAAGGAGAGAGCTAATTTGTGAGTGCCCTCCAATTCCTGCAGCAATTCTTCAATGTCAAGAATACCTGCACTGTTTCTTTCAAGCTCCTGACCCACAAAGCAACTTAATCCTGCAGGTAAGGTGGGTGAAGCATACCCCAAAGCTGTACTAGCAAGAAAGCAGCCAGCAGGTGTAGGAAAACCAACCCTCTCTCTCTGTTCCTACTGCATCTGGAGCACTGTGTCCAGTCTGGGGCTCACCAGTTCAGGAAACACCTTGGCAGGTGGACAGGGGCTGGGGGACATAGGGGTGAGTCCTAGCATCAAGAGGAAGCTCTCACTCTGATTGCAGCTACCTGACCAGAAGATACAGAAAGGAGAGGGCCAGGATCCTCTTGAGGGTGCATGGCAAGAGGATGGGAGTACAGACAAGAGGGGAAGATGGAAAATTCCAGATGTATAGAAGGAAAGCTTCCTTCACCATGAGGACAGCAAAGTCCAGGGTAGGTTACCCAGAGAGGCTGTGGAGTCTCTGTCCTTGGAGGTGCTCAAGACTCAACTCAATATGGCCCTGAGCAACCTGACCTGCAGCCAGCAGCCTTCTTTGGCCTCCTTGTGTTCACCTGCATCTCTCTAGCACTGCAAAGGACAAGAGCCCAGCTTAGCTAGCAGCAGCCAAAAGCAATAAGGCTCTGCTGACCATAGCTAGTTAACTGCTAGTTTAGATTATTAACCTCTTGCACTTAATGAGTGTCCTGAGGCTGCTTAAGCCACAAGACTCAATTTCTCCTAACCACAAACATGGGATCCTCATTAATATGAATCTGAGACACTTTCCCAGGAAGAAATAACTTGCAGAATGTAGAATCCACCCAGCAGCAAGTGATGCATGTGTGAAACTTCTGCAGTGGGGTTTAATTTGTCCCCAAGGAGGAGGAGGAAGGTCTGGATCAGGAGATGGATTTTTATGTTTTTAATTGCCAAGTGTCACCAGCCCTTTACAAGCAAATTTTTCTGATGCTTCCCCCAACAACCCCAGATAATTGTAATTATTTTCTGGGGAATTTTCCTTGCAAGATGATCTATTTCTAACTGAATTTCAGCTTGTGTTATGCAAACAGCAATCCAGCTTGTTTGAAAGTAATCTGTACCCAAGGGCTAGCAGAGGAATAAAAACAAATATAGTTATGGGGAGGTTTTACAAAACCACAGACACCAGCAGGTTTTCCAGGTCTGAGGGAAAAAAAAAAAAAAAAAAAAATCTTCTTCTGCAGCCTCCCTTTGCCCTGGTTGTGAGCTGAGGTTTCTGAGATGCATTACAATGGGCAGATGGATCAAGTTTCCCAACGAGCAGCACCTGCTGTCTGAGGTGGAATGTGGCAGTGTCTAGCAGCACACAGCAAAGCAGTTGAGCGCAGGAAGCAGAGTTTATTGCACTCATTTGAAACGCCAGAGCAGCAGGGGGTTAGCCACACATGGCTACTCCTTTTCAGCTCAGTTGTTGGTCTTGCCACTAACTCAGCACAAAGCCAGCGCTCCAGGGTTCCCCTCACTGCCAGGGCTGATCCAGGTCCCTACATGCACATTGGATCCCCCAAGTGACACAGCTTGTGGGGCAGCTCTGGCTGTGCTCTCTCACCCTTAGGACCACAGAATCATAGATTCATAGACAGGTTGGGGTTGGAAGGGACCTTAAGGATCATTCAGCTCCAACCCCCCTGGCCATGGGCAGAGACACCTCCCACTAGCCCAGGTTGCTCAAGGCCTCCTCCAGCCTTGTTTTGTGGGCTCCAGAGCTGGACACAGCACTGCAGGTGAGCAGAGTGGCAGAATCACCTCTCTCAACCCCCAGCATCACCCTGTGGGAAACCCTGCTCCAAAAGCTCACATCCTCTGATAGCAACAACCCAGCACAACTGCTTTAGACTCAAGGTCCTGGAAAGCATCAGTGTGTAATGCATTATCCCCTGGTGTCTGAGCTACTGTGCTGGCAAAAGCTTTCCATAATGACAATCACACACCACCCCCTCACACACCCCTGGTTTGCATTACACAAAACATGGCCCAACAGAGAGCCAATTCCTCCCTGCTGCAATCGGCTCTGGAGCTGCTCCAAGCCCTCACTATCTACCAATCTCCTTCCAGGAGTTCCCTCTCCCTTCCCCTCTGTCAATCCACACACTGTCTTGTTCTAATCTTTCTCTTTTCACATGGATGTGAGCACAATTCCAGGAGCAGATGTGGCTCAATTTCTGTCCTCACCAAGTCTCACTCCTAGCAGATTGGAGGAGCTCTCTCAGGTATGTTTGGTTTGCCTCTGGAACATCTACCTGGTGAGTTTCTGGAGATTTCAGGCAGGTTTGGATGAAATTGAAGCATCAGTGGGGCAGTTTTCCCTCTAATTTAACATCCTTCTTTGCAGCTGAGTAGCCAGGGGAAAATTTATCAGACATTCAGCATTTGTGTGAAAAGCTTTGGGGTTGTTTTATTTCTTGTATTCCTGTATTATTTTTTCCCCTGTGAAAAGGGTTTGGGTTTTTTGGTTTGTTTTGTTTTTTTTTTTTTTTTTTTTTTCAGCTTTTCAACCAAAAGAGATATTTTAAATCTAGTTTGCAAAAGAATGATTTCATTATTGCTTGGCTTGGGGATCTGCTGGAATTCCCCAGAACATATGAACCCCAAATTTCTGCCAGCTGTACCCCCAGGGTCTGTTCTCTTTTTAGGTGCAGCAGAGATTCAAGATTCATAGAATGGTTTGGACTGGAAGAGACCTTAAATATCATCCAGTTCCAAGCCCTGCCATGGGCAGGGACACCTCCCACTAGACCAGATCCAAGCTGGTCTTGAACACCTCCACAGCCTCCCTGGGCAACCTGTCCCAGTGTCTCACCACCCTCCCTGTCAAGAATTTCTTTCTAGTATTCAGGCTAAATGGTTCTACCAAATCCAGCCTGAGTCAAGGAAGGCAGAGAGGTAAATTCCACCTGCCCTGCACAACCTGTCCTCTGCATGTGCAGAAAATGTTCATCTGCAGGAGAATTCCACCAGCACAAGGTTCACAGTGTGCAGCAGTGGATTTAAACAAGAACCCACAACACAATGGCAACTCCTAATGGACTCTGCAGGTTTCATTCCTGATGGTCATCCCCAGCTCAAGTGACAAATAAATTCCACAGGCTTCCACCTCTTCCTGAAACACAAGAGCTTGAGGGATCAGGAAGGATCAAGAGGAGCCACTGGGTATTGCCAAGGCATCTCAGCAATGGGAGCTGCTCAGCTTTCCTGCTCTTCCATGGAGCAGAGAGCGTTGGCACCCCCACTGCCAGCTACCTCCTTTAAACCACTGCTGCATTCTTAATTGTCCTGCTGCTGTTACCATTTCAGTCCAAGTTCCTCTCTTGCAGCAGAGCTGGGTCAGATTTTTCCCCTCAGTTCATGGGTGGCAAAAGCCACTTCACCACAGAAAACGAGCAAGGTGCAAAATCTCCTCAGTGCAGCTCAGAACTGGTGAGCAGCTTGGACATGCAAATAACCACAACCACTCAGGTGTATTGGAGAGCCCAAAGACTGAGATATTATATATATTTTTTTTTAATTTCTTTTTTAACAGCAATTTGCCTTCCTTTTAATCTTCTCTGCTCCTCCTTCTCCCTTCTCCTTTTAATCTAATCTGCTGCTGTATCTCCTCAGTTCCATCAGGAACAGTCTCTACTACCTCATAAACAACTCACTTATGAGGCTGTTTCTTTGACAGGTTCCTTCCACCTGTGCCTAAGGCTGGTGTTGAATCCTCTGCTAGAGGCCCACTTTGCACAGAACAGCTTGATGATATTTTTATTACTTTGAAGAAGTACTGACAGAGAAACACCAGAGAAAGACACAAGAGACAGCCTAGTGCTGTATCCTCCGCAATTCTACACCTCACCATCAGCCTGCAGCTTCCTGCCAGGGATTACAGGCTATGGATCCATCACTACCAGATTCCACTCCACATAAAACAGAACATTACAGGTTGGAAGAGACCTTGGAAGAAATCAGTAAGGTTGGAAAGGAGCTCTAAGTCCAACCTTCTACCCAACCCCTCCCATGACCACCAGACCACATCTCACAGTGCCACATCTCCACGGTTTTGAACACCTCCAGGGATGGTAACTCCACCACCTCCCTGGACAGCCTGACCACTCTTCCTAATCTCCAGCCTAACCCTCCCCGGCACAGCTTGAAGCCATCATTCCAACTTGTGCTGTCATCAGTTACCTGGCAGAAGAGATCAGCCCTCACCTCACTCCAACCTCCTTTCAGGTAGCTGCAGAGAGCAATGAGGTCTCCCTTCAGCCTCCTCTTCTTCAGGCTAAACAATCCCAGCTCCCTCAGCCCTAAGCATACCATGGCCTGACTGCCAGCCAACATGGGCTGTGACACCACAGCTCTGATCCCTCCTTCTCACCTCTTTTTCTTCTCTCAACAGCACAGACAATGTTGGGGCACATTCTGGCACGTGTCTGAATAACAGTTCTGATACCTCTGATTTTTCCTTGGTTTCCCTTTTTTCTTTCCTTCCCCCACCCCTTTTTTTGACATTTTACACAGGACAGATGTTGTCACCAAGGCTGCTCTTGTAAACAAGATATGGAGATGGTCTGGATTGGGTTACCTTGGTAAAATAGCTTAAAATAAATAAAAGAATGGTTGGTCTCTCTCGGATGAATTAGCTTGATTGGAACTGTCAGATTAAAAAGGCCTAAATAAACAGTTGTGCATCTACCCTTAATGGAGTTAAGGGGTCCAGGACAAGTAGTAAAGATACAGATGAAATGAAAAGCCTGGACGAGGGAATTCATCCCTGCACAGACAACTAATGTGTGCAGGCATCTCCCAAAGCCCTCTCTACAGGGGTTTGGGTTTACAGACACCATGGATGTACTTCACAGCATCCACTAAAAGCTGTGCTGATTCTTCTTCCCTGCTAAGAAATGATTTCATAGAAACTTAAAGACATGAGCCAGGGACACCTACAGATGATCTAGAGAGACCATCACTGCTTCCTGGAATTTCAGAGCTCCACAAACTGTGCTTTGCATTGGTTAATGTAAGCCACAGGATCACAGAATCCTTACAAAGCAAACCTGTTGCACTACTCACTCTGATTCCACAGGGACCTGTGGTCTAGTCTATGGACAGGAACTCTTGCAGAGGCTTTTCCTTCCACTCCTATGCCCTAAAGAATTCTTCACAGGCTGCTCTACTTGGGCATCCCTGGGCAGCCTCTTCTAGTGTCTCACCACCCTCATTGTGCAAAACTTCCTCCTGGTATCCAACCTAACTCTGCCCTGCTCCAGCTTCAAACCATTGCCTCTCATCCTATTCCCCACAACCCCTTCTGAACAGTCCCTCCCCACCTTCCTGTTAGATCCCCTTCAGATATTGAAATGCAGCTCAAAGGTACATTCTCTCCTCCAGGCTGAACAGCCCCAACTCTCCCAGCCTGTCCCCACGGGGAAGGTTTTCCAGCCCTCTGATCATCCTCTGATCAGGACCAGCTCCCTATCTGTCTTGTGTTGGGAGACCCAGAGCTGGACACAGCATTCTGGCTGAGCTCTCACCAGAGCAGAGCAGAGCAGCACAATCACCTCTCTTCAACTACCTTGAAGCTGTCCAGCCTGAAATTTTCAAAGCCTTGTCTCAGACTGAGTTACAAAACAAAGATAACCTGAAGTTGCTCATCTCTGTGGTGTTTTGTTTGTACACAAATAAAACAAAGAACAGCACAGTGTTCTGCCATGTCAAACATCACCTAGAATCATAGAATCAATCAGGCTGCAAGAGATCTTCAAGACCATCCAGTCCAACCTATCACCCAGCCCTGTCCAATCAACTAGACCACGGCACTAAGTGCCCCATGCAGTCTTTTCTTGAACATCCCCAGGGACAACGACTCTACCGCCTCCCTGGGCAGCACATTCCAATGCCAAATCACTCTCTCTGTGAAGAACTACATGTGGCATGGACAAAAAGACATCATCTACAGATGGCATGGGCAAAAAAACCACCTCAGGAGGTGTAGATTTCAAGTTATTAGGGATTGCCAGATCCTGGGACTGTCTCCTTGTCATCAGCTCTAAACCAGGAGGCACCTCCACAAAGAACTTGGCCCGCAGCAAACACACATTATTGTGAAGTTGTCCAGGGTAAAAAAAAAAAAAAAAAAAAAAAAAAGATGCTGTTCAGACCAGAAATTACCTTAAATGACTGTTGAGTTGACTGGGTTACAATATTTTTAAGGACCATAAAAAAAAAATAAATATGAAAGTTGTCCAAAGAGTAAAGCTGCAGCGGTGGCTGCCAAGGCAAACAGGGCTGCACGAGGGCTGCCTGCGCTGGGGCGAGCAGCGGGCTGGCTGCGCGGGGCCGAGGAGCAGCATGAAGTGAGCCTTTGTTCAGGGGGGGGGGCTGGGGCTGTGTGTTTAAAACCTGACGAGGGCTCCGTGGTATCAATCATGCCTGTCAGACAGCACAAGTGCAGATCTGTTACACTTAAAGGGTTTGTCAAACGAGACATGATTTAATTTGTCATCTTTGCTCTCTCCCTCTCCGCGCAGCCTGCACGTGCTCTTCATTACTCTTCAGCAGCAGCAAAATGAATACATTTTTTGTATCTTTTCCTTTTTTTTTTTTCCCCTTTTTCCCCCCTCCTCTCTGTCTCTCTCTCTCATTCTCAGAGGGTGGAGGGATGGTTGTTTACCAATGACCCAGCACTTGTGAAGAGATCATAAGCAGCTGTTCCCTACATGCGCTCACGATCGGAGAATTTCACTGAAGCCGTGGGAGGAGTGGGATAGCAGAAGAGGTTGTTTGGGACATTTTTTATTATTTTCCCCCCAATAGACAAAGACCCCAGTCCCACACAGCTCTGCAAAAATACTGCAGCAACAGAGTCTGCAAGAATAGAGTTTCAAGAGCTTGGAGTGAGGTAGGAGAAGAGGTTGGTTGGGCCATTTTTTTATTTATTTCTTTTTCCCCCCCAATAGACAAAGGCCCCAGTCCCACACAGCTCTGCAAAGACACTGCAGGAACAGAGTCTGCAAGTAGAGACTCTTGGGAGCTTGGCCTCCATTCTATTTCTTCATTAAATTTACCTCTTCATACTTAATTCTAACATGATACCTCCAAGCAATCACAGAGTTACTGAGATTGGAAAAAGACTTCTGAGATCACCAAGCCCAGCCTATGACCTAACACCATGACATCAGCTAAACCAAGCCACCAAGTGCCACATCCCATCTTTTCTTAAAGACCTCTAGGGATGACAACTCCACCACCTGCCTGGGCAAAAAAAATATGGATTTGGGAGTGCAATTTGCCCACTTGAGGACTGTAAGATTGAATTAAAACCTTTTTCTGCTGTCTATAGCTCCATAAGCATGGTCTACTTGACTCTTGGGAGAGGTTCTACCTGTTGGCATCTACCAGGAAGTAAAGCAGATAAAAGATCAGAACACTGTGGGGAAAGATGCCTTTTGAAGGTCCCTTCCAACCTGATGCAATCTGTGAATCTCTAAATTCATCATGAGAAGTTGGATAGGAAAACTCCAAACCAGATCTTTTTACTTTTAAGGACACCTCTCCCTCTCTGCCATAAAGAATCTGTCTGCCTTCTGCTAGCACACTTCCCATGCAGCCAGGACTGGGCCAGCTCAAAAGCAGATGCCATGAGAAACTCCTTCCAAGCACAATGATGACAGTTCTGTCTCACATCAAGGAGAGTCCAGACTGAAGCCTTCCTTATTCTAGCATTTCCTATGGAAAGATTTTGCAGGTCCCCACTGACAGTGAGCTTGAAATAAGCACAGGTAGATTTCTGCCATGTTCCACCACAGGGCATCAGCAAGATCATTCTCTCAAATGCTTCTAACATATGAAGCCAGAGACACAACCCTGGAAATTCTGAGGTAGGAACTGTGAGCATCTCACCCAACAATCCTTAGGTAGCACTTAGGTCCATAAAACATTAGGTGTCACCCTTAACTTAATTCAGGACTAGGGGACAGAAATGACACAGTGAGGGGCAGAGTGGTTGCAGAGTGTCCATGCACTGATGCCCACTTTGAGGATCTGAAAGCTTTCAAGGACAGTCTTGGTTCAATGCCAGCCTCAGATTGGAAGGGACCTCAGAGACCATCTACTCCAAGCTCCCTGACACAGGCAGGGACACTTCTCAGCTAGACTCAGCTCAAGGACTCATCCAGCCTGGCCTTCAACATCCCCAGGGAGGAGGCATCCACAGACTCCCTGGGCAGCCTATTCCAGAGTCTCACCACTCTCACATAGAAAAACTTCTAAGCTCCAGTCTAACCCTGCTCTCCCTCAGCTTCAAGCCATTCCCCCTTGTCCTGTTGCTAGACAGCCTCATGAAGAATCCCTCTGCAGCCTCCCTGCAGGTTTCAGAGTGGCCATGCCCAGAGCAGCCAACAGCAGCAGTGGGGAACCAGGACAGTTGGCCTTCAGCACATGCTTGATGGTTTTTCTGAGCTGAGGCCCAAACCCTGCTTTACCTGCTGATGTGAATAGCCTCATTGAATTCAACTGGGCTGCTTTTGGGAGCATGGACAGAAAAGTTTGGCTCTAGTCTGGTAAACTGAACTCCAGGAATAGCCCGAGTATACCATAACAAAGCCCCCCAAAGCCAGCCAGCACAGTGAAAGGAGCTCATTGCATTACTAAATCAATTGCCAAGTATAAACACTGAGTTATCTGGCTAAAATATGGGTATTGCCCACTTGAAATACTGCACCTCCAACCTACTCAATGTCACCAAAAGGCATCCCTGAAGGAAGCAGGCAGCATGCTGCCTTTGGATGCCCCAGCTATAAATCAAGAGATTTCCTGCAGCCTGCCTGGAATAGTGGAGAGTAGCCAAAATTACATGAAGTGCTATTTGTGTGCTATTAGTTGGGGGGTGGGAGGGGGAGGAGTGTGGGAAGGGAAAAGGGGAAGAAGGAAAATCACTTTCTCAAGAGTTCCTACAATGTTTGGAAAACATTCTTTCAGAGCATCCATTTATCAGGCTTCCAGGTAATAACTCCAGGCCAAAATAAAGTAAGAAAGGAGCTGGGTGGGGAGAGGAAAAAAAAAAATAAAAAATCAGGGATACTAGGTTGTAACAGGGAAAAAAATTGGAATGTTGTCAATGTTTCCATTTAAAAGGACTATCAGAATTACAGAGGGATGCTTGTGTCTAGGTGCACACAGAGGGAGCAGATGATGTCAGTTGGTTCTGCTCAGTAGTTTTATATCTGAGCAACAGTCCAGCCTCAGAACATTCAAGGTTTTATCTGCAGCCTCCCACATGTGTTCATCTTCACTCAGACAATGCCCACAGTGCCATCCTGATAGCTGGCAAAACCTGCCAGACACACAGGCCAGGTCCTGTGGCACAGCAAAGGGACCCTCAGGGACACCTCCAAGCTGTACTTGAAGCATTCCAGGTTCTGTGCTAAGCAGCATTGGTCTAAAAGGGTTTATAGTGATAGGACAAGAGGGGATGGCTTGAAGCTTGAGGAGGGCAGATTGGGCCTGGAGATGAGGAAGAAGTTCTTGACAGTGAGGGTAAGGAGACACTGAACAGGTAGCCCAGGGATGTCCCCTCCCTGGAGGTGTTCAAGGCCAGGCTGGACGAGAAAGCTGGGCTGGTGGGAAGTGTCCCTGCCCATGGCAGGGGGTTTGGGACTGGATGATCTTCAAGGTCCCTCCCAGCCCAAACCGTTGTATGAATCTATGAACCGAAGCACACCATGGTGAGGTGATGTGTGCACTACAAAAGGGATGTTCCCGACAGAAAACTGTCCCCACTGCAACCACAGCACTCACACAGCTTTGCAGCTCCTTCACACTTAGCGACCACACCCTAAGAGTCATCTGGCTGAGACCCTCCAGGGGAGCATCTCCCTTTTCCAACGTGAAGAATTCAAAGGTACAGAACAATTAGCCTCCAGTATCTCATTCCACCCTGAATTTGAAAAATGCAGCAGGAAGCAAGAAAGTGAAAGGAAAAAATGTGCATGTGTGGAACCAAAAGACAAAGGATGGTAGCAAGCCATTATTAGAGCACTGGAGCTGTCAGGAGGGACCTCCCCTGCTGAGTATTGATATGAGCTTAAAGGCAAAAAAATTTTGCATCAGCTGTCATCTGCAAGAAAGACAGATCTCAGGGCAGGCAGAGCACAAATTCTTTGTCTCCTGTTTTAGCAGATCACATGGTTGTCTTCTGATGTTTCTAGCTGAGAGAAATTTTCATCACACAAAACAAACCAAAAAAAAACCCAACCCCAAAACCCCTCTTTGGGAATCCCTGGTGCTGTGATGTTTTTGATTAGTGCTAATGTTTTTTCTGGCTGGCTGTGAAAATGCATTTAACTGTAATTGGCCAGGCATTGTAATTCCAAAGCTTTATGAAACAACAACAACAAAAAAAGTCCAGAGTGACAACCTGATATAGAAATCTGGTAGAAGATGAGGGGTCCTGCCCGTTGGAGACCAGTTGAGTGGAATAAAAATATTGATCTAAAAGAGAAAGACTGGAGAGACATTTTCCTATTTCTTTCAGAATTATCAAGGGGGCAGGGGAGGGGAAAACAAAAAACAATTCTTAGCATGGGAATCTCTTCATATTTGGAATAGTTTCCCCTGAAAGGAAATGGTGTCATTGTGATTTCAGCACTTGCAGCACTCAAAACCAGACAAAGCACTGAAGGCCACACCACAGAGAAGAACTCCACACTGGCTGACATCTTCCCCCACTTCTTACTTCCCCTGATTCCATTATTTCCTTTCTCATTGGCACTGGAAGTAGGGAAAAGAGAGGCAAGAGGAGAGAGAAGGAACAGAATTTCCTCACTAGGATCCCAATTACACTGCTGCTGTATTCAGCCAGCCAAAGATGGACTGAAATACTGTTTGCTATTTCCTGAGGAGCTCCTTTTTATGGTAGCCATAAGGAAACCATGTGTTTGCTCTCCTCAACCTCAGAGCTGGAAAAGGCAAGCCTGGTTCATTCTCAGACTGTAAATTTCAGAGTGTGCTTTTAAATAATGCTCTAAATTGGAGCTTCTTGTGGGGGGAAAAACAAATCTGTCAAGAGAACAGACTTTTAATGTGTGAAACAAGGAGCTCAGCTGCACAGCAGAAATGACACCACCATCAATTTGCTTCTAATAGCTGATGCTAAACTGAAAGAGGGTCACAGAGATTGAGACCTGGAGCAACCTGGTCTAGTGGGAGATGTCCCTGTCAATGGCAGAAGGGTTGAAACTAGAGGAGCATTAAGGTCCCTTCCAACTCAAGGCATTCTACGAACAGAGCACTGAGTGGATGTGGCACCAGGGCACTGTCCACTGCTTCCTTCTGCTCGATTTTAACCACAGCAAAAATTAGGGATGAGTTTGCCTTCTTTAGGTTTGGGAATAGAAAAGAAAAAAGGAAGACGAAAAAAAGAAAGGGGGGGGTAATTTTTTAAAAAAAAGGATAATAAAAAAGAGAAAAGCCTGAAAAAAAGCAGAAGCCACAAGAACACTGCGGATAAAGGAGTTTAAAAAAAAAAACCTCGCAGCATCGAATCAATTAATGCAAGTTCTTCCTAACTTCCATGCAAGCTTTGCCTTCAATTAGCATGATCTCACTGAACCCTCTTGTGCAGGCCTGGAGCAAAAGCAATGGAAACTTTCTCCCTTCTTGTTTTAATCTTTCACCAAGTCCTGACTTTCGCCTCCAGCCCGTCTAATTGAAACTAATCTTCGCGGGCGAGGCCTGTCTCTTTCCCTTAATCCCTCTCTAAGGAAGCTCACATGGTCCCAATTACAGCCACACCGGCCCCTTTTATTCCCCTCCTCGGCTCCTTCTGCCAGTTTCGTTTTTTGAAAGTTTGCGTTATTAACTCCATGCTTGCGAGTTCCTGTCTGTCACGGGGGCCTCGAGATGTTATCAGCGCTCGCCGCTGTCTAAGGTTACCATGAAAGCATTTTGTGGATTACGTTTTGCAAGGCGGCGATAGAGGGCACGATAGGCAGCACAGTGGCCAGCCTCAGAGCACTTTCTATCTGCAAGGAACGAGAGAGGCCAGGGAAGTGTTTTTCTTGGACCTCACTCTATACCTGCTCAGTTATCTGGAGGCAGAGACAATGACAGCTAAGAAGGGAGAGCTAAGGCTGACTACAAGGGGCTCACAGAGATGCTGGTGCGATGTGCTGCTGCCCTGGGAGGCAAGAGAGGCTGCAGAGACACCAGCAAGCAGCCCAGCTCAGAATGTCTTTAGCATTACAGAGTTAATGAGGTTGTGAAGGCACATAAAGCACTCTTTGGTGGTTCCCAAGCTGCCCTTAGCTAAGCCCAGCTCAAAGCCTGGCCCTCTAATAGACGCTGGTGCAACAGGCTGGTGCCCTGGGAGGCAAGAGAGGCTGCAGAGACACCAGCAAGCAGCCCAGCTCAGAATGTCTTTAGCATTACAGAGTTAATGAGGTTGTGAAGGCACAGAAAGCACCCTTTGGTGGCTCCCAAGCTGGGTCCTAAGCTCAGCTCAAAGCCTGGCCCTCTAATAGATCCTGGTGTGATGTGCTGCTGCCCTGGGGGGCAAAAGAGGCTGCAGAGACACCAGCAAGCAGCCCAGCTCAGAATGTCTTTAGCATTACAGAGTTAATGAGGTTGTGAAGGCAGAGAAAGCACCCTTTGGTGGTTCCCAAGCTGGGTCCTAAGCCCAGCTCAAAGCCTAGCCCACTAATTCTGAAGCTCAAACAGTTTATTCAAAACAACCAATTTTCTCTTTTTTTTTCCTCTCTATACTTCCTTCTCCCAGCTTGCCGAGTCACAGGCAATGGCTGCTGTGTTCCTTCAGTGCCATGATTTATTGCTTGCTTACACAGTTTCTGGTTCAAAGCTAGGTGCATAAATCAATCACACTGGTTGCTCCCCTGAATACATTCATTCGAACTTCTCTGTTGTAGCCTTGAGAAAGGCTGCTCAGCACCACCACAGAGACCTCCTTTCCTCTCCATCCCCAAAACTCTCTCTGGATTTCTTTCAGCACTAGCACACACATCCCAGAATGACTCTCCCAACCTCATTGTCCTTTAGAAGCAGGACAGCAGTCACAAAAGAGTCCTCCTCATTGCACTGGCAGTGCAGGTGGCATCAGTACTGAGCCAGCTGGTGACAGGCAAAGGACATGAAGAGAGATGCCACCATGTTAAGCAGTAGCCATGGCCTTAAAAATCCCCAGTGGTTCTGTGATTCAACCTACAAGCAACAAAAGCCACCAATTGCTGCCAATAAGCAGAAGCTGGAACTGATATTCACATCACCAAAATACAGCTCAACCACTCAAAGGGGCACAAACCTGCCCCTTTCTCAGTCAGTGTGGAGGGAGCTGTAGTCTCTGTAGTGGAAGAACAGAGCACCTCAACCATCCAGCATATTCAGTTGCCTAAATAAAGCAGAATTTCCTCATACTGATTCCTTTCTCCTTGTAGAGGAAGGCAAAGTGAAGGGAAGAATCCCATGTGGCAGATGCAAAGGACACCTCTTGAAGGGGAGGTTACATCACAGCTTTGGGTACCCAGCAGGCTTAACCTATCCATCCCCCTGGGCTCCTTCCACAGCTCATGGAGGGGCTCCTCTCCCTGTCCTTGAGCATCCCAGGCCAGGTACCTAAGCTCCAAGGTACTTCATATAGTCCTGGAAAGGGGGAATGCTGCAAGAGGTTGGGATTTTTAACTCTACAGATGAGATTTTTGTAGCAAGAAAATCTCAAACCCTGGAAAACACTGATCCAGCTAAACCCTAGGAAGTCCTGAAGGAAACACTTGACAAAACCTCTTAACTCCTGTCAATCAAAATGCCTTTTCTATTTCTTGAATCCTTTCATTTTTTAAACTGTTTGAATATTTGGAGTAGCTCTGCTTCAGTTCACTGAAGGCTGAAAGCAAAAAGCCACTTAAAGCAGGGAGGTGACAACTGCATTTTTTCCCCCCAAATGTCCAAAGAACAGAACTTTAACCAACTCAAAGCATTTTTCCAATGCACAATCCAAGTCAAGAATTCACCAGAAACCTTTCCCACAAGGAAAACTGGCATTTTTTAGGAAGAAATAATCACTTGCACATCTGGATAATGAATTCTTGGCCAACACTACCTCATGAACTGTGGTCTAGTTAGCAGCAGTTCCACCTGTGGAGCTGTAGCAAACCCTTAGATCCTGAAGGAACCAGCCCCAGAGTAGACACTGCAGCTATGGCAGTCAGCCTTGTGTGAAGCCTGCTCACACTTGGGCTTTCAGTGCTCCTAATCTTTCTTGGTAACAGAGATTCAAGATGTGCTTTTCTCCAGGGGCTCTCTCAATATGGGAATCTTGGGGTCTCATTTGCCACTATTTCAGTGTCTTTCATGAGATCCTTTGAACAAAGGCCTGAAAGAGTCATACCTCTCATTAACAAAAATGTTTCTGCCTTCTGCAGTTGAGAGCCAAGCTTTGAAGAAAAAAAAAAATATCCCTTGACCCCCAAAGTTGAGGATGATAAATTGATAAACTAATGGAATACTCAAGCTTGGCTGAAAGTCCAGCTGCTAGGTGCTAAGGTAGAGCAGCCTGGATCAATGCACTCACTTGCATGGGATCCTTGCTGCCTCCTTTCTTTGTCTTTCAACACATTTATGCCCAACCTCCTCTTTTTTTTTTTTTTCGCCAAGAAAGCAAAGTCAGCAAGAAACTTCCCCTTGCAACCTCTGGTTTGCTGCTGCTGAATTTTTCACCTGAGAAGTGAAAACTCCTAGCACAGCCCCACACATTTTATGGCACAGCAAGACTAGGCCTTCCCTTTCCTTTCCCTGGGATATTTATGAGGGCTTAGGAAATGATTAACTGAGGGGGGTGGTGGAAATGAATCCTTCTAAAGAGTGAAGCTTTGGATTCTCCAACCAAATGAATGGCCTTTCCTCCAGATTTATGATCTTCTCCCAGCCTGGCTGGGATGAGTAATGACCTATCTCCACACCATCCAGGAATTTATGATGACTATTTGTCACCAAAGTAACCTAACAAGACTTGAAGAGGCACAGCACAATGCCAGGAGGGCAGTCAGCGTTGTCTCAGTTGTTAGCTTGCCCAAACACTGCCTGGCAAAGAAGGGGATCTGCTCCTGAGGACATGCTCAGAGGGGAAAGTGAGCAACTGGGTAGGAGAAAGCCCAGAGTCCAAGGGGGTGTGCAGCATACAAGGGGAACATTCACAGGTTGATTGCATTGGGTTGAGTTCTGCACTTTTCAGCTGTATAGCTGTCAGAATTACAACTGCCTTCAAGACTTTGCAGGTTGGTAATGTAGCTTGAGCCCAGCACATGAGACAAAAATCCATTTTTGCCCCTTTGCTGGCTTTCAACTAAGCACTGACACCCTAATGGCTACCAGAATGTCTCATAGGGGAGTTTCAAAATTCACTCCCCAAGAAACCTTGTCCAGCACAGCAAGTCATCTGCTCACAGGAGACTACAGCCCCTCCTGTTGGATGAGCTTTCCTCCTTGCAGCAGGCTACACTCAGATGGGAGCTCTAGCCCTGGAATCAGGAGCAGTAATGGATTGCCTCCAGAGCCTCAGCATGCAAGCAAGATCAGGCCCTTCCACTGCTGAAGCAGGCTGTCAGTAAATGTCATCTTTTATTTGGCTTCTGAGAGACAAAAATGGCAATGCACACTTTGTGAGCAGGCCAAAAGAATTAGAAGTGTATTTTCCTGAAAGCAGTGTTGATTTGGATTTAGCCTAGCACTGCTTGTACAACTGAATTACTCTGCATTTGCTCTAAAGAGCTCTGACATTAGGATCCTTACACACAGCCTCTGCTGCCTGCAGGAAAGCTGCAGCTGATGCTCAGGGGCAAGGCAGCTCCTCCCAAAAGCACAGGAAGTCTCCAACTACTTGATCCAGGCTTCAGGAGCAAGTGAGTCAAGTGAGAAGAGAGAATTCCTAGGAAGCTCTGGCTTTTGGATAGCTGTAGGTGATCCAGCACCAGGTCAGTCACAGAGGTGGGCAGCAAAAGCTCCATGGGTGCTTGAAATCCCATTCAGTGCACAAGGGACAATGTCACTTACTGGTAGCAAACTTCCTCCTGAGCCAGCTTGTCAAGCATAGAGCAGAGCAGTGCCCTGCCCACTTCCAATTCCATCAGCTGATGTCACACAAGTGACAGAACCCTTCTGACCTGTTCTGCTTTGCCTGGCTTTCTAATGATCTGCAGAGCCTGGAGAACTGGTGGCAAAGGGAGGCTTCCTCAAGCAGAGGGGCAGGCTGCTTCCTTCCTCCCTGGCAGAAGAGCTGTGAGACACAGAGAGCCTTCCCTGCCCCAGCACTCCAGGTTCTGATGTTTACTTCCTCTCTCCACTGAGAGCTCAGTCAGAGGCAAGGGTAGGTTATGCTTTAAGAGCTCAGTTGATAGCTCTGGAGATTCTGATGGGGTTTAGATCAGGTCTAACATCTCTAAGGCAGGGATTCCTCTCTCTCCACAAAGTATTGCAAAGAGTTCCAGGAAACTTCACAGGGTCCATCTCTGGTCTAAGCCAGAGTCTACTTTCAGGCTAGGATCCCAAGTCTGCCAGCTTTGGGCTACCTTGGTCACAGTATCTCAGCTGTTCTCACTCAGCTGCTGTTTTGACCTCTGATATTTTCCTCTTTGCTTCAGGAAAAGAGGGCTGGCTAGCAGGTAGAGCCCAGCTGTGGCAGCTAGTTCTAGTTTAACCATGTCCAGCTGGGCATTAGGAAGAAGTTGCTCACAATGAGGGCAGTGAGACACTGGGACAGGCTGCCCAGAGATGTGGTTGAGGCTTCATCCCTGGAGTCATTCAAGATGGGACTTGATGTGGCTCTGGGCAGCCTGCTCTAGTTGGAGGTGTCCCTGCTGCCTGCAAGGGGTTGGACAAGATGTCCTCTGAGGGTCCCTTCCAACCCAATGCAATTTGTGACTCTGCAAAACCATCTTAGGTGGATGAGAGGAGCCACTACTAAACCAAGGCTGGTTTCTGTGCTCCCAGAACACAGACCTCAAACCCAATATACCAATGGCAGGCTCCAGGTTCCCAAACCCCATCTGTAGCACTCATTACACAAACTCTTAAGGGTGTCTTCTGCAGCTTTTAAGAGAGCAGAGCACTTACACTGTCAGCTTTTACTGGGCAAGATGCAATTTTCCAATAAACACCACCTCTCCCAAAAAGCAACACTTGCTGAACTTCTTCCAGAATCCAAAAGGCTTTGGCTGCAGCTGCAGCAATGGGAATCAAATTCTAAAAACAAAATCCCTCCTTTCACTCCATGCTTTCCAATGTTTTTCCAGGGCTGAAAGGAGAGGTGCACTCACTATTTGTTTCTGCTTCTGTTGGCTTTTAAAAGCACGAGAGGGTAAAGGAGCTGGGTGGCTGGAACTTTCACAGCTTGCTTATGTACACAGTGCCATAACCTCTGTGTCTTGCTGTGAGCAGCTGCACAGCAATGGTATTAGCCTGCCTGACTGTAAACTGTGGGGTAATATGGAAAACATATTGTGAGTGATGATGACTAATTGGAGAACATCTTGTGAGACTCCAAACGTGTGCAAAATGCCATCCAGCTGTAAGCTGCCCTCTGTCCCCCTGGGCTCTGCAGCACTTACTTAGCAGGGCTGCAGGGCTCCCCAGCAACTTCACAAATGGCAGAAGTGTCTCTTGCTTCAGCCTCCTCCACCTCTAGTAACTGGGAACTGATCAATGAAACTTGGGCATCAAGTTCTGGTTTCCTAGTAGTCACAGATTCACAGACTGCATCAGGTTGGGAGGGACCCTTAAAGGGCATCTTGTGCACCCCCCTGCACTCAGCAGGGACACCTCCAACAAGAACAGGCTGCCCAGGGCCACATCAAGTCTGACCTTGAATGTCTCCAAGGATGGAGCCTCAACCACATCCCTGAGCAACCTTCTGCACTATTTTACCATCCCCATTGTGCAGAAATTCCTCATGACTTTCAGGGTCCCTTGCTCCAGTTTCAAACCATTGCCCATCACCCTATCACCACAGACCCTTCCAAACAGTCCCTCCCCAGCCTTCCTGTAGGTTCCCTTTAGACACTGAAATGCAGCTCTAAGGTCTCCCCAGAGCCTCTCTCAGGAAATGGGAAGTCCTCATTAAGACAGAGAGCAAAGGACACTGCTCAGGCCTGCACAGTGACATCTCCAGGCAGTTACACTGCAGATGCTCAGCACTTCCACTGCACAACCTGCACTTAAACCCTATCAGCAACAGATCCCCAACAATGTCTCCCATTGTTCACTTCAGCTCACACTGGACCAAAACAATAGGTTGGTTGTAGTCCCAATAAGCTGGAACATATCTGCTATCTGCTGTGCAGGCAGCAGGGAGGTTAGCTAAGGGGGAAACTCATTCTGTCCTCCTTGGTGCTGAAAACCCTTTCATTTGCTCTGCTATCCAAGGCCCTAATTTAAGCAGGGCTCAACTCCTTCAGAACACAGCTGACTGGCAGCATGGGATGGAGTTTCAGCTGGAGGGTTTAGCTTGGCCATTATGCATTTAAACACTGTCAAGATGATGCTAACAAAGCCTGCCATGACCACTGCTCCCCTGGGACCAGGGCTAACTCCTCTGAAAGCCTCACAGTTTCTGGAGATGACCAAGAATCAGCAGTGGAGGTTGGTTTCCTGTAGCAGAGCATGGGCAGAGACAAGACCCAAGGGAGATTTCTGAGAGCTTGGTAGGCTGCTGGCTCTTGCCTGGCAGGCAGAGCGTGCCTCAGGTGGAGACACAGACTGAACACAGCAGCCTGCCAGTGACCTGCTCTTCACCTCCACTGCTGGGGCTTTAACAGAGCTGTTTTGTTCCTCCCGGTGTGGAGGGCGTCCAAACAGCCAACGTTCAGCGAGGGCAGGAAGAGCTTTTGAAGCAAATTCTTGCAGAAATAAATGTGAATTTACTTAACTTACCATGTCTCCTGCTTTTCCCCTCAGCCCCCCTTTTCCTTCCTACTGCTGTTCCTCAATAGCATCCCTCTACTTTCCAAGTCATCCCTCACACTCACCACTGTGTACCTCTCTCTCCCTTTTGCCACCCACTGCCTGTGTCTTTATTTTCTTTTGCTAATTTCTTTCCCCTCCCTCCATTTCAATGCAGATTTCTTTCCAGGTGAGAATATTTTATTCACTGACTCTATTAAAAAAACAACAAAACCCAAACCACTGTAAAAGAACTCTAGCTCCTCTGAACACACTTGTGCAAACCAGCCAAGCAAAAAGGCTTGGGGAGCACCCACAGAATCAACCCTGCATGGAAATCTTTGTTTCCTGTCTTCTTCCCTCTAAGTGGAACTGAGGTTTTAGGGCTTGGTCAGATTTTGTCAGGAGTTTCAGCATCCTGCACTAAGCTGGAGCTTCTGCATCTCTGTGTTTGCCTAACTGAGCTCTCCTTTATAGCAAGTGTTACCTCTCATGTTTTGGGCTTCAAAAAAATCCTAAATTTCAACCAAAGAGTTTCATTTATCTTGGGGGTTTAAGCCAACCTCAGCATTTGGAGGCTAAGATCATTTTTGAAGGTTCCTTCCTGGGTAATCTCTTAATGTTTGCTGCTCCAATACTGCCAGAGGCTAAAAGCCAGATGCCCACATTTCCTAGACACACAAGGGGTACTGGGTACAAACCTGAACATCAGAAGTTCCATCTAAACATGAGGAGGAAAGTCCAGAATTTAAGGGTGGTGGAGCCCTAGAGCAGGCTGCCCAGAGGGGTGGTGGAGTCTCCATATCTGGAGTCATTCCAACCCCACCTGGATGTGCTCCTGTGTGACCTTTTGTAGGTGCCAAGGCAGAGGGGCTTGGACTCGATCTCCAGAGGACCCTTCCAACCCCTGCCATCCTGTGATTCTGAATCTCAGTGGGTCAGCTCCTGCTCTAAAGGATAGAGATGGGAGGAATCAGTCAGCAAACAAGGCAGGTGAAGGAAGGGTTTGGGTCCTTGTGTTGAGCACAGCTGAGGGCAGAAGCTGTCTGTGCTAGGGGCTGGAGTCTCTCCAGGAAGAGCAGAGCTCTCTGGAGAGGTGCAGGAGATGCAACACACAAGAAGCAAGCTGGCAAAGTGCTTTCCTGCACTTACAGCACCCACAGACACCCAGAGACACCACCCAGGTGGCAGTCAGGCTAAAAAAAAAACAAAAAAAAAAAAAAACACCTAACCACCATGCAGCTGTGCAGACCGAGAAAAGTTTCTTTTCCAGGTGTCTCCTCTTTTGCCATGGTCTAACCTCCTTCATTCATGCACCCTCCACCCTGCCATGATTTAAACATACACCTAGGTAAAAGCCTTCCCTTCCCTCTCCATTTTGCCAGTCAAAGTTTCCCTGCTAGAACAGGCTCAGGAAAAAAAGACATTTTCCAAACCAGAAGGATCCCAGCAGCCAAAGGAAGAGGGTTTGTTCCTTGTCTGCAACCTGCCAACACAATTCCCAGCACTGAAGTTTGCTCTGTGTGGTGGCTACTAGCACCAGGTGCCTTTGCTACCTGCTGAGTGCCTGCAAGAGCTAAAGTCTCTCCTGTTCTAGCTCACAGAGCTCTTTTGCAGGGCAGCTATGCTCAGCATGATCCACAGGTGAAGTTTGCTCTATTAATAGTTGGTATTAAATTTTAATAGCATGATTAAAGAGGAGAAAAATGATACTTCAGATTAGGAAGGTATTAAAGAGGCTGAGGGGGGGGGGGGGGGTGTGTAAAAAAATCCTTATTTTGAAAGCAGCATTTATCAGGCAGTTCCCAGGATGTTGTTTATTCTTCATAGCACTGTGGCAGGATGTTCAGAGTGGGGGGAACCTCTTCCTTGATAACAGCAGGTTCAGCCACACCTTCTCCTTGCTTTTGTTCACCTCAATAAGATGCACTGGAAGGAGGTTTCCAAACCTGAGGGCACCCAATTCAAAGAGCCTGGCCGTCCATTCCTCCCAGTTTATGAGCAGCAATGCCCAGTGGCTCTGCCTGGGAATTCTCTTTAACCAAAGCCATCCGTTCAGGTTCTGATGGAAAATAAACAAAAAACCCAAGCAGCACAAGCCAGGCCTCAGCTGGATCCCAAAGTCACAGCTTGCTTGCCTCCCTGGGGATTTTTATGGTGTCCAGTTCTCCTCCAGACTACCTGGAAGGCTTCACAGTTTCCAAAGGGAAAATGGTTGCATTGGGAGAGCATTGGAACCATTGATCCCAGAAGCCCAGAAGGAAACAAAGAACCTTGTGTTTTCTGGGAAGGAGATGGAAGAAAAATAATTTTGGCTGAAGCAGCACTTTCCAGTGAAAACCTCTTTTGTCAGAAAATTCCCAGCCCAGTCTACTGATGGGGAAATTATAAATATCATGTCCCATTGCTCTGAACTGTCCTGGCTGCCCTGGGCTGACCAAAGACACAGCTGGTCAAGGAGTATGGCAGGGAAGTTCTCTCCCCTGAATGCCTCCTGAATGCCTCATGGCATTAGCAGCACAACAGCTTGGAAGAAGAAGTTCTTGTCAGGGAAAGCAACTAAGAAAAATGCTTCTTAGAACTGTGTCAAGTAGAAGATTCCAATTTCCTTCTGAAAGGACTCCTTTGGGTTTGCATTACACACTGTGAAGGAATAAAGATGAAACTGGACTGAAAAAGATTTTTAGTGCAAGCACAGACATCCACAGATGGAGTCAAAACAGGTTTTGTTTCCCGGAGAGTTCCCACTGCCTTTCTCTTCACAGAGAAGCCTAAAGTGACACATCCCAGTCCTGCTCTGGCTTCCTTATGTACACAGCCACTCATAAAAGGCAGAAAATAATGTTTAGTGTTAATTGCACATAGCTGCCTTCACTTCTTGTTTCCTTCAGGTGCACCTTGAAGACACCTCAAGCCAAGAGCCTGAACAAGTTAGTGTCTTCCTGGACTTTCATTAGCAACAAAGCCACAGTTAATTTCCTAAAGAAGAAAAGGAAATTGAAGGGTTGGTTTTAATCTTGTCCTGGACTGAGTGAATCCAAGAGTTGGAGCAAATGGGATTCCTGTAAATCTAACAGCAGCCCCAGTGAAACATTATCCTGGGCCCTCCTTAGGAAGTACTTAGTGTAAGAAGTAGCAGAAATGGTTAGTGGAAACAGACCCCTGCAGCCACTCCTTGATGCTGTGACCCTTCCAGATGTGTCCATTTCAGAAGGAGCACCAGGGCCAGAATGAGGACCCTCACCA
The DNA here is from genome assembly GCF_027791375.1 of Indicator indicator. Classification (NCBI taxonomy): domain Eukaryota; kingdom Metazoa; phylum Chordata; class Aves; order Piciformes; family Indicatoridae; genus Indicator; species Indicator indicator. The sequence continues at coordinate 1,437,900 of NC_072041.1, forward strand.
CAGAATTAATCAGTTCCCATTTTCTTAACCCCTCCTGTGCCTGTGCAGGGAGACTGTGCAGTGCCTCAAGGCTTCTGGGCTGAGAAAGCTGTGGTCAAAGCTTCCTTGCTTGCTGCAGCCTTAGTAAAGGGAACAGAAATCCAAGCAGCCCCTGGGATGTTGGCAAGGCTGCAAGGTGCACCCACAACCTACAGGCTGATGCTTGGAACCCAAGGGCTTCAGAATCACAGAATGGCTCAGGTTGGAAGGAACTACAGAGGATCATCTCCTCCAACCTCCCTGCCCATGGGCAGGGACACCTCTCAGCTAGGCTCATCTGCTCAGGGCCTCATCCAGGCTGGCCTTGAGCACCCCCAGGGAGGAGGCATCCTGGGTAGCCTAATCCAGAGTCCCACCACTGTCATAATGTGGTGGATGAGCAGAACACAGAGATGCCCTTGAAGGGAAGGGGGAGGAAGCTGAAATGAAAGCTTGGGAAGAGCCTGGAGAGGGAAGAAATGCAGCTTTTGGGGGGGGGGGTAAGAAGAAGAATTGGTACCTGAGGTCTAGCAGGAAAGCTGCCCTGCTCTCCCTGCCCACCTGTGCCTCAGCAAGATTATTCCAAGCTTCCCCGTGTGGTGTGTTTGATTTAATTTCCCAGTGAACACACTCTTTTATCATCCAGAACCGTGAAAGTAAATTAAGAAGAAATGGTTTTCTTTCAATTAGGCTCAGGGTTGCTTTGAGTAACTGCCTATAATTCTATTTAATGAAAAAAAATAAAATCATTACTCCCCTTCTGCCTGTGCCCTGTGACAAGCACACAGACGGGGCCCATTAGCAACCACTGGAGATGTACTTAATTAGAACAATATTTTGTTTTCTCCAATTTTTTTTTTAATTTTAAAAAAAGGAGAAAAAATAAAGAAAGAAAAAACAAAGGGGGAAAAAAAGGAAAGAAAAAAAAGAAGGGAAAAAAAAAAGAAGTCAGCAAAAAAAGACACCTCCAGGCACAATATTAATCTAACCTGTTACCTGGTGCTTAATAACTCATTAAAAAAAGGCATCTATCAATCTCTAATTTAGTTTGGCCTTTGATCTGCTGCAGCATTTGGTTGGCATTCTAGCCAGCAGCCTGCTGCTGTCTTATCCTTTCTGCTCTGCTTCCAAGCACGAGGTCCCACACCCCTGCCTCAGCATTAATGGTTCCCTTTTAGAGCCAAGTCCCTGAGGTTGGTGGGTGTAGGAGAACAGAGCTTGCACGTTGGGCTGGAAGGAACAAAGGAGCAAGAGAAGAGAGCCATCTGCCAAGCCTAGAGGTGCTGAACCCTGGCCTGTCTGCAGAAAGAGGCTGCTCAGGGCACGTGGCTCCAGCAGCTTGTGCAGGCACCACTGCCAGAGCAAGAAGGTTTAGAGTTTGCCTTCAAACATGCCCCATCAAAGGGCATCTCTCTCCTACCCATTCCCATCCTTTTCCCCTCTGGCCCTATGTATCCCACCCTCTGCCTCCTTCCTTCAGCTCCATGTGATACAGCCCTGTCCCACTCTTGGCTACCAGATGGGACACATTAAGGACATGCTCTGCAGTCTAAGGGACTGCCTTGGCAGCAAGTGTTTGCAGCGGCCAGAATTAAGTTAGAGAGCAAATCTCCTGCTCCTTAGTTCTTTTGTTGACCTCAGCAACATCTCCACAGCAGAAGAGCAGTGTCAAACGGACAATTCAACAGTACTGACCAGAAGGTACAGTGGTGCTGTCCTAAGCACCATCTACTCTTCATGAAAAAGGAGGACACTTTCTGGCAAGGAAGACCAACCACCACATTTCTGATGTTAGATCTCCTTATAGAACTTCTACTCTGCCCTGGTAAGGCCAAGTTTGGAATATTGTATTGAGTTCTGGGCTCCTCAGTTCAAGAAGAACCTCAGGCAACTGCTTGAAAGAGTCCAGCACAGAGGCATAAAGTGCTGCAGGCAGTGGAACATCTCCCTGTGAGGCCAGGCTGAGGGAGCTTGGGGTTCGGGAGCTTGGAGCAGAGGAGCCCCAGGGTGCCCTCATTGCTGGTGATAAAGATGTGCAGGGCTGGAGCCAGGCTCTGCTCAGGGATGTCCAAGGACAGGACAAGTGGGCAAGCTGGAGCAGAGGAGGTGCCACAGGAACAGAGGGGAAAACTTTGTCACTGTGAGGGTCCTGGAGCCTGCTGCCCAGAGAGGTTGTGGACTCTCCTTCTCTGAAGAGATTCCAAACCCACCTGGATGCATTCCTGGATGACCTGCCCTGGGTGACTCTCCTCTGGCAGGGGGGTAGGACTGGATGATCTTACAAGGTCCCTTCTAACCCCTACAATTCTGTGATTCTGCTGAGCTATTGGGGAAAAAAAAAAAAAAAAAGAAAGAAAGAAAAAGAGAGCAGAAAGCTCTCCAGTGGAGCTCCTTCAGCAGAGCTGCATGCTTGGCACTAGGTGTCAGAGTGTTCCTGCCTTTTCTGGGTCACTCAGAACAATGCACTTTCATTTTTATCTGCATCTTACCTTTGTTGTTTTTTTTTAATGCAGATTATTATTCCACTGTAGCACAAATGCCTCTGAGAAGAGGAAGTTTCAATTAGGATGCCGAAAGCCTAAGCTGTAGTTTTATGACTTTAAATTAACATAGAGAGCTTTGCTCCAGGTACCGTAACCAAATCAACATCCAGCCCTGCTATCTGATTACAGCAGCTGATAAAGAATTTATGGAACATAGCACAGGAAGCTCTCTCTTTACTGGCTGCTGTTCCACAGGGCAGTGCCCCTCCCGAGGAGACGCTGGGGGCCAGTGGCAGAGGAGATAAAACGCAGCAGGCTGAATCCTCAGCTGGTGTGGATCAGCCACACTTCACTGACTGGGCTGTGGAGCTGGCTGGAGCACCCCAGACCTGCTTGCCACTTCTTGTTCATGCAACTCTCCCTTCTCCTTTCAGCATTTACTGTCCTTCCCTTGGTAACACCACAGAATCCACCAAGTTGGAAGAGACCTCCAAAGTCATCAAGTCCAACCAATCACCCAACCCCTATCTAATCAACTAGACCATGGCACTAAGTGCCACATCCAATCTCTTCTTAAACACCTCCAGACATTGACCCTACCACCTCCCTGGGCAGCCCATTCCAAGGGGCAATCTCTCCTTCTGTGAAGAACTTCTTTCTAAGATCAGTCCTGCACTTCCCCCTGCACAGCTAACACCACAGACTAACCCACAAGGTTCTTAGCTGGACCCCTCCTCTGCCATCATCTCAGCTGGTAACATCCTGTGTGTGTGTGCATCTGTAAAGTACAGGATGATTCTTTTTGAGGTATCTGCACCCTCAGCAAGGCTGCAGATGACACCAAGCTAAGAGGTGTGGTTGATAAGACTGAAAGAGGGGATGGGATCCATCCAGAGGGACCTGGACAGGCTGCAGAGCTGAGCTGAGGAGAACCACATGAGGTTCAATAAGGCAAAGTGCCAGGTCCTGCACCTAGGTCAGTGAAAACCTTGATATCAGTCCAGGCTGGGAGGATGAGATGGAGAGCAGCCCTGCAGAAAAGGACTTGGGGGTGCTGGTAGGGGAGAAGCTGGACAGGAGCCAGCAATGGACACTTGCATACCAGAAGGCCAAGGGCGGCCTGGGCTGCATCCAAAGCAGTGTGGCCAGAGGTGGAAAGAGGGGATCCTGCCCCTCTGCTCTGGGAAGGGGGACCTCACCTGCAGTGCTGTGTCCAGCTCTGGGGCCCCACCATACGAGAGGCATGGACCTGCTGGAGGCCACAAAGATGAACAGAGAGCTGGAGCACCTCTGCTATGGGGACAGGCTGAAAGAGTTGGGGCTCTGCAACCTGGAGAAGAAAGACCTTAGAGCTGCATTTCAGTATCTGAAGGGGACCTGAAGAAAGGCTTGGGAGGGACTGTTTAGAAAGATTTGTCATGATAGGAAGAGGGACAATGGTTTGAAACCAGAGCAGGGCAGATTTAGGTTGGACATCAGGAGAAAGTTCTGCACAGAGGGTGGTGAGACACTGTAACAGGCTGCCCAGGGTTATGGTTGAGGCCACATCCCTGGAGACATTCAAGGTGAGACATGATGTGCCCCTGGGCAGCCTGCTCTAGCTGGAGGTGTCCCTGCTGCCTGCAGGGGGTTGGACAAGATGCCCTTGGAGGGTCCCTTCCAACCCAATGCAACCTGTGAGCTTCTCACCATTTACTCTTTTGTTCTGTCTGCAGCAGTCAGGATTTTGACAGCAGCCACTCGGGGTGCACTCTGAACACTGAACCCACAAGGCAGCATGCTTCGTGTTAGCCTCAGTTCATCACGCGACATCAAAATAATTTAATAATACAAATAAATATGCCCAGGGCCCCTTCCTGTCCCCACACACAGTGCGCTGGTCCCCTCTGCTGGCAATGCTCTGTCAAGGCAGAAGGATGAGCATCCTACGGCCAACCATCAGAACTGCATCCCCTTGGGACACCTTTGCAGCTGCATTTTGTGCAAGCAGCTGCTGCTTTACCCTTCACCCCACATGCCTGACCTCACACCTACTGGACAACACCAGCTAGAAACCACAGCTTGGCTTTTCTCCTTACTAAGAACTTTGTAGGAATAAGGCTCAGTTCCAGCTCTCCATTGAATCCTGAATGCAATTTTAAAAAAATATCCTAAAAACATCTTCAAAACTGCAATGAAAATTTGGCTTCCCCAGTGTCTAAGAAAGCCAAGGCCATCCTGATCTGTGTAAGAAATAGTGTGGCCAGCAGAGCTAGAGAGGTAATTGTCCCTGTGTACTTGGCACTGGTGAGCCCACACCTCAAATATTGGGTTCAGTTTTGAGCCCTCACTCCAAAAAGGACTTTGAGATGCTGGACCACATCCAGAGAAGGGCAACGAAGCTGGGAACAGGGCTGGTGAGGAGCAGCTGAGGGAACTGGAGGTGTTCAGCCTGGAGAAAAGGAGGCTGAGGGGAGATCTTCTGTCTCTCTGCAATTCCCTGAAAGGAGGTTGGAGCCAGGTGGGGGTTGGTCTCTTCTCCCAAGGAACAAGTGATAGAACAAGAGGGAATGGCCTCAAGTTGCACCAGGAGGGCTTTAAGCTGTACATGAGGAACAATTTCTTCACTGAATAGGTTGTCAAGCCCTGGACTAGGCTGCCCAGGGTTGAACCATCATCCCTGGAGGTGTTTAAAAGCCTTGTAGATGAGATGCTGAGGGTCATGGCTTAGAGGCAGGCATGGTGGCCTTAGCTTAATGGTTGGACTCAAAGACCTGAAAGGTCTTTTCCAGATTTAAAAATTCTATTTAACATAATTATTTGCTAGCAGACAAAAGGAAGCACAGCTCATCTCAGAGCACCAAGAGAGGCTTCTGCAGCAGCAGTGAAGCCCAGACACATGAAGCATGAGCATGCACACACGTGTGCCTGTCCACACCTCAGTGTCACCCCCAGGGCAGCAGCACAGAGCTGCAGTGGGGACCAGCAGCACTGCAAACCCATGGCTCATCTGGCTCCATTAATCTAACTCTTGCTCCTGTATCAAAGTGCAGCACGCTTGCTTGTAAAAATGATTAAGCTGCTAATTAAGCTGTTTATAACTTGTTTCCCTGGTTGCTAATGATAATTAACATGCAAATTAGCTGAGGGAAGAGAGGCACAGGGGTCCTCAGTTCATTACCAAGTTAATTACTGTTTGCATACTTAAACGTAGCAGTTACAAATGGTGGCATTTAATGTAATGGCCAAGACGATAATTAGAGCAATGACATTCTGAAAAGTCATTTCACTATGTGCTGTTTTTCTGGGTGATTTATGTTGCTATGGCTGCTGGAGAAACTTGGGTCCAACCAGTAGGAGTTGCAAACAGCATCCCCAGGTAAGTTACCCCTTAATAATGCTTTCTTACCCCTGTTTGTGAAGCAGGGAAGGGATGAGAGTCCAGCACCTGAAAGAGGCCTAGAAGAAAGCCAGGAAGGGACCTTTGACAAGGGCTTGTGGTAGGATGAGAGGGAGTAGGCATGATCCAGCTGCTTTAAGGCATCTTTTTCCTTCTCAGGTCTCTGGAAATGCAATGTGTGGTTTGTTCTCCTCACTTAAGACAATTGCTTTTCAGTTGAACACAAGCTCATTAGAAGATAATTACTGCTGAGGGTCATACACAGTATACCTACAGGGGCAGACAAGGAAAGCAGAAGCCTAGCAGAAGGCTGAACCCCTCACAGGTACTCGAGAGCCACATGCAGTTTGAGCAGCTGGGAAAGGCTATTACTCCGAAGTTCCTTCTGCTGCTGGGGAACACTTCAGTCACATCATGGACCCTTTGTTCAAAGCCAGATACACCTGTCTGTCTGCATGGTAAGCAGATCCACTTCACTACCTCATATGGAGAGCTGCTTCAGGACTCCCAGCACAAGGAGAGCTGATTAAATTATGCAACTGCAGTGCTGAATCCCACAGTTAAATCACAGACAAGAACTGAGAGCTCAAAGTGTGTGTGGTGGCCTCTGGGTGTCTGCTGCTGTTACTGTTTTTAATCTCCAGAATATAAACAAAGGGATTATTCCTCTTTCTAATGAAGTGACAACATTCTTCTTGTAGGCTTGCTCAAGTGCATCTTAATCCTGCTCTTTATCAAGGAGCCCTACAATGCTTTGCATTATTCTTCTTTTTGGGGGGTGAGCACAGATGAAGACAGCTCAGTGCACCAAGAGATCATTTTGGCCTTCTGTGACCTTCTACCTTTGTGCACTCAGAGAGTGCTAGGATGTTTTAGAATTAAGCCCAGCAAGGCCAAGTGAAAAAAAATCTATCATATTGTGAAAAAACCTATCATATTGTATAAAGAAGATGCTGGCTAAGAACTTGAACATCGTGAGAAGAGGCTTAGATCTACTTAGATCACTCCAGGTTGGAAGGGACCCCAAGGATCATCTGCTCCAACCTTTGTAGGTGATACTGTAGCTGAAATGTCAAGCTGAGTGTTAAAACTGTCCCTTGTAGGGGAATCCACTGCTTCCCCTGGGAGATGATTCCAATGTCTGACTGTTCTCATGGAGGAAATGCTTCTTCTGGATTCCAGTCAGAACCTCCCCAGGATTTTAAAGCAAAAAATATTAGGAAGTAGATCTGTCGGTAACAAAGCTTAGAGGTCTCCATCTGATATCTGCTGTTCTAACAACCCAAAGGAATGGCAGCAGCTGTGGTCATGGGTGCCAGAGGTGCAAATTTCCTTTGTGAGAGGAGTATCCTAACTCAGTTTTACAACAGAGTGGTTCCCAGCACTCTAACCCTCCTGGCAGGCTGCGGGTGTGAAACTAAATACACCTAGGGATGAAATTTCATCATGTGGCTTAGCACATCACCAGAGCTTCTTGACTTTAGTGCTGGGGGCATCCAGCCACCCAGCCTGTGTAATTCAGTACAAGCCACCTTCATTCCCTAGCCTGCATGCTTACACCAGCCTAAATGGGAGCAGAATTTGCTGTCTCTCCAACCCAGGTACAACCCACAGTGAAGAATAAGAGCCAAATAAATCAAAGATGATTATTTTTAGTTACCAATGTCCCACCCCATCACATTCCTTCCCATCAAAGCAAGCTCATTCTCCTCTTATTTTGAGCCAGACTTTTTGTACCAAATACACACATTACAAGTTTCACACCTTCAGTCCTAGCTCCACCTAGCCTTTAAAAGCCCTGAGGAGGACTTCTTGTATGTGCTGCAGACACTGAGAGCCTTTAAAAGCAATAAGTGCAAGATTCCTCAGCCAGCTCTATTGCAGGCATGTGCCAGTGCATCTCCTGCTTTGCCAAGCCCTCCACTTGTGCTGTGTTTACTCCCTCCCCACCCACCTCCCTTTAGAATTTTATCAGTAATCTGAGACATCAGGAGGAGCTGTTGTAGTATGCTCAATATTTAATGTGTGTAGCATGTTCAATATTTAATTTTTAGATAAACATCTTCACACTTCCCCCCTTCCCACCCCCTCTAACCCTAGAAGCAGGACTTGCCATACCTACCCCATAGGACAAACAGCAAATTGTTTGGTGGCTTGGAAAGAAGTTAGAAGGCTCTAAATTACATTGCTGGTTCTGCCACTTGTAACATCAGGTTTTCACTCTGGGCTCTATTTATACACCTCAGATACCAAACCAAGCCACAGTCCTTTCCACAAAAAAAAAAAAAAACAAAAAAACAAACAAAAAAACAAACACCACTCTTTTTCTATCAGCATTGAACTACTCTGGATGCTGCTCCTCTTATTCCTTTGAGGACCTAAATCTAAGCTTAGATGTGATGCACAGCTTAAAATTAGGGTTCTATAGAAGGTGGCATGGATAGAGCTAAGCCAACAAAATCATTTCTTTGTGTTGCTCTTGTCTTTTTGGCCAACCATACAATACCTCTTAAATCATCCACATACAGCAGTGAGCACAGTGGACTCTTAACTAAAATGGGTCTCTTTATGCTGGAAATGATGAATGAAGGATGCTGGCATCCTCCACATTCTCTGTATCTACAAGGCAAAATATGGCTGGGAGCAAATTCCACACCACTCAGTCATGCAGCAAAGTCAGATGATGGGTAATGATTTTTGCAACCTGGACCACAAGACATGGAAGGCACCAGCCTGGTTTTTATTCCCACAAGCTGTGCTTGAACCTCAGTGGTGGGGGAAAGAGGTACCAGTATTTGATCAGCCCAGCTCCTTCTAATATGATTTCTATTTCACAGCTGTTTTTTTTTATGCCCCCAAGTCTTTCTTGGCAATATCACCTGTGGCCTAACATGACAGCAATGCTAAATTAGAGCTTGATAGCTAATTAGGGTAATTAAAGTGAAAGTAATCAAATCAAAGTAATAGGCAAACTCTTAATAAAATGGCAACAAATCTCTATTTATCATAGAGGTTTGGGTTTGTTTTGGTTTTTTTTTTTTTATTTTCTTTTGAATGTCAAAGAACGCGGATAAGAAAAAGTCAGACTTCAGAAAGAGTTTAAAGGAATATCAGCAGTCTAAACAGTCCTAAAAATATAACTGATTTACTACTAAAACCATTTCTAGTGCTAAAAAAATAGCTCAAAAACATAAGCAAACTCCGTGGTGCAGCCTCTTTCGATGCCCAATTCTCTTTTGCTCATCCCACCGAGGGGTCAAGCAGCGCGGGTTACTTTTCCTAAGGTCACGGGTTCTTTTCCCGGCCATTCTCTCCCAGCTCCATGCCCTGTGCAGCCAGCACGGCCCCTCCGGAGAGGACAGCAAAGCACAAACCCCCAGCAGTCGGACCCCGACCGCACCGCCAAGCCCGGAGTCGTAGCGCGGCCGCCCCGGACAGAGCCGCTGCGGGCGCCGCTCCCCCTCGCCGGGGCTTGGGCAGTGTTTGCGGTCTCCAAGCAACAAGGCGCCTGGCTGCCAGCCCTGCTCCCCGTCCTGCCCGCCTCGCTTCGCCTTACCGCAGCTCGTCCCAGCAGCTCCCGACAGGAACAGACCACACCGAAGCCCACCGCTGGCCCCCAGCTCAGGTATTTGTGCTCCCCGCCCAGCAGCACCCCGCCGGGCATCTCCGGAGGGCTGCTCACCGCCGGAATCGGCCTCAGGTGTGTGGGGTTGCACTAAAATTTGCCTTCGGGCTTGTAAAGGGTTGTCAAGCCCTGGCCCAGGCTGCTCAGGGCAATGGAGGAGTCCGCATCCCTGGAGGGGTTTCAAACTCTTGGAAATGTGATGCTGAGGGTCGTGTTTTGGTGGTGACCTGGTAGTGCTGGCTTAGGGGTTGGAGTGGATGATCTTAAAGGTCTTTTCCAGCCTAAAGGATTGTGTGATCTTTCCCACTGACTCCTGGGGCAGAAAGTTTCCTCTCTTCTGCCAATTGTTCTTCATTTCTGCAAATTTTCTTCTCCCTTTCCTGCCTCTCCAAGGGCAAGGAGAAAAAGCAAGCAGTTAGCAAAGTATCAACCTCCTCCTTGTCCACCACCAGCATTAATCTACTGCCTGATGATTAAAAATTTATCAGATGACATCTCAGCTAGAGAGGACACAGGCTGGTAGGACCCCAGCCCCACATCCTGGACAGTGAGTGGGGCAGGCAACACTGACTGTGTTGTGTGGCTGCTTTCCAGCCAACGCTACATGGCCATGGACTAAGACCCACTGTAATGTTTCTTCTCATGGCCAGTTAGTGACAAACCCCTGGCTCTTTACAGCATCTAGGCTTGCTGATGTCTGTCAGTTGGAAAAATGCCCCCCAAGCAAAAAAAACTCTGTCCTTCACAGCCCCTCACACTGCTGACTTTTTGTCTCACAGGCACCGGCCCCATTACAAGTGTAATGCTGCTTGGTGGAGGTACAACTGCAGAAGATGTCCCCTCAGGAGCTTGCTGCACTGATCTGCAAAGAAGGGGATCACCACCTCTCCCAGGAGGAGTTACCAGTAGCCACTGCTTTCTACATGGCTGCCTTCAGCTGCAGTGCCCCCACAGCAGTGCAGAAAGTGAACTCCTTGGACAGAGGGCTCTGGGAGAAGGTGACAGCCACTCTGGAGACGTGGTGCAAAGGCGAGAGTCAGATCCCCAAGATCCAGAGCAAGAACTTGGCTGTTGTCTCCCTCAGTGTAGGAATAGCTGCAATCTTTCTCTCCACCTTAAGTCCCAACAACGTGGTATCCTCAGTGTATAAACTGGAGGCCCTGCTCAGGCAAGGATGCTCGGAGGAGGTGGTGAATAAGTGCAATGCCCTGCTCAAGGTTAACCCAAAGTACTCCATGGAACTGCTGCTGCTGAGGGCGCTGGCATGTGTGCTGTCAGGGACACAGGTCAGGAAGGGAGTTGCAGACTATATTCAAGCCTTTGTGAAGCATGGGGCTGAGGCAGTGACCTATGTGTGCACTAGGCAGAGGGAACACCTGCCACAGGTCCTCCTGGCCTTCTCTAATTATCTTTCTACAGATCAGAAAGCAAGCCCAGATGGCAGTTCCTTGGAGCAGTGGCTGGGCAACTGCTATGACTTCCTGTCTGCAGTGGCACCAGATGATGTCTGGGTTTGCAGGGTGCTGGCAGCCTACCTTTTGAAGAAAAGCAAATTTGAGGAGTGTGTGGCAGCTTGCAGCAAGGCCCTCAAGGTCTTCTCAGCTGCTAACAATGTCAGAGATGAGGAAGCTGTGGGTCTGCTCTTGGAACGGGCTGCTGCCTATTTCTCCTTGGGTGGCCGCACTCAGGAAATGCTGCAGGATTTGGCAGAAGCCTTTGCAGCAAGCCCTGCCCAGGCAATGAAACACTTTGAAGAGCTCTTCTCAGCACATGACAGCAAGAGGATAGCAGAGCAGGCTAGAGCTGTCCTGGAGGTGAAGTTTGCGGCATACCGGGAGGCTGTGCGTGCTCGGACTGAGCTCAGAGGCAGCCACGGCAGGGAGCTGCTCCCCTCTGTCATCCAGACAGTTCAGCTCCTCCTGCAGGTCTGCCCAGACTCCACACGGGAGCTCAGCGTCCGGCTGGCAGACTGCCACCTCCTGCATGGACACGTCCAGGCTGCCCTGGACATCTGTGACCGTCTCTTGGCAGCAGAGCAGAAAACTTACTACAACACTCTCTTAGCTCTGCGAGGATTCTGCTCCCTCCATGCCCACGACCATCAGCAAGCCCTGCAGGACTTTCAGAAGGTCATTGAGCACGACTCCCCACACCCCAGCAGCTGCATCAAAGCCTTGTGTGGACGTGGACTTATCCGGGTTGCTGGTGGCAGCCATTACTTGACAGCCCTAGATTATATCACAGCTTGCCAGTTGAAGCTGGAAGAAACCATCTTCACAATCAAGTCCTATGTGCCATGGAACCAAAGAGGCCTGCTGCTAAAAGTCCTCCAAGAAGAAGGACAGAAGATGCTGCAGAAGAAGAGGTACCCAGGAGATGACGCAGCCCATGGGCAGAGAGAGAAATGGGGCTGTGCAGATTCCTAACAGGAAGAGAGGGTTGAGTAAAGAGAACGACGACTTCAGATAGCTGAGGATGGGGTGCAGAGCCTTTTAAAGTCCCTAAGTAACATCAGAGGTTGACATAAAACTGCTTGGGTGTGATTCCAACAAAACATTGCTCTGCTGCTCCTGCAGAATGTGATAGGATCCGTGTAGCCAAATCAACTCCATTTTCCTATGGAAGTTAGTCCACGATATTCCAATCCCATCCCAGGAGCAGGCAGAATGCTAGCTGCAATATGATGGAGGTTTCTCCTCTAAAGGAGTAGATGCACCCATAAAGAACGAGTCATTGGTGCTAGCTGGCCCCTTTCAGCTCTGAAGGATTTCGAGGGCCATGAAGTAGCAAGCCCTAGAAAGTGTCCTTCCAAGACAGAGCTGAGGTGCTGCTGTGCATGCACTTGCTGCTAAAGTTGCTAATTTCAATGTTAATTGCATTAATTGTCACTTTTAAGGCTGGGAGATCTGAGGCAGGAACACCAAACTATCCCAGCTGAATCCATGAAACCCTCAGTTTGAAGGCAAAGTGTAGCAGAGTGGTTCTGAGGTTTTAATACTTAAAATTATCTTGGTAAAGGCCAGAGGTCTCTTCCTTGTCCACCACCCTTCTGAGGCTATGCAAATTCTTCCTCAGAAATGGTGATTTTTGGCTGCTCTTTCACTCTCACTGCTACTTTTTCCTCTCCCCATCATGGTACCAGCTGCAGCCACAGGTATGAGTCAGTCCTTGTTAACCTTTCTTTGAAGCCACAGCTGCTTCAGGTCATGTTCTTATCAAGGGGGATTATGATTGTGGAATTAAGCAGCAGAGGTGGTGCTGGATATGGTGAAATTATGTCACCCATTTTTTTGACACTGGACTGAAAAAACAGCTTCTTAGCTTCCAGGTGAGAGGCTCTATCACTTTCTCTTTTTTTTTTCTCCATTGAATGTGGCCTTTTTCTGTATTTTGCTTTCCTCCAGAGATGCCCCTGGGGTTTTCCAGCTGGCTTCTCTCTTGGTGGAGCTGGACCCCTCTGATGAAGCATCACGGATCCTTTGTGCTGATGCCCTGTACCAGATGGGCTGTGTAGAAGAAGCTCACAAGCTCCTCTCAGTAGCACTCTCCAGAAATCCACAGAGGTCTCCCATCCTGGCTAGACTTGCACTCCTGCAGCTGAAGAAAGGATTCATGTATGATGGCAACCAGGTAAGGAGCACCTGGCTAGCAGAGGGAACAAGAGAGTGACCAGTCATGGTGTGATGGAGAGGGTTAGCAACCCTTTTGACTGAGACAGAAGAGGAGTGGTAGGACTTCAGAAGGACACCTGAGAGATCCTGAGGGTGTTCTGAGAGCTTTAAATTTTGCAGCACCACACTCTGCTTGTCTCCTGCTCCTCAGTTACCTGACAACTGTAAGGCACTGTGAGGCCATCTCATTGGAACTTTCTGGCCCATCACACAACCTGTGATGAGCTTCCCAGTGGGGCTGCACTTACCCCAACCTCTGCTGCAAGGCATCTCTCAGGATTGCTGGCAGACTGGGCAGAGGCCTTTGAATAAGACAGGAAATGCTGCTACACCCTGGTGGCTTTCCCAACAAACCTCCCTGCTTGTGAGGTAATTTTGACATTCAAACAACTTTGCAAACTGCTGTGGTTTGGGGCAGTGCAAAGTTTCATCTTTGGGGTCATTCCCTCCTGAATAGCTGCATTTGATCTGACTGCTGCTTTTCCCAGCCTGCAGTGAGATTACAAATTACCTTGTCATGCTCAGTGGTTCCTCCACATCTGCACTTTAAAACTAAAGTCTGCTGCTAGAAGCTCCATGAATAGCAACAGTGAGCACTGCTAACACAGTGCTCTCCTGAGCTTTAGGTAGCTCAACATCTAGCAGAACTTCAAAGAGCTAAATAGAGGCTTCACAAGTAGGACTTTGTGTAGCACAGGCCACACAAGGACTCCCATTCCTCACATGCTATTTACTGGCACTTTTCTTCAGAGATTTCAACTAGGCAGAGTATGACTGAGCATCCTGCCCCTGGGGACACTATTGATGGGATCAGTAATTTTGCTCTGGAGAAAAGGCAGAACTGCTACTGAACTGATTGTCTTGATGAAGCTTTGTAGAGGGGAGGGTGGGGAAAGAAGCACACCCAGAAGCTCAAACATCAGGCTGCAGTGTTCTTTCTTGAGTGACTAAGGACTTGTGCTTGAAACCATGAAAGAGATTCCAGCAGGTCGAGTGTCCCACCAAGGATTCCTGAGCTGACTTAACCAGGTTCTGCCATCAGAGGGAACTATTGCATTTTTAAAAATCCCCTATCAATTCTGCTAGCCATGCAGAGAAAAATTTATTGTCACCACTACACCATTCCCTATGAAAAACAGAAGTTTGGAATCGTTTCCTGCCTTTGGGAAGGCTCTTACTGGATCTCCTGGCTTCATTAGAGAACCTGTGCTGTCCTTGGGAGTTGGCTTCCTACCTGCACCTTCTACAAGTTCTAACAGGAGCAAAGGTGTCACCCAAAGCTTCCCTTCAAAATATTTTCTTCCCCCCCTGCCTGTCAGCACCCAGCCACTTGTACTTATTAATCAAAGCAGAGAAGGCAAGAAGTTAAATGGATGTGTCTGGTGCACCAAAGTAACTTTGTTCTTGTCCTGCCTTCTCTGGCTCAGATTTGAATCCCTACTTTTCCCAGATTCCCAACAAACAATACTACAAGAAAAGCACAGCACTTCACTGATTTGCCACTAATTCACTACTTTCAGTTTTAGAGTCAAAAGGAGTCCCTGGAATCCTTCTGTTCCACAGAATCCTCCCCTTTTGGGGGGCAATATCCTGTGGCTCAGCTCTATTTATAAACCCAGCTCACTGCCAGTCTGGAACAGATGCTGCCCAAAGTGAGCAAGGCAGGGCTATGTTTTTCCCCAGAATGATTTCCACAGCTGCTGTGGTGGTGAGGAAAGATAAGGATTAATGTTTTCTCCAGCATGCATTTACACTAGGGCCAGCTGAGGAGTTAAGTGAAAGAGATTCATGGTCCTTGGCTGGCCCTTGGCTGGCTGAAGCCCCACTGCAAGGTGGGGAAGCACTGGGTGAGGCCACACTTTGTCTCAGCAGACTGTTGTGTGTCCAGCACTAGCATGACTTCATTTATCTTTTCTCTTCTTCTCTCACATCATTAAGCTGCTAAAGAAAGTGATCAGAGTTGGAGATACCTCCTGCCTGCTGACAATCATGGACATTTTCAAAGATGAAGACAGGAAGCTGATGCAAAGGCACTGCCATTTCAGAGCACTGACCATCCTGAAGAACAAACAGGAGGATGCTGACATCAAGGAGGCCATTGCTTACCTTTCCTTTGCCATCATTGCTTCAGGTAGGGTTTTCAAGGTACTGCCAGGAGATGTTCTTGCACAGGCAAACTGATCAGAGGGCAGGCAAGCAGGTCCAGCCTGTTGTCAGATGTCATTTCCCTGATGAGAAGACTGAAACAGTAAATTCACAAAGGCAGATGAAGAGCAGAATAAAATTTGTGTGAAGTGGCAAATCATCTGGACCATGAAGTAGTGCAGTTAGCCAGGGTGTGCAGGGCTGCCTGTCTCATAAAGAGCTTTGGAACTCCTTGAAATGGGCTCAGTTCAGTTCTGCAGGGCCAGCAGCCCCTTTGCCCCACCTGTCCAGAAAAGCCAGCATGTGATTTTCTCCTGCAGCACAGCTGAGCTTTGTTTTAAATTCCATTATCCACATGCTAAAAGAGGAAGGAATCTGGAAAAGCTACTGAAAGAGAGCTAGCTCCAGACCATTTTAGACAAGCAGTGTGGAAGTAGAATAGAAGTAGGAGTAGAAGTAGAGGCAGAATAGAAACAATAGAAGCAGAATAGCAACAATAGGAGCAGAATAGAAACAATAGAAGGAGAATAGAAGTAGAAGCAGAATAGAAATAGGAGCAGAATAGAAGTAGAATAGAAGCAGAAGTAGAACAGAAGCAGAATAGGCATAGAAGGCTGCTCTCTTTTAACCTTAGTTTGTTACATCAGTTAGTAGCCTCAAAACCTTCCTACCAAAGAAATTTACATAGTGCCTCCTGTCTCATCAGGATGAGCAGGCTGCAAACACAGTCCTTGCAGTAAGGAACCTGCCTTTTGTTCCAACACACCAAAGTCTGGCCAGTTCCAAGGCAGAAGAGTGGAGCACCCACTCCCATGCATCACTATCCTGCCTTTTCCTAAGGAGAGAGATCAGGCTAACATGGAAATGCTCCTGGCATGATCCAAGCCAAACCATATTTGTATGGAAACCTGCCTTTCACTCTGAGCAAATGTTGTGACAGCAGCATTGAGAAGCAGAGAGCCTGGTTTGTGAAGCTGGAAGGAAGCCCTGCTAATTGCTTGGAGATGGTTCCATTTCACAGCCCAGCCATTCCAGCTTATCAGCTCTCCACCTGCTAGAACAGATGCTTGTTAAGAAATAGATATTGTCTTTATAGGAGCCAACTGGTAGAGCTCCAGAGTGGTAATAACCTTTGGTACAGAAGTTTTGGAGCATCTCAGGAGGGAGAGGAAGCCTCATTACTGCTAAAGAGCTGCTAGGAGCCTGTCTGCAGGCTCATCTCTGTGGGCAGCTGTGCAAGACGCTGCCTTTGCTGACCTCCCTATGAAAAACTATTTACAGTGGCACTGATGATTTATCACCCAGCACTGGGATGCCACAGTTATTGATTGCAACCCTGGGCATAATAAGATCCTTAGCAAAATTGCTTTGAAAGGAAGGGGCATGGATGGCAGAAAGATCTATGCTCTGCAGCCAGTGAAGGGCTGGGCCATGATTTTCACTCTCAGCACTGGGTGTTCAGTTGGGCAGCACTTCTGTGAAAGCAAGGGGGAAAGAATCTTAGTATCACAAATCCCAGTGCAAATGAAGAGTTGCAGGAAATTAGTCAGGCCCATCTGGCTGGCTGTTTTATCCAAAGCAAAGGCAACCTTCTGACCATGCTGTTAAAACAGCAAAATGTGTCTCCATCCTCACTTATTCTCCTCTCAGAGCTTCCTTCTCTCCTTTGTGCTGCTCCTATTCCATCCTACCAAACAACAAACGTGGACTTGCTTTCCATTCCTGCAGTCACTGCAACACAAAGTGGAGGCCTAAAGCACCATTTTGCCTTCTCAGAACACCAGGTTGGAACAGACCCCAAGGATCATTTGCTCCAACTTAGCTGCTTTGAAGCCCTTTAGTTGGGGCTCAGTGGTCTGCCCACACTGGGATTCATTGCACCCTGGCTTACAGCAGTAGGCTTGAGAGCTTTCAAGTGAGTGTGGCTGATTTCTCCCCTCCAGGTGGCTATGCTGAGGATTGCCTTCTGCTCAGGGCTCGATGCTATGGCTGCCTTGGCCAGAAGAAAACTGCTATTTTTGACTTCAATGCCATCCTCAAAGAGGACCCCAGGAATGTGAAAGCTCTGAGTGGCCGAGGACTGATTTACCTTGCTCTGAAGCAGCAGAAGGTATCATCACCATATGGCTTAGCTGCTGGTTTCTCTCATGGTGTTCAGCAAGGTGTAAGGCACCACAGGCTTTGCCCTGGACTCTCAAAAGAGTTCCCCCAAGAATTGGGGACAATGAAAGGCTCCTCTTTTGGCTGGCTGCAGCAGGAGTCCACTTAACATAAGAGGTTTGCTTTCCCAAGTCTAGAGAGAGGAAGACTAAACCTTCATCATAGAGGGTAGATTTAGACTGGAGATTAGGAAGAAATTCCTTCCCCGAGGGTGGGAAGACACTGGAACAGGTTGCCCAGGGAGGCTGTGGATGTCCCCTCCCTGGAGGTGTCCAAGGCAAGGTTGGATCAGCAACCTAGGCTAGAGACCTGAGAGCAGCTGAAAGAAGTTCTCAGTGCCTGGTCATTCCTGCCATTTCATCTTTTGGTCTTGCTCTCACATAGGAGGCAGTGCAAGATTTGATCTCAGCACTGAAGGTGGAGGCAGGAGCAGTGATCCAAACCATCCTGTCCTTAAAGCATGAGCCCCAAGGGCTGATCACTCAGTGGCTCCTCCAGCACGGCAGGACTGCGTTAGCTGAGTTCGTGGCTACTAAAGACCTCTCAAGAGAAGAAACCCTCAGGGATCTCCTGCTGATTGCAAAATCACTCATTAAGATCTGCAGGGATGTGCAGTACCACACCTTCTATACGGATGTTTTGATTGCAAATGGTAAGTTCCCATTCTTTGGCACAGCTGAACAGGCTGAGAGAATGAGCAGAAAATGAGAAGTGGATGTTCAGTGGCCACAGGTTGTTGTGCAGCACTTCTCAAGGGGGGTCTGCAAATGGGTGAAGTAATTAATGCTCGGAGGTGGAGAGGCAACCTAAGTCCTGCTTCAGTGAGTTTTCTTGATGTCTCCTCCACATGCAAAGGGTGACATAGCTTGTCCTGGTGTTAACCCACAGGAAGGTATGAAGAGGCCTTCACTCACCTTCAGAAAGTATTTGGCCACTCTCTTGGTGATGACTTTGCTAGTGCAAGGCTGGCAGTGCTGCAGCTGAAGAGGAGGAACCTGGCAGTGGCAGCTCACTCCTTCAGCATCCTGGCCAAGAGAGATGAACAAGAGTTGGAGTTCCTCCTGAACTTCGTAGATGCTAAGCAACAGCAGCACCTCTGTAAGGTACAATCCTTTCTAGATGCCACACCTGGAGATTTGGTGGGGAAAGAAATGGAAGGGAAATTGGGCTGCAGAGATTTTTCTCTGCCTTGTCTTGAACAGAAATGTGTGGGAAGATCATTTATCAGATGAATGAGGAACAAATTGGCTTCTTACTTCAGCATTTATTTCAGCCAGATGAGGGAGTTGAATCCAAGCTCCTTTCACTGCAATGACCTTGTTTCAGTCTCTGGTAATTCATTGCTACTTCTTACTACTTGGAGGAAGTCTTGCAGGTCTCTCTATCATGACACCTCTTTAATCCCAGCACTAAAATGCAGGGGGGGTGAGGGGCAGCAGCTAGAGTTAAGATCATTGCTGTTGTACTCTGTAGGAGCTACCTGGTGCTCAGAGCTGGCTTCTGGGGAAGGGGAATTCAAGTTCTGTTCATTTTCATGATCAACTTGAAGGTTCTGATTCACAGTAAATGCTTCAATCTTTTTTTGCCTTTGGGGTTGCTGTTGAACAGGATGAGAGAGCTGGGCGTGTTCAGCATGGAGAAGACTCCAGGGGGACCTTAGAGCTGCCTTTCATTTGCTGAAGGGATCCTACAGGAAGGTTGCAGAGAGACTTTTCATGAGGCTGTGTAGAGACAGGCCAAGGGGGAATGCTTTGAAGCTGAGGCAGAGCAGGGTTAGACTGGGGCTGAGGAAGAAGTTCTTCAGATTCTGGAATAGGTTGCCCAGGGAGGTTGTGGTTGCCTCCTCCCTGGGGGTGTTCAAGGCCAGGTTGGATGAAGCCTTGAGCAGCTGAGCCTGGCTGAGAGGTGTCCCTGCCTGTGGTGGGGAGGTTGGAGTCGATGATGTCTGAGGCCTCTTCCAGCCTGAGCCATTCTGTGGCTCTGTGATGCTATGATTCTTAGCTAAAAGAGTTTGACACACAAATGCTCATTGCTCTACTCAGTCCACCCCTGGATGTCCTTTTCATCACTTTTCCCACAAGTTTCTCTCCCAAAGCAGACCCAGCTCTGAGCAAGCTTCTCCAATAAGACACCAGGCAAGGTCAGGCTGGTGGTGAGAAGCTTTAAGGTTCACTCAAGCATCTGCAATTCTGATTACCCAGAAGCTCTGAGTTCTGAGAATCAGTTTGCTTCCTCTGATTCAATTTGGAGATGGTGTGCCCCCCGGTGGGCAGCTGTATTGTTATGCCTTCTCCCAGGTTCTAAACAAACAACATGCTGATAGCCTTAATGCATCTTGAGAGGAGCACTTTGGATGTAGTATAGCAAAACAGCAGGAGGATATAAGTAAACAACTATTAATTTACCAGTCCCTAGGTAGACCCCATTACAGAGCAAAGAGCTCCCTCTCCTCTGAATAATGCAGAAGTTTGGTCTTATTGGGAAGAGTTTAAAGATTCTAGAAGCAATTTGCAGTTTTTCACTTATAGAAAGTTGGGAAAGGTACAATGAAGAATGTGTCTGTGGAGGCCCTTAGGAGGTGTCTGTACATAAAGATGCATTTTGCAGCTGGCTTTCCCTTGCTGCCACATCCCTTGTTCTGTATGGAGGTGCCACAGCTAAGTCCATCATGATGCTTGCTGAGAAAACACAGGAGGGAGGGACTATTATTTTTTCTTTTTAGGTTGTGAGTTAGAAGGGGGGAAAAAAAAGAGAAGAAAAAATAAAAGAAAAAGAGAAGAAAAAAATAAAAGAAAAAGAGAAGAACAAATGTAAAAGAAAAAGAGAAGAAAAAAATAAAAGAGAAAGAGAAGAAAAAAATAAAAGAGAAGAAGAAGAAAAAAAAAGAAAAGGAGAAGAAAAAAAAGAAAAGGAGAAGAAAAAAAAAGAAAAGGAGAAGAAAAAAAAGAAAAGGAGAAGAAAAAAGTAAAAGAAAAAGAGAAGAAAAAGAAGAAAAAGAGAAAAAAGAAGAAAAAGAGAAAAGAAGAAAAGGAGAAGAAAAGAAGAAAAAGAGAAGAAAAGAAAAAAGAGAGAAGAAAAGAAGAAAGAGAGAAGAAAAGAAGAAAGAGAGAAGAAAAGAAGAAAGAGAGAAGAAAGAAGAAAGAGAGAAGAAAGAGAAAGAGAGAAGAAAAGAAGAAAGAGAGAAGAAAAGAAGAAAGAGAGAAGAAAAGAAGAAAGAGAGAAGAAAAGAAGAAAGAGAGAAGAAAAGAAGAAAGAGAGAAGAAAGAAGAAAGAGAGAAGAAAGAAGAAAGAGAGAAGAAAAGAAGAAAAGAGAAGAAAGAAAGAGAGAAAGACAGAAGAAAGAGAAGAAAAGAAAGACGACGACGCCTCCGCCGCGCTCCGCAGCCGCCTCCGCCTCCGCCGCTCCTCGCGCCTCCCCTCCGCGCCTCGCTCCCCTCCCCCCCTCCCCTCCCCCCCCTCTCCCTCCCCCCTCCCCCCCCCCCCCCCCTCCCCCCCCCCCCCTCCCCCCTCCCCCCCCCTCCCCCTCCCCCCCCCTCCCCCTCCCCTCCCCCCCCCTCCCTCCCTCCCCCCCTCCCCTCCCCCCCCCTCCCCCCCCTCCCCCCCCTCCCCTCCCCCCCCCCCCCTCCCCCCCCCTCCCCTCCCCCTCCCCCCCCCCTCCCCCCTCCCCCCCCCCTCCCCCCCTCCCCTCCCCCCCCCTCCCCTCCCCCCCCCCTCCCTCCCCTCCCCCCCCCTCCCCCCTCCCCTCCCCCCCCCTCCCCCTCCCCCCCCCTCCCCCCTCCCCCCCTCCCTCCCCCCTCCCCCCCCCTCCCCCCCCCCCCTCCCCTCCCCCCCCCTCCCCCTCCCCCCCCCCCTCCCCCCTCCCCCCTCCCTCCCCCCCCCCCCCTCCCCTCCCTCCCCCCTCCCTCCCCCCTCCCCCCCCCCCCTCCCCCCCCCCCCCCCTCCCCCCCCTCCCCCCCCCCCCTCCCCCCCCTCCCCCCCCCTCCCCCCCCCTCCCCCCCCCCCCCCCCTCCCCCCCCCCTCCCCCTCCCCCCCCCCCCCCCCCCCTCCCCCCCCCCCCCTCCCCCCCCCCCCCTCCCCCCCCCCCCTCCCCCCCCTCCCCCCCCCCTCCCCCTCCCCCCCCCCCTCCCCCCCCCCTCCCCCCCCCTCCCCCCCCCCCCCCCCTCCCCCCCCCCCCCCCCCCCCCCCCTCCCCCCCCCCTCCCCCCCTCCCCCCCCCCCTCCCCCCCCCCCCTCCCCCCCCCCCCCCCTCCCCCCCCCCTCCCCCCCCCCCCCCCCCTCCCCCCCCCCCCCCCCTCCCCCCCCCCTCCCCCCCCCCCCCCCCCCCCTCCCCCCCCCCTCCCCCCCCCCCCCTCCCCCCCCCCCCTCCCCCTCCCCCCCCTCCCCCCCCCCCCCCCCCCTCCCCTCCCCCCCCCCCCCTCCCCCCCCCCCCCCTCCCCCCCCCCCTCCCCTCCCCCCCCCCCCTCCCCCCCCCCCCCCCCCCCCCCCCCCCCTCCCCCCCCCTCCCCCCCTCCCCCCCCCCCCCCCCCCTCCCCCCCCCCCCCTCCCCCCCCCCCCCCCCCTCCCCCCCCCCCCCCCTCCCCCCCCCCCCCCTCCCCCCCCCCCCCTCCCCCCCTCCCCCCCCCCCCCCCCTCCCCCCCCCCCCTCCCCTCCCCCCCCCCCCCCCCCTCCCCCCCCCCCCTCCCCCCCTCCCCCCCCCCCCCCCCCCCCCCCTCCCCCCCCCCCCCCCCCTCCCCCCCCCCCTCCCCTCCCCCCCCCCCCCTCCCCCCCCCCCCTCCCCCCTCCCCCCCCCCTCCCCCCCTCCCCCCCCCCTCCCCCCCTCCCCCCTCCCCCCCCCTCCCCTCCCCCCCCCCCCCCCCTCCCCCCCCCCCCTCCCCTCCCCCCCCCCCCCCCCCTCCCCCCCCCCCCCTCCCCCCCTCCCCCCCCCCCCCTCCCCCCCCCCCCCCTCCCCCCCCCCCTCCCCCCCCCCCCTCCCCCCCCCCCCCCCTCCCCCCCCCCCCCCTCCCCCCCCCCCCCCTCCCCCTCCCCCCCCCCCCCCTCCCCCCTCCCCCCCCCCCCCCTCCCCCCTCCCCCCCTCCCCCCCTCCCCCCCCCCTCCCCCCCCCCCTCCCCCCCCCCCCCCCTCCCCCCCCTCCCCCCCTCCCCCCCCCCTCCCCCCCCTCCCCCCCCCCCCCTCCCCCCCCCCCCCCCTCCCCCCCCCTCCCCCCCCCCCTCCCCCCCCCCCCCTCCCCCCCCCCCCTCCCCCCCCCCCTCCCCCCCCTCCCCCCCCCCCTCCCCCCCCCCCCCCTCCCCCCCCCCCCCCCCCTCCCCCCCCCCCTCCCCTCCCCTCCCCCCCCCCTCCCTCCCCCCCCCCCCCCCTCCCCCCTCCCCCCCCTCCCCCCCCCCCTCCCCTCCCCCCCCCTCCCCTCCCCCCCCCTCCCCCTCCCCCCCCCCTCCCTCCCCCCCCCCCCCCCTCCCCTCCCTCCCCCCCCCCCCCCCTCCCCCCCTCCCTCCCTCCCCCCCCCCCCTCCCCTCCCCCCCCCTCCCCCCCTCCCCCCTCCCCTCCCTCCCCCCCCCCCCCCTCCCCCCCCCCTCCCCCCCCTCCCCCCCTCCCTCCCCCTCCCCCCCCTCCCCCCCCCCCCCCCTCCCCCCCTCCCCCCCCCCCTCCCCCCCCCCCCTCCCCCCCCCTCCCCCCCCCCCTCCCCCCCTCCCCCCCCCCCTCCCCCTCCCCCCCCCCCTCCCCCCCTCCCCCCCCCCCCCCTCCCCCCCCCCCCCCCCCCCCTCCCCCCTCCCCCCCCCCTCCCCTCCCCCCTCCCCCCCCCCCCCCCTCCCCCCTCCCCCCCCCCCTCCCCCCCCCCCCTCCCCCCCCCCTCCCCCCCCCCCCCCCCTCCCCTCCCCCCCCCCCCTCCCCCCCCCTCCCCCCCCCCTCCCCCCCTCCCCCCCCCCCCCTCCCCCCTCCCCCCCCCCCTCCCCCCCCCCCCCCTCCCCTCCCCCCCCCTCCCCCCCCCTCCCCCCCCCCTCCCCCTCCCCCCCCCCCCCCTCCCCTCCCCCCCCCCCTCCCCCCCCCCCCCCCCTCCCCCCCTCCCCCCCCCCCCCCCCCTCCCCCCTCCCCCCCCCCCTCCCCCCCCCCCTCCCCCCCTCCCCCCTCCCCCCCTCCCCCCCCCCCCTCCCCCCCCCTCCCCCTCCCCCCCCCCCCCCTCCCCCCCCCCTCCCCTCCCCCCCCCCTCCCCCCCCCCTCCCCCCCCCCCTCCCCCCCCCCCCTCCCTCCCTCCCCCCCCCTCCCCTCCCCTCCCCCCCTCCCCCCCCCTCCCCCCCCCCCCCTCCCCTCCCCCCCCTCCCCCCCCCCCCCCTCCCCCCCCTCCCCCCCCCCTCCCCCCCCCCCCCCCTCCCCCCCCCTCCCCCCCCCTCCCCCCCCCCTCCCTCCCCCCCCTCCCCTCCCCTCCCCCCCCCTCCCCTCCCCTCCCCCCCCCCCCCCTCCCCCCCCCTCCCCTCCCCCCTCCCCCCCTCCCCCCCTCCCCCCTCCCCCCCCCCTCCCCTCCCCCCCCCCTCCCCCTCCCCTCCCCCCCCTCCCCTCCCCCCCTCCCCCCCCCCCCCCTCCCCCCCCCCCTCCCCCCCCCCCCTCCCCCCCCCCCCCCTCCCCTCCCCCCCCCCCCCTCCCCCCCCCCTCCCCCCTCCCCCCCCCCTCCCCCCCCCCTCCCCCCTCCCCCCTCCCCCCCCTCCCCCCCTCCCCCCCCTCCCTCCCCCCCCCCCTCCCCCTCCCCCCCCCTCCCCTCCCCCCCCCTCCCCCCCTCCCCCCCCCCCCCTCCCCTCCCCCCCCCCCCCTCCCCCCCCCCCCCTCCCCCCCTCCCCCCCCCCTCCCCCCCCCTCCCCCCCCCCCCTCCCCTCCCCCCCCCCCCTCCCCCCCCCTCCCCCCCCCTCCCCCTCCCCCCCCCTCCCCTCCCCTCCCCCCCCCCCTCCCCCTCCCCCCCCCCCCCTCCCCTCCCCCCCCCCCTCCCCCCCCCCCCCCCTCCCCCCCCCCCCCTCCCCCCCCCCCCTCCCCCCCCCTCCCCTCCCCTCCCCCCCCCCCTCCCCTCCCCCCCCCCCCTCCCCCCCCTCCCCCCCCTCCCCCCTCCCCCCCCCTCCCCCCCCCCCCTCCCCCCCCCCCCTCCCCTCCCCCCCCCCCTCCCCCTCCCCCCCCCTCCCCCCCCTCCCCCCCCCCCCCTCCCCCCCCCCTCCCCTCCCCCTCCCCCCCCCCCTCCCCCCTCCCCCCCCCCTCCCCTCCCCTCCCCCCTCCCCTCCCCCCCCCCTCCCCCCTCCCCCCCCCTCCCCTCCCCCCCCTCCCCTCCCCTCCCCCCCCCCCCTCCCCCCCCTCCCCTCCCTCCCCCCCCTCCCTCCCCTCCCCCCTCCCCCCCCCCCCTCCCTCCCCTCCCCCCCCCTCCCCTCCCCCCCCCTCCCCTCCCCCCCCCCCCCTCCCCCCTCCCCTCCCCCCCCCCCCTCCCCCCCCCTCCCCCCCCCCTCCCCTCCCTCCCCCCCCCTCCCCTCCCCCCCCCCCCTCCCCTCCCCCCCCTCCCCTCCCCCCCCCCTCCCCTCCCCCCCCCTCCCCCCCCTCCCCCCCCCCTCCCCCCCCTCCCCCCCCCCCCTCCCCCCCCCCCCCTCCCCTCCCCCCCCCCTCCCCTCCCCCCTCCCCCTCCCCCCCCCCCCGCCCGCTCTCCTCCCCCCTCCCTCGCTCCTCCCCCCTCCCGCTCTGCCCTCCTCCCCTCCCGCTCCCCCCCCCTCCCATCTCTCCTCCCCCCCTCCCTTCCTCCCCCCCCCTGTCGCCTCCTCCCTCGCCCTTCTCCTCCCCCCTCCCTCTCGCCTGCCCCCCCTCCCTGTTCTCCTCCCCCCCCTCTCGCCTCCCCCCTCCCTCTCTCCGCCCCCCTCCCTCTCTCCTCCCCCCCTCCCCTCTCCGTCCCCCCCTCCCGCTCGTCCTCCCCCCCTCCCTCTCCCCCCCCCCTCCCTCTCTCCTCCCCCCCTCCCTCTCTCCTCCCCCCCTCCCTCTCTCCTCCCCCAAACACACCAACCCCCCCCCCTACATCCCAAAAAACTGCCGTCCCATGGCACCCAACCCACCCAGCCTGTCTCATCCCGCCGGCTGCCGCGGCCTTAAATCCTGAGGGTGTCTAGAGACAGGCCAAGGAGGAATGGTTTGAAGCTGAGGAAGAGCAGGGTTAGACTGGAGCTGAGGAAGAAGTTCTTCACCCTCAGCAGGAGGGTGGTGAGGCTCTGGAACAGGCTGCCCAGGAATCCCCCTCCCTGGGGGTGTTGAAGGCCAGGTTGGATGAGGCCTTGAGCAGCTGAGTCTAGGTGAGAGGTGTCCCTGCCCATGGTGGGGAGGTTTGAAGCAGATGATCTCTGAGGTCCCTTCCAACCTGAGCCATTCCATTATTCTGTGATTGTTCAGCTGAGTAAACCTTTGGACACAAGCACCTGGGACACTTTCCATATTCTCTACTCTTCAAAGATTACTGAGTCTGATTGGTTTCAGCACTGATTAGCCCCCAAATCACCATTTTTACTATAGAATTTTTGACAAAAGGGTCAGTTTGTATCTTGCTGGAGTGGGGCAGGAAATGGTTAACTCACCTGCCCAGTGTCTCAAAGGATTTTCCAGCAGAACTTCCTTTTGCCTGCAAGGTTATTTTAGTTTGTGTGTGAAAGGAAGACCTCAGTAAAAAAGCTTACAGAATTAGTTCCAATCCCCCCCCCCCCCCCCTCCCCCCCCCATAATAGCCTTAATTTGCCACAGCTCCTAACTACAGTCTAGGGGAGAGTCCTCTTTCTGTCCCCTCAATGGCACAAATAAGGAGGCTGGAGGAGAGAAGAGTTTAGTGGTTGACACTCAGCTCTTAGTCTCAGCACACCATGCACAAAAGTATTTCTGCCACATTGTTTGAGAGTGTTGGGAGATTACAGGCATCCTAGAAATGTGTCATCATCATCCTGCAGTCTGGGCTGAAAAGCTAAAAATAATTCTACCTAAGCTGAATAGGAAAGGGTGGAGGAAGGAGAGCTCCTTGCTGTACTGAGGGGGTTGGTTGTTGTTTTGTTTGGGGTTTTGTTTGTTGTTTTTTTTTTTTTCATGGAAAACAAAGCAGTAAAATTCTTCCATTATTTATTGTCCAGGGGGTCCCATGCTAAGAAATTTGTAAACAACTGGGAGAGCCCCAAAGGAATAGGAGTCTGAAAGATTTATTAAGCTGCAAAAGGTCAGAGGAAGGGAGTTTGCTTGCTGCTAGTGCAGCTTCAACCCTTCAGTTTCCTATGTCAGAGGTTGAATGCATGGCTGAGCAGCAGCTCCTAGCTCTCAGAGCTGTGCATTCTGCTGACTGCTCACACCCCCCAGGACAGCCAAAACTGACCCCCACCACCATGGTGGCAAAAGTTCTGTGGAATCAGACCCAGCCTAAGGCATTCTATGATTAACTCTACCAAGTCCAATGTGCAATTAAGCTGCTAATTAATCCATCTCTATTACACACCACAAATGACTCCCAGCTCAGGACCTGACCTGTGGCATTGACCCAGCCAGCAGCTGTTTGCCTTGGTTCTGTTAACCAGCAACCAATTCCAGTCCAAGCCAACGCAAAAAGACCTGAGCCAGCTCCTGAGACACTGGCTGGGCTGCCTGACTTCTGGGGAGCCAGGAGGATCCCAAAGCAATATCTGACAGCCCATGGCATGAGGCTGAGGGAAACACTCCTCCTGTACTTGAAGGCTCAACATGCTTGGCTCAGCCTTCTGCAAGACCTAAGCTGCTGGTGGCGGCCTTGTTTATAACTGCAATATTCACTCTGCTGCAGCATGTGAAAAGCTTGGGTTATTACCAATAAAGGGAAATGATGAGACATCCATTTCAGGCAAAGGGTTGTAATGGAGTTTTCTTTATTGGCCTTTATGAACCTAAAAATTATGTGGGGTTCTTTTTTCTGCCTTCTTGATTTTCTTGCTGCTGTTTTTCCCTCCAGATAAGGGCAGATAGTTCCCTTGCATTTCAGATTGGCAAAGCCAGCAGCTGGCCATTTTTTTTCTCCTTATAGCTAGGATAAACTTCAGCAGAACCAAGCTTCCTTCTTAGCACATGGAAATATCTGTGGAGCAGTACCTGGGGCTGTTTATTTACCTGCGGATGCAGTGTCCTACCTATTGTAGCAGCACAAGTGGAAATTGGGTTTCCTGGAGAGAACACTGTCTACTTTGAGGCTTTGGGTCATTCACTTTTTCAGTTCTCATCACTCCTAAGGGATGCCAACAACTTCAGAGGAGTTTTCTCAGAATGTTCTGAGAAACTTCTGGTGGAACATACAGAAAGCGGTTCAGAAAGTCTGGAGATCACAGCGAGTGCCATTGATCTGTGACTTCTGTATCTGCATACAAAACATACGCCAGCTCTACTCACAGAACCATCCACTGGTTTGGGTTGGAAGGGACCTTAAACATCATCCAGTTTCAAGCCCTTGCCACAGGCAGGGACACCTCCCACCAGCCCAGGTTGCTCAAGGTCTCATCCAACCCGGCCTTGAACATCTCCAAGTATCCACAACCTCCCTGGGCAGCCTGTTCCAGTGGCTCCCCACCCTCACTGGAAAGAATTTCTTCCTAATCTCCAGTCTCAATCTATCCTCCTCAAGCTTCAATCCATTCCCTCTCATCCTGTCCCTCCAAGCCCTTATCAAAAGTCCCTCCCCAGCTTTCTTGTAGGACCCTTTAAGGTACTGGAAGGCTGCTTTAAGATTTTCCCTTATGCATCTTCTCCAACTAGAAGCAACTTCCACATCTGAAAAAGAGTCCAACATTTCTTTGTGTCTGTCTCTACTTGTGGCCAGCCCAGACTAGATACTTCACTGGGTTTTTTTCCACTTGTAATCACTAACCTTAAGTAACTTTCTCCCCACAGGCAGCAGCCCAGGAAGGAAATGCACTGACCAAGAGCCACCGCTATGAGAAGGCTCTCGGTTATTACACCCTGGCAGTCTTGGCCAGCAAAGATAACCCAAGGTACCTGAGACAGAGAGCTGCTTGCCTCATGCACCTGAAGAGATATGACAAAGCTTTAAAAGATATGGAGAAAGTGATCCAGAGGCATGGCTCCAACAGCCTCAAAACCCAGGTGGAGGACCTCTGCGCGAAGGGTCGCCTGCTGCTGTGCATGGCTGAGGAAGCAGCAGCAGTCCAGCAGTATATTGAGGCATTGCAGAGAGAGGAGTCCACAGCCCTGTGCAGCATCATGAATGCTCCTGGCAGTGACATTTTAACCAGGACATTTCACAAGATTGCCCAATACAACTTTGACACTCAGCGTTACGAAGAGGCCTGGAAGATCACCGACTATGGTCTGAAAATCGCTAACAACAGTGAGCTGAAGCAGCTGAAAACAAGGCTGAAGCGAGAGGCATCAAGCTGCAGCATACACTGATCTGTCTCCTGGGGGATTTCCCCACTCCCTGATTGCTTTCTGGTTTCATTGGGAGGCTGTGAGAATAAGGGGGAAATGATAAATATGCAATGGACGGAGCACTGCACATGGCACAGCAAGATTAGAAGTGGAAAGTTTAGGGAGTGAAACAAAACGGACCAAGAAAGCTATGAGAGGAAGGCAAATTGCATATCCAGTGTCCTTCAGAAGGGATGTGGATGTTTGTAAACTCCACTTTTCATAGTTCATAGAATGGTTTGCATTGGGAGAGACCTTAAAGATCCTCTAGTTCCAACCCCTTGACGCTGGGCAGGGACACCTCCCACCAGCCCAGGCTGCTCAAGACCTCATCCAGCCTGGCCTTGAGCAGCTCCAAGGAGGAGACATCCACAACCTCCCTGGGCAACCTGTTCCAGTGTCTCCCTGCCCTCACTGGAAAGAATTTCTTCCTCTTCTCCAGCCTAAATCTCCCCACCTTTTCTTCTTTGTGAAGGAAGTGTTTTGTCTTGCTAAAAGGAACTAATTCTAATGCATGGTTTCCAATCACAGTGAAGGAAAACATTCCAACAGCTTGCAGTTGATGATTAATAACCCTGGACCTCCTTGCTAGGTATTTGATTAGCTTTGAACACATACTGGTCAATTAAGTGGCTTTATTTTTATGGGCCAAGTAAAAAGATTAGGCAAGAGCAACACCTGTAATGTGTTTGTGAAGGGCTGTCTGTGTTACACCACTCAGAGGGGTGGAAGGATCTGTCCTTGTCATAACCTCATGGATTTGCAGTGGTCAGCACCAATGCAGGGGAGTGGAGCAGCACAAATGCCAAGTAAATTGTTTGTCTAACCCAGGGAACATAGATAACATGAAGGATGAGACTCAACAGAGCTGAACCATCCAAACTAGTGACTAATACCCTGTAGTCTAGGACACACAGGCAGCTCTACTCCAGACCTCACCTTGCACTTCCAGGTCCCCAGGTCTCAGTTGGCCAGAGCAGACAGTGGAGCTAATCTCTCTATGAGAGCCTGCTAAATATCATTTCTCACACTCCTGGTTATTGGTGCACTCAGGACAGCTCTGGAGCATGAGCTAATCAAGAAGTGATCAATGTACAAGCAGGAGGTCAGGGCTGGAGGCAGTGATGGCTGAGCACTCCTTCCTCATTGCCCAGGAGAATCACATCTTGCATGCTCCAGAGGGGTTTGCCTGCTGACCCACAGCAGCTCCATCACCAGTAAGGACAGCTAGGCTCAGGGACAGCACAGAACTCATGGAATAACAGGATCATGTGATAATAGAATCATGGAATGCCAGGTTGGAAGGGACCCCAAGGATCATCTGGTCCAACCTTTCCAGGTGATAGTGGAGTTGAAAGGAGCTGGCCTAGCACCCTGTCAAGCTGAGGCTTCAAACTGACCAATGTAGAGAGTGCTGAAAGAGAATCATAAATACCTCACCTTCTGCATGGTTTGGTGTTGCTGCTGTGCACGGGGAGCCTACAGCTCGAGTTGGAACCAGAATGCCTCCTGCTGTGCAAAAAGGACACACTGAGGTGGGGCCCCAACGAGCCTGGTGTGTTTGTTTTGTCTGCTGCAAGTCAATGCTCTCAATGTTTTTGGAGTGTGATAATAACAACCAGGGAGAAAAATGGAAAACATTATTGAAAACAAAGATTAAAGCAATCCTGAGAACTGCTCTCCTGCTTTGATTAGGATGAAAGCGAAAGGGAAACATCTTCTTTGTTGTTACCTTGTTTTCTGAAAGGCAACATTGCAGAGTGAAGCTTCTTTCAGCAGCCGTGCAATCAACCCAAGAGGCACTGATACCATCTCTGCCCTTGCATCTTTCTCTCTTCTCTGCATGCTCCTGTTTTTTTTTTAACTCTTCCCTGGGAGCACAGGTAAGCCTGGCCTTCATTCCTTTCAAATTCCAGAGAATTTACTCTGGTTATAATCCTTGTGACACTGATGAGTATTTTTTGCTCCTAATTGGCACCAGAATGCCAGAGGATAATTTCTTTCCAAGCATGAAATGACATCCTTGAACAACTGCTGGGTCCATTTGCAAGCTGGAAGAAAGAACTGCTCGTTTCTCTTGGAGCAGTAATCCTCAGGCAGGAATTTCTCTGGGTCTCATGCTGAAATTTTTTGAGAAGCAGTTGTTGAGGGCCCTGGGATCTTCTGGGGTTTGCTTGCTGCAGATGTGAGAATGTTTGTGTCACAAACACAGTCACAGAGGTGAGGTTACCTGACCTTCTGCAGGCAAAGAACAGCTTAGGAATGGGTTGGAATTAAGTATTCAACTGGAAGCTTTTCCTCAGCCTGCAGACAGCTCAACTTTGGATTTTGCCAACCTCTAATGATTTTTCTTTCCTTCAAAAATCACATCGCTCCCCTTTCTTTCTCCCATTTTAGTTAATGATTTGCTCCCAGGTATTAAGAGACTCTTGAGCACATCAGCAACTGATCAAATGCATGTTTGAAGCATGGGAAGTCATCTTCCTGACTTTTCAGTCTAATTCATTGTGCTTCTCAGGTTGAGCTCATGGTGGAAGTTTGGCTCTGGCTCACAGCCCTGCAAACCCAGGAACTTTAATGAGTTTCCCTGTGCATCAGTGAGGACATTCCCCTCGACTTGCAGAGGCAGATGTTTCACTTTAATGGCTGATAATCTAAAAGCCATTTCTTTCACTACCATTTCCCTGTGGAAGATTAACTCTGTTATCATTGTACTGTGTCTGCATCCAGCCATTTCCAATTTGCCAGGGCTCTGAGGAGTTGCTGTCACCATTAATTTAATGTGCTAGATGAAATTATCACTGGCATTGCACTCTGCCTGTGGAGCCTTGGCTATTTAAGTCATATTTCAGCTCAGCTGGTCAATGTTGGAATCTGTTGGTTCAGTCAGCCTTTACTCAATGACACCTTGAGGAAAGGGACTCCATTACTTAGAAGCCACAGCATTCCAAAGCTCTGGGATTCAGCAAGCTCTTTCTCCTCCTCCTCTTCCTCCTCCTCCTGATGTGGGTTCCAGGAATGACTTTTTCATATCCATTTGTTCTGGAGGATGACAATACTGCAGACCTGCCCCTGCCTCAACCCTGACACTCCAAGCACAGGACCAGTGGTTTAGGAGGTCACCAAAGTGCATCACAGTGCAGGGTGATGATGCTCTTTGTAGCACTCAGAGGTTGAGGATGTACAAGGACAGGGGGAAACAAACTGCCATGCAAAATGCCATGGATAGAGATGGTGAGCCAGGCCCAAAGATGTGTCAGCAGAGAGTGGAAAACATTCCTGCTCTTAGTGATGTTATTTTCAGTTTCTCACAATAGAAAGGCAATAGTGAAAAACAGCTTCTCTTGGCCAGCTGCCATTGCCCAGTCCTGGCCTTCCCTGCTGTCCTAGCCTGGTGCCCTCTGGGTTCCAAACCTCCACACAGATCTAGCACCTACTCTGATAAGAGCCATGCAACTATTTCATTTTCAATTAATTTCATTTCCAAAGTTTACTTTGGGCACATGATGCACATGCCAAAACCTCCCTGAGACTCTGCCAAGTCCTCTCTGTGTTCCTGAGGACCACCAGGTGCTTGTTCTGCAGTACAGGACTAAGTACCAGCTCCAGCTGAGCTGTGTCTTTAGGTGCCCTACCATCCAACCCATGCAGTTTGGGGTTTCTATGTTCCCTACACAATTCCAAACAGTCAAGAGGTGGAGAAAAAACCAGCACAAGGATTTCCCCACAGACTGTAGAGGAAATTAAGAACAGTATCTGATAATAAGTTGTCTCATCCCTCAACTGCATCAGAATAAATGAGAAAATTTAGTTGTAAAGCCAGAGGGGGAGTGGAGGAGGGAGCAGGAAACACAGGAGGATGTTAATGACTCCACTCCTGGTTTGTGTTTTGTTATGCTCCTCAGTTGAGCTTTCATCTCCAGGTCAGTGCCGTGTGTGCCTAACACAACCAAGCAAATATGCTCCAGGGGTATCACAAGCATGATCTGAAGGCACAAGGGAGCCACATTTTTAGATGCAGATCAGTAGTGGATGAAATGAAACACTGACAGCAATTAGTATTTTCCCCACTTAAAATGACCATCTCATGCAGCATCTTGATTGCTTAGGAACCTCAGATGCCACATTAGCAAACCCTGCTTATAGACTCAATATCTTCTAAGAGTCACATGGAAATCTTAGAGTGAGGAACGCCTCTGAGTGCTGCTGACAGCATAAATCCTACAATGGCTCAGGTTGGGAGGGACCTCAGAGATCATCTGCTCCAAGCTCCCTGCCACAGGCAGGGACACCTCTCAGCTAGACTCAGCTGCTCAAGGCCTCATCCAAACTGGCCTTGAACACCCCCAGGGAGGAGGTATCCACAGCCTCCCTGGGCAGCCTGTTCCAGGGTCTCACCACCCTCCTACTGAAGAAGTTCTCCCTCCTTCAAACCATTCCCCCTTGTCCTGTCACTAGACATCCTCATGAAAAGTCCCTCTGCAGCCTTCCTGTAGGATCCCTTTAGGTACTGGCAGGCAGCTCTGAGATCCCCCTGGAGTCTTCTCCAGGCTGAACACCCCCAGCTCCTTCAGCCTGTCCTCATAGCAGAGGTGGTCCAGTCCTTGGATCACCCTTGTGGCCTCCTCTGGACTCACTCCACATCTCTGTGTCCCTCTGATGCTGGGGACACCAGAACTGGACACAGTGTTGGAGGTGAGGTCTCAGCAGAACAGAGTAAAAGGGCAGAATGCTCTCTCTTGCCCTGCTGGCCATGCTCCATGGGCTGTGCTCTGGCACAGGGTTTGTTCTTTCAGTGGGGGCTTTTCACAACGGCAACACTCATACCTTGCCATTGTCTTTTCTCTCCAACTCTGCCAACAGCACTTTGGCAGTGCTGTTCCTTTTCTTCCCAGGCATCATTTGTCCACTCTCAAGCAACAAAACCTCCTTACTGCAGACAACAGGTAATTAGCTATCTCCATAAATTGCCCTGTGTCCATATCCTTAATGTGTTTGGATGTTTTAATTGATTGCATTCTCAGCTGGCTTGGATGGCTCAAATGCCAGCTAATGCAATCCAGATAAGCCTCCTAATAAACCTGACAGAGGAACTGCAATATAATCACACATCAAGTAGAGACAGGGAGGGAAATGCCACAATCCTGGCAGCTCAGAACAGGCTGTGTCATTTTGACAGAGACAAATCATTTCTCAACAGAGAAAACTTCTAAGTGACTTTAACTGGTGGTGGATTTGGTAGCCATGACCTGGATACAAAGATGATACAGGGCTACAAAGATGCTAAAGGGACTGGAGACTCTTTCACACTTGATGTGGCCCTGCAGCCTGATCTAGTTCAAGGTGTCCCTGCTCACTGCAGGGGGTGTTGGACAAGGTGACCTTTAAGGGTCCCTTCCAACCCAATGTAATCTGTGTGTGAATCCTACAAGGAAAGGCTGGGAGACCCAAAGAGCAGCCTGAGAGATCTGATCAATAGGTGAAGGGTAGGGGGCAAGAGAATGGGGCCAGACTCTTTCCAGTGGTGCCCAGTGACAGGACAGGTGGGCAACAGGCACAAACTTGAACCCAGGAGGTTCCATCTAAACATAAGGAAAGAATTGTGGTCTGAACATCTTTCCTTGGAAAAGGGAACCATCTTCTGTCATTTGTAAGATCTAAACAGTCCACTTAGGGGACAGCAGAGCTGAAATAGGGATGTGCTCCAAAGCTGAACAGAATCTCAACTAAAATACCAGAAATCCATTTTCTCTGGATTCTATCTTCCCCTACAACAAAACAATGCCCAAGCAGACCTTTGACCTCCTGTGTACATAAATTTCAAAGCCTTGTGCCATTAAAAAGGTAATTGCAGTGTTCATCACTGTACTGATATGAAATTGTACGGAAAATGTGGCACTGCCTTCCAGAAGAAATCTTCCTCCCAGAGATACCTGAAACACCTCTTAGGAAAGACATAAATGAGACCAAGGATGAATTGCTGCAACAGGACAGACTTTGCTGAATGCTAACCAGCTAGGAAATCATCTTTTCCACTTAAGGTGCCTGCTGCACAATCTAGTTTCCTGTCTAGGTATAAAAATCAACTGGTTTCCTAGATGGTGGAAAGGGTTAATTCTCCCTGGTGAGTCTCTGAGCAGAGCATTTAATTCATTGGGCACTGGAAGCCAGCAGTGTGAGAGTGAATGTAGGAGGGAAAGAGAGAGGGAGATGTAGGCACAGTACTTTGCAAGACCATGATTGGGGAGAGCCTGTTCAAGAGATCAAAAGCTGCTAACGAGGTTTGTTCCTCACTGCCAGGAAACGTCAAGATCCCAATTACATGCCAGAAACTACAGAAGACAGCTGGGAATCATCCTGCACAAGGCAGAGGTAAGACAGCTTCCCATATTTACCTGCTTCTCTGTGCAAAGTGCATGTGTTCAGGCAGGCAGTGCTGGGATCACTGCATCCCTTTCTTTTTAGTGCCATTAGGATCATTACCTGCAAAGGGAGGTTGAGTGAAGAGTTTTGAGACACCATCTGAACTTCCAGGTTTGCCCATTTCTAATCTGTTTTGGATGTGCATCTGCCAGGAGTTATTTACACAACACACATCTGGCAGCCAAACTTCACTGCTGGTTTGAACTTCGGGGTTTTTTGTTTTAATGCTAGCTGACAGCTGGCAGGGTTGCACTGGCTCTGAAAACCAAACCCATTCTTTCCAAGCACAAATGACTTACCCTCTGGAGCCAGCATCCCTGCTACGATGAATCAAAGGGCAGCATCCAGCCCTTGTCTTGGAGCCATTCACTGTGCTGATTTACTGGGGGCTGAGGCTGTTTGGTTGAGTTTTTTCAGTGTCACCCTTAAAGCTTCAGATTTTCTTCTATATTTAAGGTAAATGTCTATACCAGACTCATTTCTGTCACAGCCTCTGAAATACTCTTTTCACTCTTCAGAAAGTACCTGAGGAGCCTGAAGAGATTGAGGTTAATGAAGACTTTTACTGACATTTGGCAGAGCTGGAACAATGCAAATTGGTTTGGTTGCTAAACAAAACCAGTGATGGTGATAGGAAATCTGACAGCTTTAGGCAGGCATTAGAAAGCTTGGGTCAGGTGAGTTTTCCTATTGGGATCCTATTGGTGTCTCTGCAACCTGAACACTGAAACCTGGGTCACAACAATTTTTTATACTGTACTTCTCTGTTGTACTTTTCTATCTTTTTATTCTACTTCTCTATTTTTTTTTTAATTATTCTACTAAAAGACAGAAAGGTAAAACAACTAAAGAGTTTTTTAGGAAGTCTTTCCAAAGAGTTTTGAAGCAACTCTCCCTACCCCTGCTACACACACACAGAGGAGGTGGTAATTTGTGTTCTGCACTAAAGGAGAAATGCAAAATATTTCACATGCAAGTATCTGAAATGCAAAATATTTCATGTGCAAGTGATTGAAATGCAAAATATTTCACGTGCAAGTGACTGAAATGCAAAATATTTCACGTGCAAGTGATTTCAGAGTGGGAAATACACTTCTGCTGGGATCTCAGAAGGCCAGGTTGGAAGGGACCCCAAGGATCATCTGCTCCAACCTTTCTAGGTGATGGTGGAGTTGAAATGAGCTGGCACCACCCACCACCCTGGCAAGCTGAGGCTTCAAACTGTCCAGTGCAGGGGAATCCACTGCATCCCTTGGGATACTGATGACAGTCACTTGATGACTGCCTAAAATCAAGATGTCTGTGAAGTTTTCCATGGGCCAGGTATTCAGGGCAAAGTACAAACCCCTGGTGTCCAGGAGCAGGTGATTTTCTCTCATGGATCAGTTTACAAGGAGGTACAAAGAGTAACAGATAGATGTATACCCTGTTTCCATGGTAACAATCCTTAAGACAAATCATACTAAAGATGATGTCAGTGCCATGTCCTGTTTGCTTTTGACTGCTTTAGGACACTGAGTTTGAGTTGATGCAGCCTTTTAACACCTGCAGGAGAAGCCCAGAGCACTGCCTGAGCAGTACCTGCCCTACTGTTCTGCACTCCTTGATTTGCTCTCTGAATCTATGAAACAAGCTCAGCACTGCTTAAGCCATTTGTCACTGGTACCTGTCTGAGAACTCACAATGGAAGTACAATGACAATGGAAGTATTTTCATTACAGATTCTTTCAGAGCTAAACTGCAGGAATAAAAGCAATACAAAACAAAATCTTTGCCACTGCTGACTTTCCAGTCCCATGTTCAGATTGGCCTAACATAACCTTTACAAAATGCAAGTCGAACCCAAAGTTCCCTTCGCTTCCGATTGGAGACAGTGCACCTTTTCCTCAGCTCCACAGGGAAGCAAAGTCAATAGAGATTCAGGAAGAGATTCTTGGTAGAGTTCCCACTTCTTCCTAAAAGGAAAAAAAAAAAAAAAAGTAAGGATCAAAAAAAAAAAAAAAAGTATTTTCTTTATGATTAGGTTAATGCTTTTGGAGGGAATTGGGAATTTTCTGGGGATATAAAGTGATCTACATCATTCCTGGTGCTCATGTATAACCTCAAGTCACTTTGGACCATGTGCCAATAATTTATTACAGCTGTTACTTAGGACTCTGCAAGTCCTCTAGCTCTTGATTACATGGGGGTTAGGTTCTGCACCCCAAGTAGAGGTGGTTTGAGTCACTCCTGGCATTCCCAGCCTCAGACAGCATGTTAGTCACCAAAAAAAAAGAAAGAAAAGAAGATTCACAGCAAGAGGAAAATAAATCTTTTGGTAGCTGTAGAACTTCCTGCAGACAGGACTGAGACCATTTAACTCATCATTAAATCTCCAGCTTTGCCCTCAGAAGCCACCTTCCCTTCTGTAGCTTGTTTTCACATAGGGACACCCAGGATCTGCCAGGGGCACACATTCCTTTCAGATCTGTGTGTTCTTGTGCTCCTCCTCAGATGGTGGGAAGAGAACAGCCTTCACACTTGACAGAAGCCCAACATAACATGACTGGGGAAAAAAAGAAAAAAAAAAAAAAGGCAAATCCTCCTAGGGGGTTTTGAGGCAGAACAGTGACCGCAGGAGGAGACTCAGGCTCCTGGCAGAAGGAACTGGCATTCTTTGTTTCCTGCCCCATTCAGGGCAGCAGGTCTGCCTGCACATTCTTGGAACACTCTGCCTGGATGCTCCCAGTAAACAGGACTGCCACAAAAGAAACCCCTGCTCTGCCCTCAGCTCTCCCTCCTGAGCACACATTGAGTTTGCACTCAGGTTGAGAGAGGTACCAGCCTTAAGATGCATACAGGCTGAACTTTGGCACTGAGTTACAGCAGCTCAATAAACCAGGCTGCAGGGGAAAACCAACTTGAGGGGTAAAAAACAACCTGCAGGGGGGAAAAAACAACCGGGGGGGGGGGGGGGGGGGGGAGGGGGGGGGAGGGGGCGGAATAACCAACCCTCATTCTAAAGTCAGCTTTTAGAAAAGAATAAACTAAACCCCACCACATGCCTATCCTGCCCTGGTTTTTGCTGCCTTTCCCAGTCGTTACCAGATAGATTTCCAAGCAGCAGCATGAAGGAATCCTATGCACAGCCCGCAGCGCCCCATGAATCAGGTTGTTCTCCAAAGCTGTCCCTGTGTCGCCCCCCAAGGCTGCCGGTGCTCTCAGAGACAGAGGATCTCAGCAGCTTTACCCCTTCACGCCCCTCCTGGGAGCGCAGCAGCCAAACAACCTGGTGGCGGATTCCAGGCAAGCTGGAGGAAGCTGAGGAGAAGCTGAGGAGCTGCAGCAGAGTGGATTCGTGCTGCCTGCAGGCTCGCAGCGCCCAGCCCTGTGTGTGCTGTGCTCCGACCCCTCCCCCGCGGCTGCTCAGGAGCGGGCGCCCGGCGCTGGGCACAGCACAAAGCTGAGCTGCGAACTTTGAGCATGGCTCTGAGGAGGCTGAGAAGCTGGAGGTCGCCAACTCCTGCGGACCTGGCAGCTGATACCTGTTCTAGGAGCGTTCTGCTGCCCAAACCCTTCATCTGTGCTAAGGACGGAGCAGACACAGCCCAAAGGCACCCGCACCTGGAGGGATCTCGGGTCGCATTCTGCTGCTATTAACAGGGCTCTACAGACCTACGAACATCCACGGAGGAGCACTCCGCAGAACTACAAGCTACTTTTTGAAGTGGGGGGTGGAAGGAGACAGTTTCCCCCCTCCTTCCCTGTTTGGGAGAAAGGAGTTGCCCAACCTGGTCATGAGACTTTTCCACACTTCTCCAAGCAGGCTCCTGAAGTTCTGACACTGCACCTCTGAGAGCCTGGGGTAGCATAGCCCAGAACAGCCCCCCAGCAACACACCCCCGAGTGCAGACAACCTGGTAGGCACAGGAGATGGAGAATGAGGTTGACAAATCAGTGGACAATCAAATGGACAAATACATGTAATAATTTGGAAGTTTTCTTTATCTTTGCTTTTACTCCGCTTCCTCTCCCCCTGCTCTGTCGTGTGTTGATCTCGATTTTGATTTAGCTGTGCTCTTAACTCTTTCTTACCCTCCCCTCCTCGATTTAGAGTGACAATAATGGGGAAATCAGAGAGTCAAATGGATATTGTGGAGAAATCAACAAAATCTGGGAAGAAATCCTGGACCTTTGTGGCAATCGCTCTGGCTGTCTTGCTGCTCCTCATGACTTGTGCAGTGGTCGCCCTGGTGATCCTATATGCCAGCAGCAGAGGTAAGGAACCTGGCAATAATTCACCTCTTCCCTCTGCAAACAGCACAGGAGGCTTTTTGCAGAGCTAAATGAAAACAGAAGTACAGGGAAAGGGTGAGGTCACCTCTGTGAGGGACATTGGCTTCCCTGCCTTGTCCCAAGCTCATGCACAGAGATGGATTTTACTTCATTCTTGAATTGTGTGATGTAAGATTCTATGCTTTTAATTAGTTCTGTGGATTTGATTGAATTCAGCATTATTCTGA
Source organism: Indicator indicator (assembly GCF_027791375.1). NCBI lineage: Eukaryota > Metazoa > Chordata > Aves > Piciformes > Indicatoridae > Indicator > Indicator indicator. The sequence goes on from NC_072041.1 coordinate 1,477,729, forward strand.
CAGAGGTAGCAAACCCATTGCACTATTTCAGAGGGGCAAGGTGTGTGTCTGTGCACCAGGCTGGGCATCTCCTTAGTTTACAGGAGTCAAGAGTGATTCTTGCAGGAGTTGTAAAGCACAGCTGCATGGCAGAGCTAAAGAGGAGATTGTTTATTGCAATCTGAAGGATAAAAAGCCAGCCTGCTGCTGAGGAATGGGAGACTTTTTTGCAACATTACCAAAGACAATTTGATCTCTAGGTGAAATTTGGTTCAGTGGCTTTCATGCAAATGCCTACCCAGGAACCTGACAGTGAGGTGCAGCACGCTGAGCTGCTTTGCCTGCTTGTGAACTGCAGAGCACCACTTAACTCAAAACTGAAGTTTTTCCTCTAGCACACCAAGTGCAAAGTCCTATTTAACAATCCTGTGGAGCAGCCAACAGGACTGCTAGCAGCACCTGCCTCAGGTTTGGCATTTCCATGAATGCCTCCTGGATTCAGAGCTTTGCTAAAACACTAAGAGAATAAAACTAAGCAGCATGGAAAGCAAAGCTGCTTTCTCCTTGCACTGCCTCTGCATCCCCTGCCTGCAGAGAACTGCTTTCTTCAGCACTTGGGAGTAAAAGGCTGCACAATTCTGAGTAATAATTCATGAGAGAAACCTTTTTATGATTTGCTCCTTTGCCAGCAGCTGTTCCAGTGTCAGCTGAAATCTCTGAGTATTCACAATACTCATCAGGAAGTTGATATGTTTATGATATTAGCCCAGGAGACAGGAGGAAAGAAATTCCCCAGAGATAGGTTTTAGAGTAGGAGTTTTTATATCAAAATATTGAGCTGTGCAGAGCAGGTTTGTTTTTGTTGTTTTTTTTTCTTGCATGTATAACGGATTTGAGAAATCTCCTTCACAGTGAGGGTGGGGAGACACTGGCACAGGTTGCCCAGGGAGGTTGTGGATGCCCCCTCCCTGGAGCTGTTCAAGGCCAGGTTGGATGAGGCCTTGAGCAATCTATGATTCAGATTCATTCCATCTTTGCACATCCTTTATCAGAAGGACACTATCCAGAGAGAGTTCTAAGAAAGAATTGGTTAACTAATGGCAGATCAAAAGGATTCCCTGTCCTGCCTTATGTTCTCTCTTTGTGTATATGAAGCTATATAAAGGCTTGGTGGTGGTCAGGGATTTGTTCTGCTTCTATATAGCTTGCAGAAGCACCTTGTGGTGCATGGCACAGGCCCCTGGTTATAGCAGCAAGACCTGTGAATGTTCATGCTCCTTTCTGTTTGTAAATTCAGACTAGAAAACCACCAAAGCTTTCACAGCCACACAGTTCTATAGGGCTAGGAGCAGCCTGGGCATTTCTGACCCCCAAAAGTTTTTATGCCCATGAAACCTCATCTAAATAGGCTAAAAGAAAATATAGCAAGGAGAGCATAGCAGTGTTTGGGTGATGACAGAAAGGGAAGCAGACAGAACTGAAGTCATTTGGGTTTGAACCTGGATCCACCATGCTCCCAATCTTTCCATCACAACCACACATACAGCTCTGCAGGCTTTTCACAGCTCCTTCTCAGCTGTGCTCCCCAAACATTTCCTGACCTCCAAATCTCATCACTTGTTGGGAAGGTTACAGTCTGAAGAACACTTCCACACTTGCTGGAGCTGACACATCAAGTCACAGTCAGCAACTTCTCCAGGCAACTGGGCTACAAACACCTTCCCTTCTCACCTCATTGCTGGTCCTGCCTGCTCCAGAGCCACCTTACTCCTTTAATTGATATTTTGGTCACTTTCTGCCTTCCAGGTTCATAGGGTTTCTCAGAAGTGAGATTCACAACATGTGTGTGTGTGTGTGTCTGCATCCCCACAGGTTGTCCCTGCCCACATCTGTTAGCCAGGCTGCTGGAAAGCTGTAGCCATGCTCATGCAGCTCTGCTCCATCCAAATAAAGAGAGAAATGCTCTTGAGCTAACAGCACCTTGTTCTGAGAGTGGGTTTCCCACAGCCTCAGTATGCTGCTGCCTTTCCTCTGCTGGGAATGCAATTAGTGTGCACTTGAATAACAGTCACAAGAACCTGCTCTGCAGGGACATCCTCTAAACCAGTCCCTGGAGAAGCTGGTGGCTGAGCTGTGGCTGAACTCCTAGACTGATGCTTACTCACCCTTTGACTTCATGAATGTTCATTACTGAGACAGCTGTCCAAAGGAGATGGACAGGGAAGTTGGACAAGATGTCCTTTGATGCAATCTGTGAGCAGAGAAGTTGTGAGGAAATGATATTTGGGTGGCAAGAGTCTTCTCCCTTGCACTCAGAGCTCCCTGTGAACATCAAGGGGAACGGTGGAGTGACAGGGCTGCAAGAGTGGGCAGACACCCCTGAGTGCTGATGCTTACAGGAATCTCCATCTCAGTCATGCTTACAGAGAGACTGTAGGCAAGAAATGACAAGAAAAGTGGAACAAACCCAAATCCTTGTGTTCTGGTGTCCATTTGAAGACACTGGCATGGGTACAGATGGCACTCTCTGAGGAAGGACAGCCCTGAGTGTGCAGCCAAGCTTTCAAACCAGATTTGGCTTCCCTCCTTACATAGCTCAGTTACATTTTCACAGTCACAAGGGCTTTATGGATGTGAGGAGCTGGAATCCTGTTGGGTGCTGAAAACTGAAGTTAGATATTGTCAAGTTCTATTAAAGAGAGAAGCTTTGATTAAAGAAAAAAAGCTTCCTGTGAGTCCTGCTTGGTCTCTGAGAAACAAGGGCAGGTGTGCAGCACTCTGGGACAATTGTCTCTTTCTCACCTTGCCCTTTGCTATTTCTCATGGACATTTTCCATAACTAACTACTAGTTTCTCCTTCCTAGCAGGATTCTTTCCCTCCCTTGGAATTCCTCTGGGCTTTCAGGGTTTTTACCCTTTGAAATGATTAGAAACTTTGGAAACTCGCAAAATGGGCTCTCATTTCATCTGGTACCAAGAACAACAGCTAAACTCCTCTCCCTAGGTGAAGCCTCACATGGTTGCACATATTTTGCTCAGCTCATGTTCAGTTGCTAGACACTAAACTGTACTAAGGGAGTTCTTCTAACCCAGCTCTGCTCCCCCAGCACAGCTCAGCTGAACCCTGGATGTCACATTCCCAGTCACAGTGGGGGCTTTTTATGTTGCTTCCACTGATAACTTCAAAGCCCTCCTTTCTTCCCTACTGTTTTATTCCTATCTGAATGGCTGTAATCTTGTTTGTCCCTGTGTAGAGCCCTTATTTTCATTGGAAGGGATTTAAGTAACTCTTTTCTGCAAACATCCTAGTGCAAGGGTCAAAGAAAAGTTTCAAAAGTGGCTAATCCTGCTGGCAAGCTAGGCTGTGAAGGTTCCATGGCCCAGTGTGGAACCATGCAGCTGTCTATTTAATGCAACTAGATGCTGAGCTAGTTGAGTTTCACAAATTAAAACAGCAAAATTCATCTCCTTGTGCCCAAGGCCAAGCCAGTCCTCAGGCTGGGATGCTTAGATCCCTCCCATTCCAGTTCTGTGGTGAACAGCACCCAAGAGTGGCCTGAGCAGAATCACAAACACTTCCAACTTAGTACTCAGCATAAAAAATTCCATGTCCATGTACAAAGGCTTCAGTGTAAGTTCTGCTGCAGCGCCTTATGGCTGTGAATTCACATCAAGAGCCTGTGTAGTCACAGCCATCAAACCCCTGGTGCAGAGCACCAGGCAATCAGAGCTAGGGACAGGTCCTGTTTCACTCTCTGCTCACCATTAGAAGTGCTTAGGTGTTTAGTGGAGCTTCTTCACTGGAAATATTTCACCAAAATAGAAAATTAACAGCCAAGAGCAGCACTTTGTGTGCTGGCTCTGTATGGTCATCCCACGTCCCCACACAGAGGCTCACTTCATGTTCTAGAAGTCTCAGCAAAATGCTGCTGCTAAGGATTCACTGCCTAGGCTCCCTCAGATCCCTCCTCACACCACTGCTGCTCTGTGGGCTGGAACCAGCAAGTCATAAAGGTCTCCAGGGTTCCCACATCTGATTGTTTACAGCTGCTGAGGGAGGTGACAGCCAGGGCTGAGCCAAGGTTTTAAAGGAACAAAATCCATGTTTGACTAGAGGTGTGCTCCTGTCACAGCAGAGCCAGCTGATACTGCTACACCCATCAGCTCCTAGCACAGCTTGTACTGCCCTGGGAGCACTGAGATCACTGATAAGGGCTTCCCTGGACTTTTCCAGGCTCATCTCAAAGGCAGAACATGGATTTTAACACAGATCCACAGGCTGCTTTGTGCTCCACCATTCCATCAGCCCTGAACATGAGTGATTAGGGGACAAACTCTTTGCTGAACAGCAAAGGAGTAGCCTCAAAGGGCATACCTGAAATGCTGACCAAACCTGATCTGTTACCAGCTTCCCCCAAAAAACACCACACACACACTTGGAGAAGTCATTTCTGTCCCTAAATTTGGTCTTTGTGACTCCAAACAGTGTGAAAGCAGTAAGCCAGCCATGGAGTTGTGCTCCTTCTTTAAACCTCTGTCACAATCATGATCTTTGAAGCTCAAGGAAGAGCTCAGGTGCTCAAAGCATCTTAGTAGCTTGTCTGGAAAGGGATCCCATAGTTCAGTGTGTGTCAGAAAGACTGCAGGTGAAAAAAGCCTGGGTTCATTCTCCTCCCAGCAGACTTCACACTCCCTGCCAAGACTCTTTTGATGCTGCTTCCCATTAATTTTCCTCATAAATCTGCAGATCAGAGATTTCTTCACAGCTGTCATTTAGCATCATTTACTGGCACCAATATTCCCTTGCTTGCCTGTAAAACTAAAAACAGAGCAAGTGGTTTAGTTTCAGAGCAAGAGGGCTCTAAGACAACAGAGCTGTCACTGAGGTTGGGCTGCTGGCAGGTGGCTTTGGAAGCAATTTCTTTCCAAAAGAACTCATTCTAACTGTTTGCTCCTTCCTCTCCCTGCAGGCACTCACTATGGCACCAATTCAGGCAGCATATGTACCACACCTGGATGTGTTACAGCAGGTAATGACTGCTCCTGTGAATGCTTACTGCAGAGGAGAGGTTTTACATGGTGTGAGTCCTACTGAACCTCAATAAACAGCACTTCAGGCTGGAAAAATTCAAAAGGAATGAAGTTTCCCCTTAGGGTAGGAACACCTTCCTAATGCTGTCAAAGGCAGGAGGTGCAGCTGCCCTCAGATATAGTCCCATGTGTAAACACTGAGTAAAAATCCCACCTCTAGTCTTATTCTTCCATTCTATACAATTTTTTTGTCACCAGGAGTATAAATCTTAAAGCAAGGAATTCAGGAAGATTGCCAGCAGGTCAAAAAGTCTCTGGCTCTGACTTGGAGCCCCAAGGATGTGGCTTGACCAATACAAATAGCTCTGAAGTATGAGAAGCCCTTGAGATGAAATTTGCTCTCAAAGGGATACATCCTGCATGTGGGGCTCTTCATCTTCTTATTTTTTTACTTCTATTTGGACACCTCAGAAGAGGCAGGACCCCAGCACTGATGTTCCCAACTGCACCCAGAGACACTGCTTTCATCATAGGAACCTAAGCTTGGCCCCCAGATAGGACACTGGGCATTTTTAAGCAGGAAATTGGATCCTGTGCCTCATGGGACATGAGAATGAGACTCACCCACTGCAAGCAGCACAAGCAAGCTGCCTTCATGCCAGCCTTTGGTAGCCCCACAGATTCCTGAGCAGTCTGTGGAACTCACTCTCCCATTTTGCTTCCTAGCTGCTAGAATAATCCAGAATATGGACCCAACAGCTGACCCTTGCAAGGATTTCTACCAGTATGCCTGTGGGGGCTGGCTGAACCACCATGTCATCCCAGAGACCAGCTCCAGATACAGCATCTTTGACATCCTGAGGGACGAGCTGGAGATCATCCTCAAAGGTGGGAGCGAGGCTACTCTAGCCTGGGTTACAAACCAAGCTTCAAATGTTATTTACTGCACATTACACTGAGAAATAAACTTCCACAGAAGTGTTGATTGACATCCCCCCCCCCCCCCCCCCCCCCGAGTCCTTTAATCTCTACATCTCTTGCTGCACCAATTTTATGGGAACATTCTGTTCCCACTAAAAATCAGCCATAGGTGATTTGGTTCTGACTTCAAAAGGAGCAAGCCAAGCTGTGTGCATCTCCTTCTTCCTGACACTCTTTCCATCAATAGCTCCTTAACAGTGCTGAAGAGCACTCCAGTTCCACACTAATTAAAGCCTACAGTAACAAGTATTTATCATAGCCCTGCATCCTCTGTGATTTCTGTGGAAAGATCAAAGCTTTACAGGGGAAAAAAAAAAAACAAACCCAAACCCAAACAAAAATCTCACCACAATGGTTCCTTCCCCAGGTGTGCTGGAGACTTCAGATCAAGGGGACAGAGAAGCATTTCAGAAAGCTAAGATACTTTACAAGTCATGCATGAATGAGAGTGAGTCTCTTCTTGTTCCACTGATTCTCTTGTTCAAGTGTCCTGAAGTATCAATGTTCTCCTAAGCAAAAGTCCAGCCAGTTTCTATCTAACCCACACAGCTGTGCCTGGAAAGCTCATCTTCAGGTGAATGGAGATGCCTTGGTACCTCCTCAAGGCTTAACACACACATACTCTGGGTTGCAGAGAGGACAGATGTTGGTTACCTACCTCTGGTATCAATGCAAAGCCTTCCCTTCTGAGTGCAAAACCCTCTCCTTCCATCCTTGCCAAACTGATTCAGCCAAAATTGGTACCAAAGTCAAAGCAATGTCCTGACAACCAATGTAGGAGACAGATGGGTTCATGGTATCTCATTTTCTGCTCTGACAAGCTCAGTCTCAGATTCAAACTGTCAGGGCCATCACCTATCTTTCTCCTTTGGGTTTTTTCCCCTCCTCTATGAATGCACTATGATGTTTGTTTCTCCTCTCTCAGGTCTTATAGAGCAACGAGATTCACTGCCTCTGCTAGAGGCCTTAACAATGGTTGGAGACTGGCCAGTTGCTTCTGCTGACTGGAATAAGACCAAAGGTAATGCTGTGCCTGAAAGAGTTCAGTAGTGTTAAATCAGAAACTTTTACTGCACTAAGGAGAGCATTGCCAAGGAATTAGAGCCTGGTTTGGTGATAAAAAGTCAGAGTTTCATCCAGCTCTGGCATGCAGTGATCTGTGTGAACGAGACAGTGCACATTTCATACCAGGATTGTAAGATCTCATTCATGAGCAGGGCACATTTTGAGACAGAAACCTAAAGGACCAACCTGAGTTATGAAAACAAAAGCAATAAAACCAATCTGGCTGCATTCTGGTGCCTGTGTGGTGATTAGGGTTTGGGCAAGGTGGTGCTGATGTGTGCAGCTGTGGATGTAGTGCTCAGGGATAGGGTTTAGTCAGGGAATTGTTGGTGTTAGGTTAATGATTGGACTTCATGGTCTTAAAAGTATCTGGAAGGTTTTCCAGCCCAGGCAGTTCTGTGATTCTGTGTGTTTATATAAGAAAATCATTTACTAATTACTTTATGCCACTGAGAGGTAAGAACAGTCTGGCAATTTCCAGCCTCTGTAGAAGCAGAGAGTCAGAGAATGGATTGGGTTGGAAAGGACCTTGAAGAACATCTACTTCTAAACCCCTGCCATGGGCAGGGACACCTCCCACCAGCCCAGGCTGCTCCTCCAGCCTGGCCTTGAACACCCCCAGGGAGGGCACATCCACAGCCTCCCTGGGCAACCTGTTCCAGTGTCTCCCCACCCTCACTGAAAAGAATTTCTTCCTAATCTCCACTCTAAATCTGCCTTCCTCAAACTTCAGTCCATTCCCTCCCCTCCTATCACCACAAGCCCTTGTAGAAGTCCCTCCCCAGCTTTCTTGTACATAAAGGAACATCCTCTATGAATGTTCTCACATCATGCCCAGGCTGGTTCTAAACAATTTCAGCAACTCACTGGTAAACTCTACAACAAATGCAGCATGGCTTCATCTTGAGGGATCCTGATAAGTGATGGATATTTCCCTTTGTATCTCCCAGAGCCAAACTGGAGCATGGAAGAGAAACTCTCCATCATGAACTCCAGATTTAACAAACGTGTCCTCATCGACATGTTTGTGTGGAATGACGACAGGGATTCCAGCAGACACATCATTTATGTAAGAGAAACACTGCTGACAAGGATTTAGGTGCCAGAACCCTCAGGGGTGGTTATTGACACTGCAAACAGAGCAGCTTGCCCTAAGGCAGCAGCAGGTGTGCACAGCACAGGCAAAGCCTCTGCAGCACTTCTGTACCCCAAGTGGCAGATCTGTTTCAGAGGCCCTAGTGGAAAGTGTTTTATGGCAGCATAATTTTTTTTGTTTCAGTGAAAGAAATAAAAGTCAATGGATCTCTGCTGATTTACAGTATTTAAGGGTTATAAATTCTTGAGACTTGCAAAATGATGGTGAGGTTTCATATAGAGCAGGAAACCTTGCATTTAAGACCTCAAGTCAAGCAGCTTCTTTCCTAAGCTGCTTAAATCTATCCTTGGACCTCAGTGGTTAATGCAAGATGTTGCTTCATAATTCTCACTAAGTATCCACTCTGTCCTTACCTAGGAATCCAGAGACAAAAGTTGTCTTTTCCATCTCACCTCAGTCCCTAGAAAGCTGAAGTTTTGTTCAGAGTGCATTGGGCACCATAGCAAGTGCAGCACTTCAGGTTGCCTTTCAAGGATACCTTTGGACATCTGTTCCTCACTAACTAAAGAATTTAATGTATGATTCCCTTCAGATTGACCAGCCAACTTTAGGAATGCCATCCAGGGATTACTACTTTAATGGGGGCAACTACCAAAGAGTAAGTATTCCTTGTCATTTGTTTACTACCTGCTGCCTGAACTACTTCCTTACTCAGCCCTGTGTTTTGGAAAACTCCAGTGTGGTTCCTCATACTGTGTGGTGCTCAGAACCAGACTGTGACAGTCATTGCTATTTCCATGGAGCAGCCAAAGCTGTATTGATGGAACAGATACTGAGCTAGGAAGAAGCTGCTGCCACTTACTCCTCTCTTTCCCCTAGTTACATGAAAACTGGGAGAGATTCTCCAGCTGCTTTACCCTGCCAATGCTCAGAGAGAATCAGAGCAGGGTAGTTTATAAAGACATGGGAAGCTATTGCAAACCTAACCAGATCATTTAGCAGTTTGCAAGCTGAAAATACTGCTGTGGTTGCTTTTCTTTTCCTCAGTTATGCCACAGCAACAAAGAGTACTTGCAGCCCAACAATCAAACTCATCTTCCTAACACGAATGGAAGGGAAGAGAGAGAGACAGCAATCAGCATTTTAGAGCCTTTTGTCTGGTGCTTGTAAGGGCAGATGGAAACAGCAGTGAGAGCTTTCTTCTGACTTCAGTGTACTTGACTATGTGCTCATGTGCAATCTAGCCTCAAAGAGAGGCTTGTGAAGCTGTCATGGGATTGTTTCCACACCTCCTGAGCATCTCTGCAAAGTGCCAGCTTCTGTTCATCTGTCTCACGATGCAAAGCAGCTCCACATTGTGGTGCTGGGAGCTGCAGGTGGCTGCTGGCACTAGGGTTCTGTCAAGTGGCACCTAGATAGAAGCTGTGGCAGTAGGAAAGAAGGATATGGAAGCACTGTTGCAGGAAAGGCAGGCTTGGATTGGCTTGTAGGAGGTAGGAAAATCAGGTGAAGTAGACAGACAATCCTAAAGTCAGCAAAAGCAAACAGTGCTACTTCATACAGCTTCAAATTGAAGCTATAAAGGAGAAGGGCTAAGGCTGGGGTTTTCATCTTCATGAATAAGGAGGAGACAACCTCCTTTTTATTTGCTATTTAACAGCTCACTTCCCACAGACAATGAACCAAACTGATGACCCAAACTCCCCCTGTGCATAGTCCAGCATCTTTTGGCAAAACTCCTACTGAGGCCTGTGGGAGTCTGGCCTGATTAAGCCCTCAGCATTCAGCCCCCAAACACAAATCATCAGCAGCATGGAAGTGCCCAGACTCAATTTCACATCAGTTGTATTTATGTGGTTTCCAAAGTCTGTGGGAGGAAGAGAAGCATGCAAGGAGAATAGGTAGCATTAAGCTTTCCTGTATCAGAGATCAGCACTCCCTCAGCAGCCAAATCTCTTTTCAAGGCACATTCTGGGGCATAAATCAGAGCCATACCCTCCCCCTGGAAACAAAGCAAAGGTATCACTGGGAACCATCTGAGACAGAGCTTTTCTTTCAGACAGTAACAGCAGAGTTCAGAGGATTTATGGTGTTACTTTCAGAGAATTTAAACCTTCCTTGCTTGCCCTGGTTTGGCCAGGAGGGATCATTGCTGCCATGGGACACAAAGCACAGAGCCCTCTCTTCGCTCACGTAGTCACTCTGAGAGTGCCAGGGAGTTGGGTTGCACAGGGAAGCAGAAAGTGTTGCTTTCCCTACATTTTGGGACTGGCAACTGCACTGTAAGGAGTTTCAGGAGGAACTCAGGTCCTGCAGTGGTGGGAAATGGAGTGGAGAGAGTGGCACTGGAAGCAAGGGCTGGGGGCTGTGACCCCTGGGTCCAGCTTTTCACAGCACACTGTGGAGCTAAAATAGTAAAGAGAAGAGTGGTTTGCTGAATGCAAAATGCTGGGCAGCAAACCTTCTCCTCACAGTGCTACCTGTGTTCTGTCCCTTGTGTGCAGGTGAGAGAAGCTTACCTGCAGTTCATGATCACCATTGCCAAAATGATCCGGGAAGACAAGAACGTGTCTAAGGATGATTCCTTTGTCCAAGAGGAAATGGCAAAGGTCATGGAGCTTGAGACAGAGATTGCAAATGTGAGTACAGAAATGGGAGAACATCTCAGGATGTTCTGGGGGCAAAGGCGGAGCAGGAGAGTCCCTTGCTGTTCCGTGCAGCAGCTTTCAGCACAGCAGAAAGCAGAGGGAGAAACAGCAGGAGAAAGCAGGGGGAAGAGGACTTCTTGTGCCATGAGCAGCCCAGGAATCAGAGCCTCTGTGTGTACAATGATCCCTGCTGCACACTGCTGCTGTGGCTGCTCTGGTCCCAGCCATAGTTATCTCTGGAAGGCTCCCAAAGCAGGATAATCTGTCTGCTGCTAAACACACACCAAGATAATACCAGGGCTAGCTCCCTTGTGTGCTTGGAAGTCTACAGCACCCTAAGAATCTCCAAGAGCTTGAAGGGGGAACTTCTAGGCTCAACATATTACTGAGCTCCTGTGCTACACAGCACTGGGCATCACCAAATGAGCTTTCTTTCCCAAAAGAAACTGGTTTAGACTCAAATAATATGCGAATGTGTGCACTTGCATGTGGGTGATTGCAGCCATGGACACTTGGGTCAGTTGATTCTAGCAATAACCTTGTGAATGTCTTCAGGCAACCACCCCAGCAGAAGAGAGGCATGATGTAACCTTGCTGTACAACAAAATGACCTTGAAAGAGCTACAGGAAAAGTTTGCGTTGAATGTAAGTGTTTAATGAGCAGCTTAAATACTTTCAGTCTCCCTCTTTATTACCATGCCACTTGGAAATGGCTTTGTGAATTAATCTGGGATGCAACCAAGTAGTATAAAATGATTCCCATTCTTAATCTTCTCTTCAGTGTCTCTTAAAAAGCATTTTTCTACTGAGCACCACCACAGCCACATTCAATCCCATAGCCTATACAAAGTCCAGGCAGTTATTGAAACACCTGACACTGCTGCATGTCCTTCTGTCTGTCTAGGAATTCAACTGGACCTTCTTCATCCAAGGTGTGATGTCTTCAGTAAGTGTTCAGGTTGACCCTGAAGAAGAGGTGGTTGTCTATGGCATACCCTATCTGCAAGAGCTGAAAGCAATTATCTCAAAATACTCAGCAAGGTAAAGGAACTGGAGAACATCCAAGACAAAAGGCCTGGAGGTGTTGTGGAAATGTGAATTATTTGGGACACTCGCTAGCCAGAACTCTTTTGTCAGCTTCTCTGACAAAAAAAAAAAATGACACCACAAGGAGGTGGCTTCTGAGATCCCAGGGTCCCAAAGTCCTGTGGTACCTCATGTCTCATCTGCTCAGGAAAGGTTGAATGGTGGGGGGAAGAGAAATAATCACAGGCTTAGTTCCTGTTCCACTCAAGAAGGAAAAAGGAAAAGAACTAGATGCCTGAAGAGAGATGTTTGTAGAGGCCTCAGTCTGGGATGCCTGAAGAGAGATGTTTGTAGAGGCTTCCACAGCCTGTTAAGAGCAGGTACCCATAGATGCTGTGAAACTCAGGACTAGCAGCAATGATTTCCTTTCTTATCTCCCTTCAAAATGAAGCACACACACCCACACACCCCCTCCCTCAGCCTGTACTAGTGCTGTTTTTCACAGGGGATTAAGCTCAGCTTTGCTCCTCCCTACAGCACCATCCAGAACTACCTCATCTGGCGTCTGGTGATCGACCGAGTCAGCAGCTTGAGTCGGAGGTTCAAGGATGCTCGGGCCAGCTACAGGAAGGTAGCTACAGAGTCACAGGTTGCTCTGGGTTGGAAGAGACCCTCAAAGGGCATCTTGTCCAACACCCCTGCACTCACCAGGGACACCTCCAACTAGAGCAGGCTGCACAGGGACACATCAAATCTGATCTTGACTGTCTCCAGAGATGGAGCCTCAACCACCTCCCTGGGCAGCCTATTTCAGTGTCTCACCACTCTCACTGTGCAGAACTTCCTCCTGATGTCCAACTTAACTCTGCCCTGCTCCAGTTTCAAACCATTGTCCCTCGTCCTATCCCCACAGGCCCTTCTGAACAGTCCCTCCACAGCCTGCCTGTAGGTTCCCTTCAGATTTTGAAATGCAGCTCTAAGGTCTCCCTGGAGTCTTTTCTCCAAGCATGAACAGCCCCAACTCTCTCTCAGCAACCTGTCCACACAGGAGAGGTTCTCCAGCCCTCTGATCATCTCTGTGGCCTCCTCTGGACCCTCCCCACCAGGTCCACATCTCCTCTCTTCCTAAAGAGAGCACAGACCTTAGTACTGCAAGAATCACCAAACCAAGCCCTTGTCAACACAGTGCCATTATTTTGTCACAAAACCCCCAAACAAATCTAAGACCAGCAACCAGCAGAAGGAAAACCTTTCTCTGAGGTTAAGCTCCTTTGCAGGCAGTGAGTCAGAGGGGGGCAGAGCTGATGCTGGGGTGGTTTGTGCTGCAGGCACTCTATGGGACCACGCTGGAGGAAGCTCGCTGGAGGGAGTGCGTGAGTTACGTCAACAATAACATGGAGAACGCAGTGGGGGCAATGTACGTCAGGGAGACATTTGCTGGTGAGAGCAAGAGGATGGTATGTAGATGACCCTTCCTACTACTGTACACCCACAATGTCTGCAGCCCTCCTCCTCCTCCTCCAGCTGAGCTCCCAACCTGGGGTTTTTCCCGTTTAAGATACCAGTCAGCCAAGAGTCAGAAGGTGTAAATGCTGAGTATTGTGGTTTAGAACACTGAATCCGGGGACATCATCCTTCAGTAGGAAGCTTTTCACCCCTCCTAGCTGTGCCTGGGGGAAACAGCCTGGGAATGACTGATTGGTTGCTGCTTCTCCTTTAGGTCCGAGACTTGATAGATAAGATCCGAGAAGCCTTCATCGAGACCTTGGATGAGCTCCAGTGGATGGATGAGGCCTCAAAGGAGAAGGCTCGGGAGAAGGTCAGCAGCAAGAGGGAACTGCAGTGTTCCATCATGAACATGAGTCTCTGGAGTTCTGTGGCATCTCTCTTCCCAGCTCTAGAGGGGAAAGCTTTGATGTTGACCATCCTGTTATCCATCATCCTTCTGCACTGCCCTCGTAATGCTTTGTTAGCTCACAGGCATCACAAAATGGGTTGGAAGGGATCTTAAAGATCATCCAGTTCCAACTGGCAGGGGCAGGGACACCTCCCACTAGACCAAGCTCCTCATTCAACCTGGCCTTGAACAGCTCCAGGGAGGGGGCATCCACAACCTCCCTGGGCAACCTGTGCCAATGTCTCACAACCTTTGCTGTTTCCTTCTATGAGTCTTGTGAACCATGACCTAAATGAGATGGTGGCACAAAATGCACCAAGTAGAACGACAGCAGAATATGGTGCACTACCCCAGAGACAGCTTTTCATAGACTTCAGGACCACCAGCACTGTTTTAATAGCAAGGAGGAAAAAGCCAGTAAATGAGTGCTAAACTCAATCCTTGTTGAATGGTGCAGCACAATCTGCAAGTGGCTGGACACCAGGAGATGAGAGGAAGACTCTGTTCCATATGAAATAGGCCATGAGGTGCTTTTGAACAAGAGCTTTTAAATGTTTGCATCCAATGTCTCACAAACGGGTAAACAATAGCAGAAAGGAATGACAACAAACATCAAAGCCACCACACAAAAACCACAGTTAAGAGGAAACATTAAACTCTTCTCTTCCAGGCAATGGCAATTAAAGAACAAATTGGCTATCCAGATTATATTTTGGAAGACCAGAATGAAAAACTAGACCAGGAATATGCCAATGTAAGTATGCTCTGCATGCCTCACCAAGTGCCTCATCTGTATTTATTTGCTTGCTTCTGGATCCACACACAGAGATTGCATTGGGTTGGAAGGGATCCTCAAAGGTCATCTTGCATTCAGCAGGGACCTCTCCAAGTAGAGCAGGCTGCACAGGGACACATCAGGTCTGACCTTGAATGTCTCCAGGGATAGGGACCTCAACCACATCCTTGGGCAGCCTGTTCCAGTGTCTCACCACCCTCATTGTGCAGAGCTTCCTCCTGATGTCCAACCTAAATCTGCCCTGCTCCAGTTTCATGGCTCCTTGTCCTGTCTCTACAAGCCCTCTGCAGCCTTCCTGTAGGTCCCCTTCAGATTTTGAAATGCAGCTCTAAGGTCTCCCTGCTGCCTTCTCTTCTCAAGGCTGAACAGCCCCAACTCTCTTAGCCTGTCCTTGCAGGTTCTCCTGGCCAGAGGTTTTAGTGGTGCAGGTGGGGACAGGAGACTTAGAGGTCCAAGGGAGCTCTGAGCTCATCTGGCCTGGCAGGGGAGAATAAGCACATCCTGCCTCTGCTGCAGATGGAGCAATGGACATAGAGAGCTCAAGGGATCTCTTTTTGGAGCAGTGCAGCATCCTGGAAAACTGATAGCTGTGAAATGTCACTTCCAAGGGCCAGGACAAAATCAGTTGTGGCAAACATTAACAAATACATGCATGCAAAGAGCTGAGGATGAAGGGTTGCCTTGCAATCAAACCCTTTCTTGGTTTAAAAGCTCTCTTCCTCTTTCTGCACAGCTCACTAAAACCCTTGGCTGTTTGTTTTAGTTAAACTTCAGTGAGCACAACTATTTTGAAAACATTCTGGAAAACCTGAGAGCTGGAGCCCAAAAGAGCTTGAGGAAGCTTCGAGAGAGAGTTGACCAAGACATGTAAGTGTCTGATCATGCTCATTGTGTTTCACCCCTGTGCTGTGGAAGGCTGAGAATGCTTCTGAGACCTTCCAAGTTGGTTCCTGGAGTTAGCAAAGTAGTTCATTGCTGCTTCTGGTAGGAATTCATCCATTTCTCTTGGAATCTCTTTAAGCCTTCATTCAAGCTGCCTCACATTCAGATATTACATTGCAGTCACTTAACTCAAAAAGCAGTGAGAGGGCTTCCTGACAGCTCAGCAAGGAGGAGATGAGCTAAACAAGATCATGGAACTTCTGAAAGTTTATATTCAGGGGAAAAAAAAAAGAAAAAAAAAAAACTAAAACCAAAATAGCTGAAAGAATTCTGGCCAGGATTCTGCTGGAAACATGCCCAGTGCTGGGAGGCTGAGGAGCAGATCTAATTTCTGTCCATTTCTAGGCCATTATTTCCCAACTGCACTCAGTAAAGTCTAAAATGTCTTTTTCAGGAACTTACTGGCATAGGTGAGGATTTAGCTGCTTCCTGATCCCTTCTTTGACTCCACAAATGCATCCTGAGCAAGTCTCAGGTCTCAGCCTGTACTGCCCTAGCTGTTACCTCCCAGTTCTCTGCTCTTGGGCAGATCCTCAGCTAGTGCTAGCTTGAAACAACCTACTGCCAGTGGCAGCCCATAAAGTGGCACTGACATCTCAAGGGTGAGCAGTTGGCACCACATTACTGCACAGCATCACCAGGATAAGCCCTCCAGCCCTTCAAGTGCAGCTGAGTCCTTGCCAAGTCCATGGCAGAGACACAGAAGCCCTGGTCTGCATGTTCAGCAGCAAGTGCCTTGGGCTCTGACCTGGTTTCCAGAGCTGTGAGCTAGCCAATCTCAACTTCTAACAGCCCAGGGAGCTTCCTGAGCTGGACTTCTCCAACACAGCTATTAGCAAAGCTGCTGCTGAATACATTAGTGACAGAGACACTGCAATGGAAGGCAGAAGTAGGGAAGCTAATGCCAGTATGATGTGGTGGTGTTCACTGCTGGGCTTCCAGCCTGGGTGATGCTGGAAGAGAGAATCTTGAGACAAAGGGGAAGGAGATTCCAATCAAAATGTCAAGCACCTCTTCCCAAACCATAAAATAAGAGAGTTACTCATAAGCACACAAAAAAAATCTCCCAAAAGGAAACATTAGTCAAAGTTAATTGTCACAAGGCCTATTCATTTTTAATATCCTTCTTCCTGTGAAGTGGTTTCAACTCAAAATGTGAGCACTTGGAAACCTCCAGTGAATCGCTGATGAATAATTCACCAAGGGAGTTTTCTGATCACTCAGCTAATTAACAACAGGGTTGGGTTGGTTTTTTTTTTTTTCATTTTCTCTTTCCCCACTTGATGGGGACTCAGCCAGGGTCCTCTTCACAGCAAAAAAAAACCCAAACAAACCAACCTTGCACAGCTTCAGTGTCCTTAATCCACAAACTGTGTTACAGATCACTGCTGCCTCTTACAGTCTGTCTGCAGAGACAGATGACAACCCTGGAGCCAGAATCAATATTCAAGAGCAAAAATATTTCTCTCTTGAACTTGGCATTGTTTTGGATGAGAGCTGACCATAAATTTGCCACCAGTTATTTTCTAGCATTACCATTTCTTTACAGCTGTGTTCTACGGCACATATCTTCCCTACCTCAGTCCTTCCTTTATATGCAACCTAGATTTTTTTTAAATACTAATTCATTAAAAAGAATGTCTCATACACACACAAGAAAAAAGAGCACTAATTTTGTGTGCAACTTTGATTTTCAGATGGATAATTGGAGCTGCAGTGGTCAATGCCTTCTATTCCCCCAATCGGAACCAGATAGGTAGGTTTGCAACAGCTTTAACCTACTCCTGTTTTGCACCCCAGGGGTGCAGTTCTGCTACCCAGAGGCAAACCTGCCTGTGTCCTGTTGGAAATTGTGGGCAAGGTAACCAGGCTGTCCTGATGGAAACTGTGGGCAAGGTAACCAGGTTGCTCTTTTCAAGCAGTTGCTTTGTTGACGAATATTCAGCTCCCCCCTCCACCACCTTGGCAGGCACAGTTTCCATACTGGAACAGCCTGGACAGTAACTGCTACCACCCCAGTGCCAGCTTCAGAGACCAGAGAATGCTAACAGTGTACCCTGGGCTGCTTGTACTCAAGTTTCCACATTCCTGATAAACACATGGGCAGCTCTCCAGTTTGCTCTCTGTACAGATGGGAAGGAAATTAGATTGATAAGAGCCAGCCCAGACTAATGAAACCTGCTTCTGGTTACAGACTGGCAGCCCTAAGAGGTTTTGCAGAGCTGCTGGGCTGACCTTTCTTGCTCTTAGCAAAGAAAAGCTTCAGACTTAAGCCATAATGATCCTGGCTTCTCATGGTCCCTGCTCTCTGAGCTAGTGCAGGTGACCAGAAGCTCAGGTTAAGCCTGCAGATACCTGAGAGTCTTTGCTGGATTCTGAGCATCCCAAACAGGAGAGCAACCAAACACTAAGCAGCATCTACTCAAATTCCCAGCAAGATCTACTCTCCAAGTACTGCCAGATCTCACAAGAGGAAAAATCTCTGCCTTTTTTTGACCAGACAGCAACCACACCCTGCTCACAGAGCAGACCAGAAACAGAAAACAACCTGAGCAACAGCCCCAAGGGCAATCACAGATCATTGCTGCAAGCAGAAACACCAAAGTGCTGATTATTCACCTCTCTGGCCCCACCAGAAGGAGCTGACTTACCCTTGTGTAGCTCACACTGAGTGCCATGCTGTAGGTACAGCCAAAGCTGTGCCCAGTCCCTCAGCCCTTGCAGGATGCTCCTTCAGCTTACTGGAGCACATCATCCTGGAGCTCTACTTGCAGCCACACTCATGCTGCCTATTTCTCCACACTGTTTATGCTGATGATGATCAGCTGGGAGCCAGCTTTCCAGGCAGGGAACTTGGGTCTTAAAGCAGACCAGTTCCTCTGCAGCTTTGCTCTTCTAACTAACAGAGAAGCAACTGGATGAAGCAATTTGAAGATGAATATACCAGCTAAAAATCCATACACAGCTACCCCAGTCATGGAGGTGCCAGTTAAAGTCTGTTTCTTCCTGTCTCTAGTTTGAGGAAAATCTTTTTTTTCCTACACTCATGTCCTGCTTCTATCTTACTGCTTCCTATTTTACTCTGTCTTGGATATTTCTCCCCTGAACTGTATGTGTAAAGCCTTCTATAGAGTTAAAAAGGATTTGGTCTCTCAATAAAATATTTGCCACCTAATTTCACTATCCCACTTCTTAGGGAGTGTCCTATTAGATTTAATAGCTTGCAGTCTTAATTCCTCTAGGAGCTTATTGCTCTTCATCTTAACACAGAAGAGATGAAGACTAAATCCCATGGATCCTACACAAGGCTTTTATCAGCAGACTGAAGCAGCCCAGACATTCTCCTGCCCTCCCACACCCCAGACTGGCATCCAAGTGCACTCAGTGCTCTGTAGGAGTTACTACTGTGTGTATTCCACATGTGGAGTGTTGTTGGTAATCAGCATGCGATTGTTTGCCTCTCCTGAACAGAAATGCAGCAATAAACCCTTCAGTAGCTTCCCTGTAACAGGGCTCTAAAACACAAACTCTACCTCTCTCAGTTACTAAACATTTTGTCCTTGGCTTCCTGCAGCAGACATGGACCAAATCAGGCTGAGGCTGAAGCGTCAGTGATGCTTGGGCCTCAACCAAGGAGATAGCTTGGTCATAGATGTGCTAAATTAAGCCTTGATTAAGTGCTCATTTGCCATTGATCAAGAGAGGCACAGCTGCCCACGGGAGGCATGAGGCTGTTTCTAATAGTTTCATATTTTCTGTTCCTTCCTGGCCTTTAAACCCAGCAAGCCTGGGAGGAAAGCAGAAATAAAGCTGCCTCACAGGGTCTCCTTCTTTCTCCACATCTCTGCAGTGTTTCCTGCTGGGATTCTGCAGCCCCCCTTCTTCAGCAAGCACCAGCCTCAAGCCCTGAACTTCGGAGGGATTGGGATGGTGATTGGGCATGAAATCACTCACGGCTTCGATGACAATGGTGAGCAGAGGACTGAGGCAATGTTGTGCTTTTGCTTGCCCTGGGAGGAATTAGAGGTACAGCCTGATGTGCCCAGGCTGGCTGTGCACACACCAGCACAGGCTGCTCCTGAGAGCAACACCAGCACACTCCTCACCTTCCCTTCTGCCCTGAACAGGTCACACCAGAAGTGAGCAGCTGTTAAAAAGGAATTGAGTCAATGACAATTCTCAGCTGTTACTTTGACACCCTCAGCAGCATGGTGCAGGCAGGTCTGTGGGCTCCTAAAGTAAAATGAATCCTGGAAAGTGTGTTCTTGGGATAGATGAGCCATCAGGAATACCTTGAAACCACAGCAGACTTCTATTTTCCAACACAAACATTTGAAATTAATTGACTTCATTATCTCTCTAGAATGCAAAACCTCCCTTCTGATACAGCAGGCCAATAATTTCTTACAAGTTAGTCTCTTCAGTGGGTGGTTTATGATAATTCTGTGCAGACCACAGAGAGTCACACCACAGATCCCCAAACCCCAGATCTATAGCAGAGCAAAGCATGCTCTGGCCAGAGAGCTGAGAACACAAACACCAGACTGAAATTCCAGCTTCCTTCTCCTGTGGCAGGGTAATTAATTCTCTGTGAAGCTCAGCTCTGCCCCATGGGCACAGAGAATCAGCAGCTTGGACACCTCAGAGGGGTGGGAAGCTGTGGTTATGTGAATGTCTGCACAAGCCAGTCAGAAATAAAACCAAACCAAGGCTTGGTGCTGATTGAACAGAAAGCAGGGAAAAGGAGAGGATAGAGATGAAAGGGCTGCAACTGATCTTATCCTTTTTCTTGTGCCAAAGCAGAATCAGCTGTGCCAAAGCCCTTTCTGACAATTCTCTGTAGCACACAGAACCCAAAGGGCAGGAGGAAGGAAGGGAGAGGAGCAGCTCAGACGAGAAGCGGGTGCTCCACTGGCAGAACAGCTGCTCTGACACACTCCAAACTTCCCTTTTTTTGCCTTGGATTTTTACACAGGCAGGAACTTTGATAAAGATGGCAACATGTTTGACTGGTGGAGCAACTTCTCTGCCATGCATTTCAAGGAGCAGTCTCGCTGCATGGTTTATCAGTATGGCAACTACACCTGGGAGCTCGCTGGGGGACAAAACGTGAGTGACAGGACCCAACACTTCCACACCCTGGGGTGTCCTACAGAAAAACAGTGGCTGTGAAGGGGAAATCTCTGCAGAGGATAAGCATAAACCCCACACAGCACAGGCTCCTGGTGCTGGAAAGAAGGCACAAGGATTGTTCCTTGGGAATGGGGATACAAGTGCAGCCTGGGAACCCAGAGCCACCTGTGAGCAGGGGAGGGAATGGTGAGCTGGCCCTGCGTGTGCTGCTGCAAGGTGTTCTTGGTGAGGAGGGGGAAATCTGTTGTCAGTCCTGCTGGCATAAGCTCTGCCCAGCAGCCCATGTACTTTTCAGGCTACCACAGAATGGCCTAGGTTGGACAGTCCCTCTCCAGCCATCCTGTAGTGTCCCTTCAGGTACTGGAAGGCATCTCTATGGTCTGCTGGAGTCTTCTCTTCTCCATGCTGAACACCCCCAGCTCCCTCAGCCTGTCCTCACAGCAGAGCTGCTCCAGCCCTTGGATCATCTTTGTGGCCTCCTCTGGACTCACTCCAGCAGCTCTGTGTCCTTCTGATGCTGGGGACACCAGAACTGGAGGCAGTATTTGGGGTGGGCTCTCACCAGAGCAGGGTAGAGGGGCAGAGTACAGTCTAGGTGTGTCTGTTCTCTCTGTGCCCATCTGCAGCTTCCACCTTCTCTGTTTCTTCTTTCTCTTCTTTCTTTCCCCTAGCACAAAGCTTCCTTCTGTTGCAGACACCACTGTCTGTCTGCCTTGTCTGTGATGTATCACTGCTTCAGCTCATGGCTCTGAGGGCTGCTAATGGTCCTGACTGTGGAGTAATCGAGTGATGATTCTTTTACAGATCAGTGGAATAAGCACATTGGGAGAAAATATTGCAGACAATGGAGGAGTCCGACAGGCTTATAAGGTAACTTCCAGCCAGAGTGTGAGGGAGCTGTGCCCCTTGGACCCAGCTGTGGTCCCTGTTCTAGAAGTCAGGGAAAAAATGGACAGTTAAGAAGTTACAGAATCACAGAATGGTTTGGATTGGAAGGGACCTTAAAGATCATTTAGTTTCAACCACCCCTGCCATGGCAGGGACACCTCCCACTAGAACATATTCACTCAACACTGTGTCAGAGCATGGGGAGACATCAACTATTAAACACTCATGGAGAAAGGTTTTATCCATGCATTAAAAAACCAACCAACCAAACAGCAAAAAGGGACAAGAAACTCAACTCAGACAAATCAATTCTTCAAGCAAAGCTTTGGACATGTCCAGCACTCACTGCTTTAAGCAAACATCTCCGTTCTCAATAGCCCTGGGACAACCTTCCCTGAAAATGGACTCACACACAACTTAAAGTCAGCTACCACACTGAAGAGTAGCTGCATTGTCTATCCCTGGAAGCCAGGGTGTGCATCCAGACACTTTAAAAGCATTATCAGGCCTTCAGAATGGGTGTTTTGCATCACTGAAGCTTGAAGTTTTGCTTGCAAATTTCCAGGTTTTATTACCATACTCAACCAGACTCAGCTGCTCAAGGCTTCATCCAACCTGGCCTTGAACACCCCCAGGGAGGAGGCATTCACAGCCTCCCTGGGCAGCCTATTCCAGAGTCTCACCACCTTCACACTGAAGAACTTCTTCTTGAGATCCAGTCTGTTAATATTATCCCTTAGCTTCAAACCATTCCATTTGTCCTGTCTCTAGACACCCTTAATGCCAGTGGTGTTCCAGAGCACTGCCTCCACACTGTGCTTGGACCCTGTTTCGATCAGCCTGGCTTTAGTATTTCTCCTGCTCTACCAGGGAAGTCAGCTTCCAGACTGGGGGAAGTCCAATATCTTTAATCCTTCAGGTTTACAACCACTCCCCCCTTCCCAGCTTGTGAGGAGACTCACAGAAGTTATCAGCACAAAGGCTCTTGCCACGTGGAGCTCCAGGCTGAGCACAGAATGTTCTCTCCTGCAAACAATCCTAGCAGATGTCGTGGGGAAACTTCTCCTCTCTGGTGTTTTGAGCATGGCAGCAGTGTGAGGGTGTTTGTAGGAGAACATCCTGAATTGTCACTGAAGATCCCAGCTCTGGGGGATGTCATTAACAGTAATTACTTCGTTAGAGGGAATATGCACTTGGCTCTGAGAGCTGTGCTGGGGAGGGCTGGGGTGGGGACGCTGCTGCTCACAGCCTCCCCTGCTGCTCCCTGCTGTGTGGGGCTGGATGTGGCTTTACCCTCAGCTCCACCTTGCGTGTGCTGTGCGCTTTGGGACTAGCTCAGCAACTGAGGACAAGGTAATGGAAGGGTTGAAATGAAGCAGCATGAGGACACATTAACTTGTCTCCATATGTGATATACCCAAAAAAGGGGAAATTGCCCAATTAATGTGTGACAATGCCAGGTAATGGCTTTAACATTGAGCAAGGTGATTATCTGCTGTTTTTTTCAGCAGTTACCTGAAGAGATAAAAATCCTCACCCACAGAACCCTGGAGAGGACTTAACACTTTATTTCCAGATACAAATTCCTACAGCAGAAGTCAAAGCTGGTGGTTTGGTGCTCAGTGATGGGCATTCAGTCTCTGCAGCACTAATATTTAATATTTATCACCAGCTCTACTGAAACAGGAGGTCAGCAGCTACTCTTGCTGCCCCCTTGCTTGTTGAGACACCACAGCAACCCAACAGCCCCTCAGGGCAGTGACACACCTCCTGCTGAAGCACTGTGTGCCCCTTTGCTGAGGAAAGAAAGCTCTTCAAGTGACTTCACACTACCTATAAGGGACCTGGCCTCACGTTTTCCATCCCTACATTTATCATCACACTGGGAAATTTCATTGTGAGTGGTCAGGCACTGGAACAGACTCCCCAGAGAGGTGGTGGAGTCCCCATTCCTGGAGGTGTTCAACAAACATCCAGACAGGGCACTTCTGGCCGTGGCTTGGTGGCCATGGTGGTGTTAGGCTGACAGCTGGACTTGATCTTAGAGCTCTTTTCCCACCTTAGTGATTCTAAGAACACACAAAGCTACTTGCAGTGTAGGTCAGCTGGCACCAACAGCTCTAAAACTCCACTTCCATATAAAAGTTTGGCAGTTTTACCTCTTTGATCACAGTTTTCCGGTTCAGAGATCACCACATAGCTGAGAGGCAGATGCAGGTTATCTGTGTGCTTCATTTTTACTGCTAGGAAAGTCAGCAGAGCCCTTCTGATGGCAGCTTGTGCACTAAAACTCGCTGGGCTCTTTGTGTTAAGGCAGAACCAACAACAACATAGAAGGGAGGAGATGCTGGGTTCAGGACTATTGTGACCAGAGTCACAGAATACCAGGTTGGAAGAGACCCCAAGGATCATCTGGTCCAACCTTTGAGTTTCTCACCCCAAACCACCCTCCCAAACACTCATCATGCCTGAAGTGGCTCTCCTGCTGCTCCTCTGAACTGAGTCTCTGATCATTTCTAGGCCTACTTGAAATGGCTGGAACGGGAAGGGAAGGAGCCAAAGTTGCCTGGACTGGATCTGTCCCACAAGCAGCTTTTCTTCCTCAACTTTGCCCAGGTAAGAACACTTGGATGCAGCCATTCCACGCTGCAGGAAAGTATAAATTACGGTACCTTAAAGGTCAGAGAGAAAACCAGCCCCAAGCTCCAGTGGGACAGTGATTCAATATTCGTTGAAGGGTCCTCAAGACAGACATGGATTGAAGCTGGAGGAGGGCAGATTGAGACTGGAGATGGGAAAGAAATTCTTGACAGTGAGGGTGGGGAGACACTGGAACAGGTTGCTCAGGGAGGCTGTGGCTGCCTCCTCCCTGGAGGTGTTCAAGGCCAGGCTAGATGAGACCTTGAGCAACCTGTGCTGGTGGGAGGTGTCCCTGCCCATGGCAGGGGGTTGGAACTTTAAGGTCATCCAAGCCATTCTGTGAATCTATGGGGAAAGTGCAGTAATTAATGAGTTTTCAGTAACTTGTTCTGAGGGCACTACTGAAACCTGCTGGAGTGAGGCTACAGAGAACCAGGGCATCTAACAATCATCAGAACCTGTCCAAGACCTTGATAAAGACTAATTCTTTTAAAATTGTATCAATTCTGCCTCCTTTATAAAACCTTCCCCACCTGGAGTATAACAATTGGGGGTGGCTCTTAGGACAAACCTCAGAAGCTCCCCAGATGGAATTCCTTTTGCTGCTGACTGGCTAATGATGAATCCTCCTTGCCTAGGTTTGGTGTGGTTCCTACAGACCAGAATATGCCAGCCAGTCAATAAAGACAGATGTCCACAGCCCTCTGAAATACAGGTGGGTGTTACAAACCACTTCATCACTGGCTGATCACTGATGTGCTCCCAGCCCAGGAGCAGCAAGTGGCTCCTTGCTGCCAGCTAGAATCTGACAAGAGAAGCCTGGACTAAGCTGCAGAACTTCTGCCCCAGCTTGCAGCATGCTGCTGAAGGTCCATTCCTGCTCCTGGCCTGCTGGATTTGCTGATTCTGGGGAACAGGCCAGAATCCAGACCACTCAGTGGGTTCCTTTGTGCCATTAGCTCTGTTTTCTCACACAAAATACCCTGCACCCTGAGCTAGGGGACACTAAATGGCTTCATGGACAGAGAATCATGGAGCCACTTAGGCTGGAAAAGACCTTTCAGATCCTTGAGTCCAACCATTAATACCACACTGCTGAGTCTGCTGCTAAACCATCTCCCTCAGCACCACATCTACACAGCTTTGAACCCTCTTCAGGGATGGGGACTGCGCCACTGCCCTGGCCAGCCTGGGCCAGGCCTGGACAAACCTTTGGGGGAAGAAATTGTTCCTTGTGTCCAATCTAAATCTCCTATGGGGCAGCTTGAGGCTGTTTCCTCTCATCAAAAGTTTCTTGATCCTTTGGACCTGGCCCCAACCCCAACTGGCCCCAAAGTCCTTTCAGGGAGCTATATGGAGCAAGAAGGTCTCCCCTGAGCCTCCTTTTCTGCAGGTTGAACAACCCCAGTTCCCTCAGTCCCTCCTACAGCTGCTGTCCTCAGAGGACAAGGCTTTCTGTCCCCCAGAACCTACAGCTCCTGTCCTCAGAGGACAAGGCTTTCTGTCCCCCAGAACCTACAGCTCCTGTCCTCAGAGGACAAGGCTTTCTGTCCCCCAGAACCTACAGCTCCTGTCCTCAGAGGACAAGGCTTTCTGTCCCCAAGAACCTACAGCTCCTGTCCTCAGAGGACAAGGCTTTCTGTCCTCCAGAACCTACAGCTCCTGTCCTCAGAGGACAAGGCTTTCTGTCCTCCAGAACCTACAGCTCCTGTCCTCAAAGGACAAGGCTTTCTGTCCCCGAGAACCTACAGCTCCTGTCCTCAGAGGACAAGGCTTTCTGTCCTCCATGTGGAGCCACCTCCATGATTGGTTCTTTCTCTCTCTCCAGGGTGATGGGATCTCTGCAGAACTTTGAAGCATTCTCAGAGGTGTTCCACTGTAAAAAAGGCACAACCATGCATCCTGCAGACAAGTGCAGAGTCTGGTAACCAAAAAGAGCCCTGGCAAGGACGAGAGCTGCTCTGGTGACACAACAAACAGCTTTTGCCCATGACGTGCCTGAAGTTCTCCCACCCAGCCACAGCCAAGGCAAGGGTGCAGCTGCTGGAGAGCATGAAGAAAACGAGCAGTGGAGCTCTGGGGGCTCCCTGGGGAGTCTCTGGGTATCTCCATGGCTTCTGGGCTGTGCTGAGAGCCACAGCACCTGCCAGGACTCAACCAACTGTTTCCAGCCACGTCCTGACTGTTACCAAGATACCACATCAGGGTTACAAAGACTTCAGACAACACAACCAACATCCAACTCTTTATTTCTCAGAAAGGAGCAGACATTTTAATATCTGACACCTCCTGAGGACTCAGCAGACCTGGCTGAGCTGCCTCCCTGGACTGTTTCCCAGTCTTCTGACCCAGTTTCTGGTGCATTCTTCCCAAATTCAGGTTAGAGCTGGCTTGGCCTCCCATGCTGTCTGCAGCCCTGCACTCTGGGCACTGCTTTCTGCCCAGAGCTCACTGTTTGTCCTCAGCCATGACAAAGTCAGCTCTGTGTTCAGATGCCTGTTGGCTGCACCTGAGCTCCTCTGCTCCAAAGAACAACTGCAACCTGCCCTTCACCTGAGGCATTTCTAGACAGAGCTCTTCTTTAGCAGCACCAATTCTCTTGTTCAGGTCCAGAGTGCAGGGTCTGCCTGCAGAGAGAGATTTCCACTGATGTTTATTCTTGTACAAAGTGTATAAAAGACTTTTCTCTCTCTTTTTTTTTGCCAAATAGCAAACATGTATCCATGGAAACAATTAAGATGTTCTTTAATCCTGTGCCTTTTGTTTGGTTTTGGTTTGCCATAGGCTATTTTTCAGTATTTACACTTGAAAATGTAACAAGTATTCATTTGTAAGAAAAATAATGTAAAAATATCACAGCAGCCAATCTGTGAGAGAGAGTTTTGGGTGGCTTTCCTCAGCATCCTCATGTAATGAGGATGTTTTAAACTGCCAACACTCAGCAGTGAAATTCAAAAACTCTCCCAGCCAAGAATTTTTTTGCCTAGCACAGAAATGAATCATAGAATGGCTCAGGTTGGAAGGGACTTCAGAGATCATTTCCTCCAGTGGTGGGCTGGGACACCTCTCAACTAGACTCAGCTGCCCAAGGCCTCATCCAGCCTGGCCTTGAACACCCCAAGGTGTTCATCCTCAACCTCCCTGGGCAGCCTATCCCAGAGTCTCACCACCCGCACACTGAAGAGCTTCTTCAGCTCCAGTCTAACCCTGCTCTGCCTCAGCTTCAAACCTTTCCCCCTTGGCCTGTCTCTAGACACCCTCAGGAAAAGTCCCTTTGCATCCTTCCTCTAGGATCCCTTCAGCTATTAGAAGGCAGCTCTAAGGTCCCCCCAAATCATTCTCTTCTCCAGGCTCCAACCCCAGCTCTGGACTGGCTCCACCAGCTCTGTGTCCTCCTGATGCTGGGGACACATGACTGGAAAGCAAGACAGTCACCAGAGCTTTTCCCTCGCCCTGCCATGTCAGGCTGTTCCTTTGCCTCACGGATGTCATCAGCAAAAGGTTTGATTATCTAAATGGCAGGGAAGGAAAGGAAAATCACTGATCAGAAGCAGCTCTGCCTTAGGAGATAACCCAGGGAATTATTCTGGCCACCTGACAACAGGAGCTGGCTGCAGCACTGCCTGAAACCCTCCTGATTCTGGCTGAATTTTACCAGCTAAAGTGCAGGCTCTCTGTGGGTAAATTGCTGCCTTTACTGTAGCTGAGAATATGCAGTTCCATTACCTTTTATTTCCATCTTAAAAAGTCATCTTGGCAGCCAACCTTGTGAGAGAATCAGTGCTGCCTCAGGGATCAGCCACTCTCCTGTGCCCTTCGCAGTCTGAGAGCTCAGAACAGAAGGGACAAGAAGCAGTAAGAGGCTTTAGCTGCAAGTTTATCTAATCCCTCTTCAAAAGGCTGAGGGCAGACTGCTCAGCACCCACCTGCAGAGTCCCCTCCTGCCAGCCAGCGTTACACAAAGCACAGAATTGGGCTTTTAGTATTAAAAGTATTTCACATCTGATTATTTCCTGCACTGCACCTCAGGTGCCTATACACAGAGCTCTTCAAGGAGGTGCAGCCTGAATTCCATTTGGGTTTGAGGTTATTTCAGCTCTGTCTCTGCACTTCAGCTCTGTCTCTGCACTCAGGGCAGATGAAGTAGGGAGGGAAGGGGGGGGGGGGGTGTTTTCAGATGGGAATTGTTGGATTCACAAATAATCACAGGGATAGAATTAGCAGGTTACAGATAGCAGAACTGGTCCCAGGGCTGGCCAGATTTGCATTCAGTCCTTGTCTAGGAGTACCAGCCCTGTTCACAGGACAGCCTGGGCCTTGGGCATTGCATTCTTCCTTATTCACTCAAGTCTCAGCAGAGGGGCCATGAGGCTGCCTGATACTCGATGCCAGTCCCTGCCGGCCATGAGGAACCCAGCAGAGTGACACCAGGATGGATGTGCTCAGCAAGGGGAGCAGCACACAGCCCTGCAGAGGTCAGGTGGAGGAGGTTTGCACGACTGACAGTTTAATTACTCTGCAAAATGATGAAGCTCTGGAGAGGAGCCATTAGCAATTCTGGCACAGGCAGCTGCAGAGGGATCATTACAAGGTGCCTGGGAGGGTTTATTCCAAGCTCTTATCACGACACAGGGAAGTTACTGGATTTTTATCATGGAAGTTTATCACACCTCCCACCTGCAGAAATCAGAAGATCCTGCAGAAAAGATTCTGCACTTCAGCCTCGTGGAAACTTCTGTACTCAGGGGTGTCCTGCTGCAGATCTGATTGCATCTGAGGCTCGTGGGCAATTAGGCACCAGCCAAGCTTGATCGCATCCTTAGGAGAAGGAAGCTTTAGGTCCTGTCCGGGAGGAGGGAGCTGAACTCTTTCCTTCGCCCATGCTGCCACCTGGTGACAAATGCGGCTCCAGCTTCTGAACCAGCCCAAAGGACACCCAAACACCAGCGAGGCTCCATCCAGCAGCTAGCCCAGCGCCGCCGTGCTGCTGGTGTGGAAAGGGAGGGAGGCAGGGAGGGAGGGAGGCTGATGTTGGAGTGGGTACAGGAAATCAGCGCTGCTGTCCCCCACCGAGAGCTAACAGCAGCCGAAAAAGCCGGAGCTGCCCTGCTTAAAGAGCAGCTCTTAGCAGCATTCCTCTAATCGGGTCACACTCCTGGCCTGCAGACCAAGCTGTGGGGCTTCAGCTTGTCCCCATCACCTCTTCAGAACACAATGCCCCCAAGCCTGGTGCAGACTCACACCAGACAGGTTCAAGGCTTTACTCCTCAGGTAAGAAGGTTTTTTGTGGGTGGGAGGGCAGTGGATAAGGAAATGCTCAACATGATTCAGCTGAGAGAATTTGTGTGGTAGCAGCACTTGCTTCCTTCTTGGGGTTAAGGTGATGAGAGTCATGAGAATATAGAAAGTGAACAATCTGAGCCCCTCTCACTTTACCAAACACCTCCCTCCTTTAGAAACCTGATCTATGAACCCCTTTTTGGGGACACAAGTGGCTGCACAGCCCTCAGAGAGAGAGAAGCCAGGCAGAAGTTGCACACAAATGCATTTTATTGCTCTCTACACACACAGAGATGCATACACAGTATGCACAGAAGCCAGAAGGCAGTCCCAGTACTGGAAGAAACATCATCCACCACGAGTGAAACCACTCAATACAGATAAAAATCATTATTATAATGAAAACGCTAGAAAAAAACAGAGCTTACACCCCAAATGTATAACATTGACCAAACCAACCTTCTGCCTTCTCCCTGCTCTTTAACATAAAGCAGTAACAGAGCCTTTTTCTAAATAGAAAAAAAAAAAAAGCAGCAAAAGAGTAGAAATATTCCACATCATTTCCTAGCTCCTCTTCCTCCGTCACACTTTATACACTAGGACTATGAAAGGGTTATGGAGAAGAAAATCCAAACCCCATCTGTGAAGCAAACAGAGGGAAACTGATTTTAACCAGGTGTGTGTGAACCAGAGCAGGAAATTTACCCTCCAGTGGCTGAGCAGCAAGTGCTGCCAGTCAAACCAGAGCAAAGCTGATGGCTCTTACAAGCAATGTGAGAGAAACCTCTCCTACAGCAATCCTCACCTGTCACCACTCTGACAGGTACTCAGACACCCTCCATTAGGAAGCCAGCAGCCCCTGAGCGGGCAGCACGCTGTGCACTGCTGGCAGCAGTGTCCCCACAGCTTCACCACTCACAGAATGCCTCAACCTTTACCCCAGGATCCCATCAAAGTCAAAAGTTAGCCATTAGCTGTCCTTTCCACACATAAATAAAACACACAGGGAGATCAAATTCCCTACAGAGAAGAGGATGGGAGCTGCACTGTCAGATGCAGTCAGATCCTTCCTCTGGACTGGTCCATGAAGTGAGGACTCCCCTGACTACCAGGGCCTCCAGAGAGTGCTGGTGTCTTTTGGAGAGGCTTGCTTCGGGGTGCTGGGGTTCCCAGGAGAGAGGGTGACCTCTGCAGCAGCTGATTGGCTCTTCTGGAAGTGGCTGAGAAGTTTGGTCTGTGTTTCAGTTCGGACTTTGTGAACAGAGAGGAAATGGAAAGCTTCTTGCAGGCATCTAGAGTAGCCCTCTCTAAAGTCAAACTGGGAGTTTTTGTGGAAGGATGCTGCAGCTGGGGAAGGGAAGAAAAGAGGGAGGAGGAAGAAAAAATAGTTTAGAGCAGTTGTTCATGGCCAGAGACCCATAACACTGTCACAGACTTACAGTAAGCCAGAGGCTGGAACAAAACACAACACTCACTCTTTATCTGCAGCTGGCTTTGCTGCTTCAGGTAGCTGACAGTCATCTCCAGGATGTCTGCTTTCTCCAGCTTGGAGTTGGGCTGGTGCTTCTGGAACTCCTTCTCCAGGAGCAGCTTCAGCTGCTCGATGCTGCTGTTAATCCGATCCCGGCGCATCTTCTCCACCACCGGCTTCCTCAGCTGG
The DNA here is from genome assembly GCF_027791375.1 of Indicator indicator. Classification (NCBI taxonomy): domain Eukaryota; kingdom Metazoa; phylum Chordata; class Aves; order Piciformes; family Indicatoridae; genus Indicator; species Indicator indicator. The sequence continues at coordinate 1,508,791 of NC_072041.1, forward strand.
AAAGAGCAAAGGAGAAGAGAGCTGTTACTGGAAGGGTCCTCTGCCTGCCATCCCCAGCACTGTTCCTACACAACATGGAGCAGCTCCTCGGCTGCTGCAAACTCAGAGAGCGTGGCTGGGGGCTGCCTCGCTGTGCCTGCACTTACTTTGTTTTTCTCCTTCGGCGTCAGCAGGTTGTCAGGCTCCATGAGCACAGCGCTGGGAGCCATCTGGCCTGAGGGGGGAGAGCCTCGCAGGACAGGCGCAGGGGAAACGTGCTGCCGGAGGTTGCCTCCGCCGGCTATTTATACTGCAGGAGCTGAGGCGAGGCTGTGGGTCTGCGGCTCGCTGGTGTTTCCCACACTCCGGAGCCAATCAGGGAGGGGGCAGCACAAAGGCAGCCGCAGCCATTCCTGCACGCCCGGCTGGCGCTGAATGGCGCCGGACAATGCCCGCGCCCGGCGGAGCAGGTGGGCAGTGCGCGCCCAGGGCTGCCCTCAGAGCCCTGTGGCAGGAGCTGGGAAAGAGCTGACCTACAGTGGGAGAAGGCTGCTGACTAATGCCACCGAGCAACAGCATCCCGGCCCGGGGCTCACAGGCAGGGACGAAGGCAGAGGGCAGCTGCCTGCCATGGCGGGAAAGGCTCTGGGTGGGCAGGCCTGGGGCCCTGCTCCTGCCATGCACATGCCAGGGGCCAGCACACGCCGAGGCACAGCACACACCAAAGCCCAGCACACACCGAGACCCAGCACACACCAAAGCCCAGCACATGCCAGGGGCCAGCACACACCGAGGCACAGCACACACCAAAGCCCAGCACATGCCAGGGGCCAGCACACACCGAGGCACAGCACACACTGAGGCACGGCACACACCAAAGCCCAGCACATACCGAGACCCAGCACACACCAAAGCCCAGCACACACCGAGGCCCAGCACATGCCAGCCACTGCTGCCTTCCTGTGGCACAGCACAGCTGCCTCTCCCAGCAAGCCACAGCCCGGGAGTCTCCCTCAGGTGACCATCACAAGAGTTTTCATAGAACGATGCAATGGTTTGGGTTGGAAGGGATCTTAAAGATCATCCACTCCCAACCCCCTGCCACGGGCACGGACACCTCCTACCAGCCCAGGTTGCTCAAGGCCTCATCCAGCCTGGACTTGAACACCTCCAGGGAGGAGGCATCCACAGCCTCCCTGGGCAGCCTGTTCCAGTGTCTCCTCACCCTCACTGTTTTCACTCTGCCCACATTTACCCTGCCCTCTGCCCATGTACTGTGTCCTTCATGAGCTCTAACCCCACACCAGCAGCTGAAGAAGGACATGGTAGCAGAGTGCTTTCTGTAGCCTCTGGACCGTGTGGGGCAAGGCTGGCAGCAATGCTGCTCTGTTACTCTACATGAAGGGCACAGTGGGCAGGCAGCAGCATCCCACACACACCTAGGACCATGCATTTGAGTCCCAGATTTACTCCACATGTGCTGTGATCTAATCAGTTCAACACACTCCCCTGTGAGCATCAATATCTGCCTCTGTAAGGTTCAATAAGGAATAGTAATGACCAGAAAAATCACTGTCAGGTGATGCTAGGGGTGATGCTTGGGGGTCTCTTGCTGTAGTAAGTAAATAGCATTTGTGTTTCCATTAATATATGTGTGTGGTCACACATGGCTTTTAAAACACACAGGGACACAGCTCTCTCCCTCTCTCCCTCTCACTCTGCAGCTCATTATTTGTCAGGCCAGGTAAGGCTTCAGTGACCTCTTCCAGGATCTGCTTTTCCATCCCCATTGTGCTGCTCCTGAATAGGCCTCCTTCTTGTGGTACAGAGCAGCAGCTGTTGAGCCCCGAGCCCTTTATGTCAAGTTGTGGGAAAGCTTTTGTGACACCGTTTCACATGTTCCTCTCAAAGCTTGTGGATTATATCTGAGCCTACATAATGCCACCTCTGAAACCAATCTTTGGCTCTGTGCAGCCCTCTTGGGGAGTCTCTCTGAAACAGAAACTCCTGAGTACTGACTCACTCCTTTAGCTCCTTAATTGAGAGCACCAGGAAGAAATGTGCCAACCTCAGGAGCAGAGAGCCCACTGCAGGCTTTGCTAGAGACAGTTTCTGGGTTTCAGGTTAATTGACTAATAAGCAGCCATAGAACAGCAATAATTTCTCCCTCCAGTACAAGTCACAGAGACACAACAAAGCTGTTTGAAGTGTCAGATGCCTTCCCTGCAGCTACCCACAGCCCACTTCTCAGGAACCTCTGTGTTATCCCATTCCTGAGTCACAGAACTTTTGTACTGGGGGAGGACAACAGTTCCCTGGTGAAACTGTAGTGGAGCAGATGTGTGACTTGGTGTGGTAGTTTGAGGCTATGCCTTTAACATTTTTCACAGATCTTGAACATGTTTAGAAGTTGTGTGATGATAAAAAATAATGCTCAATGCATCACTGGGAGCTGAATGCAGCAAAATCTTCCCCAGAGAGCAAACCCACTTCTGTAAAGTGGAGTTTCTGTAAAGCAGATGAAATAAAAGCTTACCTTTAAAACAGCTTTTTGCTTTTCAGTGGCACAGTCTGTGAGTGGAAAAAAAAATAGCCAATTACTGCCTCATCTTAGAAGGGTTACTCAAATCAGATGCTCAGTTACCTACATTAGATTTGGTTGGAAATGCTGAAGAAGAGTGATAACAGAAATTTCTCCCCATTCTAAAGAGAGCAGAGTGGAGTTTGCACTTAGGACAACAAATCCTGACTGGCACACCTGCTCTGCATCCAACACACCCAGCACTGCCCAGAGAACTCTCCAGGGTCCCAGGATGCTGGATCTGGATAATGGTGGTTTATGGCATCAGCAACAGCCTTTCCCTAGCATCTCTGCCAGATGTTAGCTCTTTAGGAAGACTTCAAGATGTTGCTGCTTTCCCAAGTCTTGAGAGGTGCTGGTTGTCCCCATTGGCTCTCCCCTGCCCAGATGGCCTTTTGGGAGCAGGGTTTCCCACTGAACACAAAGCAGAGGCAAGCAGCGTTGCTAATGTGGTTTGTAGGCAGGCACACTTCCTTTGTGCCAGGAATGAATATAGTTAAGGAATGGTGTGGGAAACTCAGGAGCACACAAACTTCCACAGCCTTGTGTTAGTAAGTCATTTAGAAAGATAAAATGCTTAGGAGCCAGGACAGAGCAATGCTTCTGAGCAGAGAGTGGGGAAAACACCAAACTGGAGGAGGCTCAGCACCAAGTCCTACAGATCATCCTGAGGTGAAGAATAAAGTGGGTGCAGACATAAGCAGGAGGCCATGAAAATGATCAGGGTCCTGCTACAAGGACAGGCTGAAGGAGCTGGGGTTGTTCGGCCTGGAGAAGAGAAGGCTCCAGGGAGGCCTAATAACAGTCTTCCAGTACCTGAAGGGGGCTAGAAGAAGGCTGCAGAGGGACTGTTCCCAAAGGGCTGCAGGGACAGGACAAGGGGCAATGGTCTGAAATGAGAGCAGAGCAGACTGAGATTGGATGTGAGGAAGAAGTTCTGCATCATGAGGGTGCTGGAACACTGCAACAGGTTGCCCAGGGAGGTGGCTGAGGCCCCATCCTTGGAGATATTCAAGATCAGGCTCAACAGGGCTCTGAACAACCTGATCTAGTGGAGGATGTGGACTGGATGACCTTTGGAGGTCCCTTCCAAACCATTCCATGATTCCAAAGGCCTTGCCTGGATGCTCAGCAGAAACTCTGGACTCCAGGAAGAGTGAAGAGGACTGCTAGATTTGGCAGGAAGGAATGGGTCCTGTATTTCAACCCCAGATTTGAATTACAGAGTGAGTCAAACTGAGAGGCAAGCCTCAAACTGGGAGGCAAGTCTAGCTGAGAGGTGTCCCTGCCCCTGACAGAGAGGTTGGAGCAGATGATCTCTGAGGTTCCTTCCAATCTGGGCCAGTCTGTGCTTCCATGAAATTACCATGGCAGGGCTGGATCTGTTTGCAGCAGCTCACAAGCAGCTTGGCTGATGCCAAGGGTCTGTTTACTGGGACATACCAAACAAATCTGAGCAATTAGAGGCAAACAGAGTGTGGCTCAGAGCTCTTAATGTGGGCTGAAAGCACCTCTGCCACCTTCAGTGGGACACTTTTCCTTGGCCTCACTGGTGGATGAGCACAATCTGCACCTGCAGCTCCTTTCCCTGTCATCTCCTCCATGCTCTGCTGCTTGGCAGTCCCTTGTTTGACCCTGGTGCAATTCCTCTGTGGCTGCACAGCTTCCTTCACTTTTCCCTTTTCCTCAGGGGTTATTTTCCCTCCATGCCATTTTTCTAATCTGATTTTTCGTTCTGTCACTCTTTTTCCCCTTCTGTCTGTCACAGGCAGATGTGGCTTGAGGAGAGGAGTGTCTCCCAGCCCCTCAGACTGTGTGAGTTTGGAGTTCCTTCCAGTTTCCCACACTGCTCTCCTATTCACCACATTCAGGCAGAGGATAAAGGAAGTGTGCCATGCTACAAGCTGAATTAGAAATGCTGTTTGACTTCCCTTTGTACTTCACAGAAACCTTGCTCGGGGTAGACCATCTGCATAGCACTCACTATGGAGCAAACCATTGATCAAGGCCTGTCAGCCCAGCTGGGGGAACTTGGGAAAGTAATTCCTTGTGCCACTTGAGTTCTTTAGGGCTTAACATCTGGCTGCAGGGGGAGGCGACAGTTGATGGTTTAACAGCCCTGCTTCCTTTCAAGTTTGGGATGCTGTTTTGATCCTCCATAAGCCTTTCTGAAATCCTGATTTTAATAACATGGAAAGTATCCAGAAGACTTGAAATAATGCACTGGCTTTGCATTTCCAAAGTGCTTTACAAATGCCAGCTAATGAATTCTCAGCGACCTCCTCGGCGAGATGAGGATGTGCTATTAGCAGGGGCTTACAAAGGCAGAAAAATGAGGCAGGAAGGAGGAAAAGAAAAAAAAAAACCCAAACTGCAATATTTCAGATGCTGGTTGCAGTGCTTCTATTGCTAAGTGGCTCTTGGAGACATCTGGTTTACAAAGATGCTCAGCACCCACTTGTTTTAATTAGCCTTGGCATCTCTGAAAAGGAGCCAGCTCCCTGGCCTGTGGGAGAATTGGGATTGCTGGCCTGGACCACACTCACAGTCTTGTCCCACCTAGAAAAGCAGATAGAAAAGTTCTCCTTTCTGATCCAGTTTAACAGTGGGGGTTGAAAATATGAAAGTTTAAACCTGTTTAAAGCCATGAAGAGGGAGATGCACTCAAATCTTCCCTCAGGAAACACTTGCTGATCTATTCCATTTCTGGAACAACTTGACCTCTCTAGCAATTAAACCAAGTTTTAGCTTATTCATGCTCCTGAAGATCTACTAAAACCTCAGCCAGGCTGCAGCTGACCTCAGTCCTATTGTAGATCTGCCAGCACCACCTCATTGTGCTCAGCTGCCTGCCAGTGGTGAGAGCCAGCCTGAGCTTGGAGCAACTTGGAGGAGAGGATGCAGCATCCCTGCATCCCAGGGAATGCCAGGACCTGAATGCTTGGCCTGGATAAAAGCAGTGACTTAGAAACAGGAAAGGAGCCACACTGCTGTAGTTACCCAGTCCAGTGCCACCTGCACCTGCTGTGTGCTGATCATATGCAAAAGGTGCCTGCAGTCTCCTGGTGGCAGCTCCTGGGGACTTTGCAGCCAGTGGGGACATCAGAGAAGTCTGTGACCATTATCTCCCCTCTGCACTGCTGCCCTGGCTAGAGCTGAGTGATTGAGTACCTGACACACAGACAGGATGAATTGCTGCTCTCAGGAGAGAGGTGGCTGCCCTCCTGTCTGGCACCACCACACCATTCCCACCTTGTTGTGACAGCACGTGGTTGTTGGGGCCAGACCTCAGGAACCACACTCTCAGCTCTCAACCTGCTCCTCTGAAAGGCTCTCTGCAGGGCACCTTCTCCTTGCCAAAATGCTTGGCAGCACCACTTGGTGAGTCTTGTGAATTTGGTCATGAGACTGGTAACCCTTATGGCCTTCTGCAAGACTTCAGGTCCCAGTCTCACAATTCTATGAAGAGAAAAAAAAAATTATATCAGTCCATGCTAAATCTAAACGCCTAATAATTTAAAAGTAAGTTAAAAAAAAGAATCTCAAAATAGTTTCATTAGAGACAAGTTGTTTTTTTTCAATCCCTCTGACTTTCAGCCCATTTCTTGAAGCCCAAAGGTTGACATCTGAAAGGCTGGCAGTAACGGCAGATCCTCAGAGATGCTGACCCCATTGTAAGGGCTGAATGCCACCATCTTCCAAAAAAAAACTCCCCAAAACAATGAAGGAAGTGCATGAACTCAGCAGCTTCTGTGCTCCACTCCACTGTCAGGAACAGGCTCCTCTGCTTTGGCCAGAGCTGAGGTGACTGACTGCTGGGAGGACTTTTGGGGAGCATATGCCCCCACTGAAGTCAGCAGTACCTGGGTGGCTATAGAGCAAACTCCAAACCACCTGGAGGCACCTGTGAGAAACCTGCAGGTGAGATGAGCTCAGATGGGGTGGGAGCAGCAGGGTACTGAGGTCATGACTAACCCTGCCTGGTCTAAATCCAGAGCAAGGTGTAGCTGAGTCCCCAGCAGCACACCTTCTGTGGTTGTTTATGTGGGGGTTTGAAGGAGGAGGGTGGTAAACACATAACAGGGTGGCTCCTGCCAAGCCTGCTCCCAGGGCAATGTGTTCCTTTGAGGGATAATTGATTCCTGCCATCAGGCACCAGCCTGCTCTCCCCCAGGGTCAGCTCTTTCCCACATCCAACCCCATTATCCCACAGACCATGCCTTTTGTACAACACACTCCAGCTATTCATGTGCAAAGCAGCTGTAATCCCCAGACCTTTCAGAGTCAATATACCAGGAAATAATAAATCCCTCTTGTGCCCCCTTGAATATGCTGAGAGGTGACTTGTGGGAATTTCAGCTGGGCAGGGGGAAAAAAAAAAATTCTCCTTAATTTTTAATTATTTGTAATATTCACTGCAGAAAGACTTTGTCATTGGTGCAGGACCATGGCAGGGTCACCCACACAAGCAGCCAGAGAAATTGGTTTGGCTTCTAACAAGCCTGGAAAATGCAGATCAAACTGCGTCATGTGCTTCTTAATGATCAAAGTCCACCTCCCTTCAGTTGTGCACTGGGCATGGCAGGATATTAAATATTCCTGATCTAAAGAAAAAAAAAACAAACCAAAACCTAATTAAAGATTAAACCTATGAAGAATGTACTTCTCAGTGATAAAAGATTCCTTTTTGCCAGGGTGCTAATGTCCCAAAGAGGCAAGATAATGCCATTTGATGGAATAGTTTGTACCACAGGTACAATAAGAGCATAATTTTTCCCCCTGACAGGCAGAGTTCACTACACTTCCACTCTGCTGGTTGACACTTGCCTTAGGAGAGCAGAAGCCAATCCTGAAGAGCAAGTTTTGCAGGATAATGTCTTTATACACTCCCTCCTGTGCCAAACAATACTTTAAACTACTTACTGTGTAGAATATAACATCACTGAAACCCTGAGCAGACCATGGTAGGGCCAGGTACACTGTGGGGCTGGAGAGGGGCCCTCCACCTGTGACCCCAAAGGAAGCAGTGGCTCCTAAGTTCAAAGCTGTCAGAGGATCTTCAGGGTTGACCTCAAACAGGCAGTAGCCTCTCTTTTCAAGCCTTATCCAAGAAACCTGCAGGGAGCAGGATGATGGAGGGAGGTGGTAACACTGCAGGGACTTGTGGTGCTGAAATCCAGGAATCTTAGGCATTAGGACACATCCAGCAATAGTAAGGTATGAGTGTGGCACAACACAGACCCAGTGCACCCATCAAGCACTTAAAGACAATATTTTCCACACAGACCTGCTGAGGACCCTGGGAGGTGTTCTCATTGCTGTTGTCTTCCTCAGTGATGCTGCCACTGGCACAGTATCTGTGAGAGAGAGAGCAGAGCAAGCTTGGTGCTCAAAGGTTCCATTTCACCTGTGTGAAGAAGCCTTTCCAGCAGTGCTAACCATGAGAGAGAGACAAAAGCCAAGTAGAGATCAGGCTGCACACAGGACAGATTTTGCAAGGCCCTGTGATGACAAAGGGGTGTCCCAAAGAAGAAGCATCTCTACCAGGCTCCCAGCAGACAGGGAGAAAAGAAACTTCTCTGCAAAAGTTCAAAGGCCACCAGTAGCAGTTCCACTGCAGAGGAGCACTGCCCCTGGAGCTGCTCCTTCTGCACTTCATTCTCATCAGGGGTTCAGCAGTAGCCCCAAGTGGTGCCAGAGAAGCACAAGGGCCACTTCAGCCCTGTCCCTACTACCCACCACAGACAAGCTCAGCTCCTGATTGCAAAGACTTCAGTAACACCTCTCCCATTTCCCAGGAGAACAAATTGAGGCATGGGGAAGCAAAGCAGCAGCCCCCAGGACAGCCAGGCTGCAGTGGAGCTCCTGCTGGCCACCCCTGCATGTGACCCAGTGTCTCTGCCCCCTTGTCCCTTTCTCCTGGTGAGCACAGACCTCTGCCTGCATGGCAGCCCTGGCTCACTTGGTGCAGAAGCCCTGGGAGTTCATCCTGCCCTGCCAGAGGAGCAGGCTCCACAAAGGAGTTATTAGCAGCAGGCTGTGTGGGTTTGCGTTTCTCTGCCTTTCCCATACTTTTCCCCTATTGATAACATTTCTTGTCAGGACAATGGAAGTGTGCCTTGCAACTACTCACAACATTAGTGACGCTGCTTGAGCCTGAATGATTTCAAGGGAAAGAATCCAACTCCCAAAAGACCATCTGGCTATCAGTTATAGTACAGCAATAAAGGTCAGGGCTGCTTCTCAGGAGTTGGGAAAATGATGGGCTGGGACACTGAAGAGCCTCTTCAGCCAGCTTGGGTACATCCCTACCTGTCAGCTCCCAGATTCAAGGCTTGCCACCCTTGCTAGGAGAGGGATAAGGCAGGACACCAAGTGCTGGAGGTGGATCAGCCAAAGAAGAGAGGGAAAAGGGCAACACCTTATTATAGCTGGCAAAAGCCAGACCATGGTCTCTGAGCTGGATCTTATTTTGTGTCATAATCCTCTGCCTGCTTCAAAGTGTTCATGAGATGTCTTGTCTCCTGGCTTTCCCACCACACAGGGAATAAAGGGCTCCAAGGACAACATCTGCCCTTCACAAAGGGCTAAACCCATTCAGGCCCATACAATGCAACCCCCCAAGCTGGCTATTGCACTGACACCTCCCTGTCAACTGCCCATTAAACTCGGGCTTCACTTCAAGGTTTCCATGTCAGAAACTGTCTTTGGCTTTCTTCCCTCACTGCACATTTCCCTCCATTTCCATTTCCAGGCTCCCAGCCATGCTCCCATGAACAAGAAGACCAAAGCCCCTCTGCCTTGGGCACTGCAGGTGAGATGCTCAGGTGGCAGGATGCAGCACAGCTGTTCTCAGGTAGCTTCTGGGTTATTTTCAGTGCTGCCTCAAGGACTCTATCTAGGCAGAGACTTTTCTCCTAAGATAAAACCAGAACTGACCTGAAGTGCCACACAGCTTCATTCTTTTTCTTGCCTTTACCATAAAAACACCAAAATTTGCTGAATTTTTATTGTCATTTTCATTCAAATCTCTGTTTTCCAGATAAGAAAACAGAGGGGGGATGACCTGATAAAGGTTACACAAGGAGGCAATTCTGTGGTGTCTGAGATCTCATGTTCAGCAAACTGGGACAGATCCAGTGTTCAGTGGTGCTCCCTGATCAGATGAGACCAGAACACACCAGGAATACCAGGCAAGGATCACAACTGAGCTCCTTGCTGAGGTCCAGAAATGTGCCTCAGCTACTAGATTTCATTCCTGACCTGCCTCTGGCTTCCCAAGGCACCTGGGTTGATTCTGAGTCTTACTCAACATTCTTGTAAATGTCTGTGAGGTAAAGAGTAGAAAAGTAAAAGAGAGCCACAGGGGTGACAGGCACAGGCCAGGTTCTGCTGGGAGGTGTGTGGCTGTCCTCAGTGAAGGCAATGGGAACCCTGGTGCCAGGGGCTGACAGCCCTCGGCGTGTGAGGAGGGAAACAGAGGTTACCCTTTCCTTTGGCTTCCCATCCCCTAGCTACTCACCCTGCCCCTCCAACACCCCACCAGCCTGCCTGCCAGCTCCCCAAGCATGCAAACAGACCTGTCACCTCACACTGGTGACAGAGCCAAAGCTCACCCATCAAACGTGCAGGGACTGCAGGGACAAGTGCAAACAGCCAGGCTGGCCAACGGGAGGCCAGCTGTGGAATGCCCTCTCCACCAGGAGCAGAGATGTTCCTGCTGCTGGTGATTTTGACCCTAACAGTGCTCCCCTTCTTTTCCTGCCTCCCCCCAGAAGCGTGTCTCCTCCACGCCACAAATGTGAGTGGCACATGCAGGGCCTCAGGAATGCAACTGATCCCAGACAACCAGCTGGAGGGTCAGTGTTTTCCCAGCTCCCTGGGCAGTCCTGAAGAGCCACGCTGCACACTCCACCAGCCAGCGTGGGCAGAAGGTTATTCTCTGCAGGGCATTTGCAATCAATGTACCATGCACTAATAGATGCTTCCCCTATTGTTCAGCTGCGTGCCTGGATTGGCTGCAGGGCTGTGGGAAACACCAGCAACCCCCAGACTCACAAATCTGCTGGAGCTCCCTGAGGTATAAATAGAGGCAGGAGGTGACAGCCAGAGCAGAGTCTTGCGCTCAACGTGGGGGTCTGTGCCCAAGGCTGAGAGCACTGAGAATGGCTCCCAGTAACACTCTCCTGATCCATATGGAAGAGAAACTACAGCCAAAAGAAAAAAACAAAGTAAGTAGAGCCCTTTGACAGGATTGGGAAGGCTGGCCTGTGCTCTGTGCCATGGGAAATAAAGGCTGCATGGAATAGATGAGATAAGGAGGGAGAAAGTGGGCTGGGGGGAGGTAAATAAGTGAGAGAGATAAAGGAGACTCCAAAGATTGTTAAAAATTACACTGGGCAGGGAACAGGGAGGCAGCACTGTAAAGCTCTGCTACCAAGAGAAAAGTGCCTCTGAATGTGTGTGTCAGGGCAGCAGGAGGGGAAACGGGGTCAGAAAATCCTCAGCAGTCTGCTCCATCTCTTGCAGCTGAGGAAGCCGGTGGTGGAGAAGATGCGCCGGGACCGCATCAACAGCAGCATCGAGCAGCTGAAACTGCTCCTGGAGAAGGAGTTCCAGAGGCACCAGCCCAACTCCAAGCTGGAGAAAGCAGACATCCTGGAAGTGGCTGTCAGCTACCTGAAGCAGCAGAGCCAGCTGCAGGACCAAAGTGAGTGCAGAGTTTGCATTGCTCACCACAAAGTCCACTCGCACAGGCTTCTGCCCCCTCAGCTATGCAGGGGCTGTAACACACCAGGTCAAGTCCCATGAGCAAGGCTCATGGACTCAGGCTCCTAAAAGAAGCTTCATGCATGAATCACTGAATCAGCACTGCCCTGAGTTTTGGTTATCATTCTAACCCTCTGCATTTGCTCCTCTCTCTTTTCCAGCATTCACTCCCAAGCATGCAGAGCAGGACTTCAACAGTGGCTACCTGCGGTGCCTCAGGGAGGCCATGCACTTTCTGTCCTACTGTGAGCCCAGGAAGGAGACTCAAGTGCAGCTCATCAAGCACTTCTGCAAAGCTCAGATGGGTGCAGACCTCACCTACTCTCCTGCTCTGCGCAGCTCACCTCTGTCCCCTGCTCCGTTTGCCAGAAAGCAACCTGCCCAGAAGACTGTGGCTGCTGCTCCTACCATCTGGAGGCCCTGGTAGACCTGCTGAACTTTGCTCTGCTCCTGTGTTTTGCTACAAAACCTAGAGGGGCCTGTGATTTCATGGCTCCTCTTTAAAGTAGGAAACATTGCTTTCCAAAAGTGGGATGGGGGGGGGGAATTGTTTTTCTGTCACAAGAAATGAGGGTGGCTGAGTAGTTTCCCTTCACAGTGAAGGACTGGGTGTGTATCTTGCAGCACATTTGCTGCTTTTATTGGTGGCTCCTGGCCAAAGAGAGGAGCAAGTTCTGCAGTAACTTAAAACAGCCAAATGCCCTTCGGTTTCCACCACACTTCTGCTTGGCAAGGCTGTCCAGTCTGTGGTTGTCAGTGGAAATCTTTCTGCTGCCTCCCTGGGTCACTGGTTCAAGTGCTCCATTGTCTCTAGACAATGTCTTGACCTTCCTAAAGAAGGAGCACTTTGAAGAATGTATTTTGTGTCATAAAGAGAGTCTTGAGCCTTTACCTTTTGAGTGAAATATGTTAAGAGATGCTGATTCTTCTGAAGGTCCTCTGCTATTTTTAGTTATTCCTTCTTACAGAAAGTTATGATGGTAACAGAGAGCTCTTGGGAAAACTCTCTCCGTGTCAGTGTGTGCTGCTCTCAGCTGAGGGGTAACTGATGCCTTTTGTAAAGGAAATATCTGGGATATATCTTAAGGGGGAGGAAGGGAGGCATTAAATACTCAATATGAATTCACTGAACATGCTAAAGAGCTTAAAAAGCTTTTATAAAGTTGTGATGTATTCATCCTGTGTGATGTTCAGCTTTGTGTGTCTCCACTGTACAATACAATAAAAATGTTTTTAGTCATAAAAATGGTCTTAGTCCTTAATCCTTTGGTTTGACATTATTCAAATGCCACTCTGGATTAAATGTGGCATGCAGACTCCTCCTGCAGAGGGGAAGCTTTCAGGAGATGTCCCATTCCTCAGCCCTTCACTCCAGTACACAGTTTATATTTGTGATATGCATTTGGCAGAACAGGATTTCAGACCCTGCAAAGCAGCAACCTCCCACACAGCTACACAGAGGGGATGCAGGAGGGGAAAAGGAAAAAGGGATTCAGAAGGTATTTTAATCATACAATGGTCTGGGTTGGAAGGGACCTCCAAAGGTCATCCAGTCCAACCCTCTCTGCAGTAAGCAGGGACATCCTCAATTAGCTCAGGCTGCCCAGAGCCCTGTTGAGCCTCACCTTGGGCAGGTGGGAAGAAAAGCTTGAGAAGGGGAACCTAAAGCCACCCTTGAGCACCTGAAATACCAACAGCCACTCCAAAACACAGCACTTCTCCAACAGCATTCACTCTCTCATCCTTAGAAGAGTTCCCATCCACTGCTCAGTGGGGACTGGTCACCCCCAAACTCCAGCTAGCACAGATAATCAGTTCCCCAAACTCCAGTCTAACCAGAGTTACAGACTGGTTTGGATATGTGACAGGGATCCCTCTCATTCTCCCAGCATGAACCACCACAGGTCACCAGCTCAGCTCTCCTCAGATTCCCTGGGAAAGCTGCCCTTGAAAAGCTTTATTCCTATAGATGCCTTACACAAAAGGAAACCCTGAAGATCTGATCTGGGCACATGGCTGCTTAGTTAAGCACAAAGCAAACTCAGCTCTGCTGGCAAGATCAAAGTGCATTCAAACCCTGCTAGCTGTCCCTGGCCAGTCCATACTTGATTTGTGATCAACCCCTCTGCTACACATATGGAATGGCCCAAAAAGCCAGGCAGCCAGGTCAGGAACATATTGTTGCACCTCACTACTGTGCTGTGGATCATCTGGGCTATTATCTGACCCTGAATGCAGGGCTGGTTGAGTGCTCTTCATCCCTCTGCCAATGCAATACAGGGTGGGGGTTTGGTTCTGCAGCTCCTCATGGGCTGACACAACACCACAGAGAGATTAGCTCTTCCTAACCAACTCCTAAATAATTCACAAGAGGTTATTATTAGATGTTGTGGTTGCTTAGTGATCTTGAAAAAAAATATCACTTCACCTTGCTGCGCTCAACTTGGTTTTGGCAGTTAGCAGAAGCTTCTGAATGCCAGCGAGATCCAAGCTGTTCCTCCATGCCTGTGCATTTTTAATTCAAGCCTAATTAAGGCAGTTTGTGGATAGGAAGTTTGGGGGAGTTCAGGCTCAGCCAAAGCAGACCCCAACCTGACTGTGCACCAGAGGGCATTGGGCACAGTCACACATGGCATGGAGGAGTCTGCTGCTGTTGTGTGGACAGGAATCTGCTGCAGGTAACTACCACCAAGTAAGCACAGCTGGCAGCATGGCTGCAGTTTGCTTAAAGCTGGCAGCACAAAGAGGAAAAGAAACCAAAGAGGAACTGCACAAACTGAAGCCTGCTGGATTTGAAGCCAGCCCCTCTGGTTCCTGGCTCACGCAGGAACAGGCTGGGAAAACAACTGTGCAAGAGTCAGGTGAGATCACAGGCTTCTGAGCCCAGAACTTCTGCCACCCACACTGGGCTAAACCTGGAGTGGCACAGCTACTGCCACTCCAAGCACAAGGTCTGAGTCTGCTTTATACCAAGGATGAGACCACCTTACTGCCTTGCTCCGGCCACGGTGCTTAGCTGTTAGTGTAAGTGAGATGCAGACCTGCTGCTTGCAGAATGGTCTAGCAGTAAGCGCCTCCTTCTTGGCCAGGGGGAAGAAGGCAAACCCCACCAGGAAGCCTCCCCTCACTCCAGGGGGTCTGATCCACGGCTGGTGCAAGTGCACTGCTTCTATTTTCCAGCTGCCAAAGGCTTGCCCCTCTGGGCTTTAGTTTACCAATTACTTGAGAGCCAAAAGGCAGCCCTCTGGTCTCACCAGCCTGAGCACAGCAAAGGTTATGTTTACAATTTATTAATTATTATCACTTCTAATAATTGAACACAAAGCTTCGTATGGCTCCTCTCTCCCCCGGGGTGACTCTCCCCTGCTCCCAACACATTCCCACCCTTAGGGAAGATGTTGTTTATTATGCTGATCCCACAGCCCAGGAACAGTCCCCTGACAAAGCCCCTATTAACCTCAGAGTGTGGGCCTGAGTTTCTCCGAGTTTCCCACACTTTCTTGCCCATTGATGACATTGAAAGGGAGCACAAAGGAAGCGTGCCTCACAACAGCCTGCATTAGTGCTGCTCTTTGGCTCTGCATTGTGGGGACCAGCAATTCCTGTCCCGATGGACCATCTGGAGAGCTATTTTCCCAAGCAGTACATTGATCCATCAGTATTATGCCAGAGCCCTTTTAAAACTTGGGAACGTTATGCTCTTTGACACTAAATAGGTGTCTTGAGAGGGGTTGTCAGAAAGATTTTAAACCATTTAGGGAAGGCACAAGGCTGGGGGGAGGGAGGGGAGGAAGAAAAAAAAATCGTAATTATTTCTTTAAAAACCCCTTCAGAGGCATTTGGGAGGCAGGCTGCCATGGATGTAGGAAATGCTCTCAACTAAAAATGCTTTAGAAATGATACAGAAAGGGAAGCTTTAGGCCATCAAGCTGTGTGCTCTAAGTGCAGCCCCAGGGCAGCACTGCCTTGAAATCTGTGTAACACACAGAGAAATTCTGGCTTCGTGGACTCTCCTGATGGGCCACCTTCCTTCAGACCTGTTGCTGCACTGCAATACACTGAGCTGGCCCCTCCATGGAAAGCTACCTATCAAAGGGCTAAGAAGGCTGCTAGCTGGTGTGACAATAGCAGCTCTGGGGGAAAGTGTGCAGGGTATCTGCACCTGGGCTGAAACCATCACTCACAAACCACAAGAAGAAAGCTCCATGGCCCAGTACCAGTTTCCTAGGCTTGTGGTCCTCCAGGTGCTTTGATTTATGGACTATGACGGACACAAGCCTATTATGATAGCCTTGGGCTTGGATGGTTGCTTATCTTTCCTGGCTCCTCTCTGGCTGCTCCTCAACTCAAAGCTATCTTTGGCACACAGACAGACCACATAGCTCAGGGTGAAGTGGTGATACCTGCAGTTGGAGGCAATCAACACAGTGGTTCTTGCCTTAGAAGCTACAGTTCCTGCCTGCCTGGAAGTACAGACGGTGACAACTCTTCACAGATTCCTGTTTCCCCTTACACACTTCACTATTCACACACCAAGTGAGAGCAGAGACTCCTCCTTGTTTTCATGTGTGATTTGGAAGACTGCGTCCTCCTGATGCAGCTCATGACTGTGATGTGACCTACAGAGAAACAAGGCCACAGAGCAAGCCAGCCTCAGTCCCCAGCAGAGCTGTCACCTCGCAGGAGAGGCTCCAGATTTCACACCGTCCTCCAAAGGCAGCAGCATTGTGCCACTGTTTACTCAGCTCCACGTGTTTGGCAGGTTTTGGCCATTTGTTTCTTTTAATCCTTCATTCCAAAACCAGGGAAACCCTGAGCCTCAGACAATCAATCTTTCATTCTGCCTCTGCAGTGAGAGTCAGAAGCACAAGCTCCTCCCATGGATATGAAGGACAGTGACAAGGGTTTGGATCGTTTCAGGCTCTTGCACTAACTGATGAATTCTTAAAAAGCTCCAACTGGGCAACCTGGTTTCAGACTTTTAACACTTTTCTGACTACAATCCTTGCAGAAAGCCCATGGCTGCACCCAGCTCCATAACAAATATATTCTAGGGACAGCCTTAGTCCAGATAATTTCTTGTTCTGAAGCATCTCCTTCTCTGAAGACTCAAAATCCATCTGGATGTCTTCCTGTGTGACCTGCTCTAGGTGATCCTGCCTTGGCAGGGGGGTTGGACTGGATGAGCTCTAAGGTCTTTTCCAGCCCCCAGCATTCTATAATTCTATGATCAGCTGGGAAATGTTGCTGCCACTAAGTTTTCAGGCCATAATCATCAAACTAAATAGGGTAGCAGTATACAGAGGGTAGAAGCAGCAGGCAGAGCAGGAACTGCAGCTTTCCTTTGCTATCTTTTCTCAACTGGCAGAGAGAAGGGGAGAGAAGCTGGGAGCTGGTGAGCCTAGGGGGTGTTGTTTGAGTGCTGGCTGAAGGCAGCATGCCTGGTTCACCATTCACATCAGATGGTGTGAGCCCAGAGCTCCCAGGATTTCCCACATCTCCCCCTTCACCCTGTTAAACTGTCGACAAAGGACGTGTGCCTCCGCGAGGCCTGAGAAGAAAGCTAACGCCTGCTGCACCATCTGCCCAGCTCTCCCAGGCTGGGATAATGCTTTAATCAGGGGGAGCTGCTTTAGCCCCTTGGAGCCCAGGGCCATTGTGCTGGGGATGGGATGGCCTTATTTAAAACCACTCATTTCATATTTCCAAGACTGAAAATTGGGTCAAATCTTCCCCCCCAGCTCTCTGTGCCCCCTGCTGCAAGCGTTCCCCTCCGCACGTGGTGCGTGGCAGGACCTGCTGTCCACTGCATCTCCTGGGACCCCTGAGAGGGAGGCACAAAGCCCTGTGCTTGACTTCAGGCTCCAGTGATGGCACAAGCACACACAGCCAGGGACTGCCCTGGCTGCCAGCAGTATTGCTGATCACAAGCTGACAAAATAATTCAGGGAGCTGATCCTGAATAGGAGTCATCCTCCCTGGTCAGTTATAGGTCTTTGATAACCAGCAATTAAAATTGTTCCACCCTAAGTGATCCCTGCTCACTGCAGAGGGGTTGGACTCGATGACCTTTAAAGGTCCCTTCCAACCCAAAACATTCTATGATCCATCTGAAGGTGAAATACCTTTGGGCTGGGAAGGCTGAAGATGAACATCACTGCCATGAGAAGCCAGGAAGCTGGAAGGAGCTTTGGAAGCTGCAGGTTAATGACTAGTTACAGGATCATCTCCTTTTATGCAACAGCCCTGTATCTGCTGTGTACAGACACAGGTTTCAGTCCTGGCTTAAGGTGAGGGATGCTGAGGGCAGGTGACACAGGCTGATTGTGAAATTAAAAGCTTCCTTCCTGGTTTTGAAAGGCAGATAGAGGAAACAGGGGTTTCATGACTATCATTGTAGTAAGGAACAGGTAACCAAACCCTGCTAGCAGCAGCCTGGGGTTACTCCCTGTTGTAACCTCTGAGCATGGAACATGCCTTAAGGAAAAAGATTATGCCCACACACAACTCCACTTAAATCCACAGAGCTCCACATATCCTGCAGCTGAAACAGATGCACCAGAGAGCACAAGTGGGCATCTGTCAATGCAAGGCCTCACATGCCTGACAGATCTTAAAAGTGCCTGGGTTTGAGTTGAATTGTGCTTGGAGCAGCAGCAGAGCTGGGAAGTAACCTGGAATAGCTTGAAATAGAACCTCAAACAGGCAGCTTGAATCCTGGAGTCTCTTCCCTCTCTTCACTGCAACACGTGGCACACACCCCAGACTGAGCAGAGCCACAGGCTCCCCCAGCATCTCTATTTACACTCCTCTTACAAGCAAATTCACAGACAAAAATTGACTTTTCACTGTATCTCAGTGGTCTGCAAATGGAAACATATTTAGGAGACTGAGGGCCAAGGGCAGAGTGAGGCATTCACAAAGTGGCATGAAATTAAACAGGACATGTTTGGGAAGGGCACCATAATCACTACATGTCACGGGCTGCAGTGGGAAAGCCCAGATTACCCAAACAAAAGCAAGGAAGAGCTCTGAATATAACTTATGAGGGGACTTTAAACAATGGAGAAGGAAATATTTCAAGCTAACACTCAGCACAAATTGGTTTTAGGCTTCTTCCCTCAATTTTACCCTCTAGTTGCCCAAAAATTATCTGGTACTGTATTCATCTAAGCACGGTTTAATGTCAATGAAAGGGTTTAGCGCCTCTAATTCTGCATCTTTGCCTTTTCAGCCTCTCCTCTGGTCGTGGGCACAGAGCATTATCTCTTCCAGGGATCAGTCTTCTGTGCTTAATTTCAGCACAGCCTGGGAAAAGGCAGCACATTGAGATGTCGAGGTCCCCAACATCAGGCAGGAGTTTGATGATAATGCGGCGAACGCTTTCCCACGTTCCTACCCCAGCGCCCTAATGCCAAGCCCTATTGTGTCCCACACTCCCCAGTCCACCTGCTCCTTTGGGAGCTGGGGTATTATCCCCAGGCAATTCACAGTCAATTTGCCATGCTGTAATAGATGCTTTCTCTATTGTCCCAGAGCACGCAGGGATTGGCTATCGACTGTGGGAAACTCCGAGTCGCTCAGGCTCCAGACATTTGTATGCAGCCAGGGCGTATAAATAGAGGCTCTCGCTGCTCACTTCTCCACCCGCGAACCAGCAGCTCCCAGCTGAAACCAGCACTCAGGATAATGGCACCCACTGCTCTCTCCCTGGAAGTCCTAACGCCCAAAGAGAAGAACAGAGTAAGTATCTGCTGAGAGTGAGGGCAAAGAGCCGGGAAGGGCTGAACCCCTTCAGCAGCAGGTGATAAAGAAGGGAAGGATTCAGGCTGGCTGCTAACTCTGCTCTCCCCACCTTCTGTTACAGCTCAGGAAACCTATTGTAGAGAAACTGCGCCGGGATCGGATTAACAGCAGCATCGAGCAGCTGAAGCTGCTCCTGGAGAAGGAGTTCCAGAGGCACCAGCCCAACTCCAAGCTGGAGAAAGCAGACATCCTGGAGATGACTGTCAGCTACCTGAAATACAGCCGAGGTGAGCACATCCCCAGCCATGCCTGCTGCCCCTACCTTTAGGCAAAGCTCCAGCCCAAGCCTCCCTGTGTAACCCTTCTCTCCTCTCTGCCCTTGCAGCTTTTGCAGCTTCTGCCAAAAGCCTGCAGCAGGATTACTGTGAAGGCTATGCCTGGTGCCTCAAGGAAGCTCTGCAGTTCCTGTCTCTGCATTCAGCAAGCACAGAAACCCGCATGAAGCTGATCTGCCATTTCCAGAGGTCACAAGCAGTGCCTAAGGACTCTGGCTCTACTTCTGCACCACCTTCCACCCACCAGCCCCCAGCAAAACAAGCAGCACTGAAACCTTCCTGCAGCCTCTGGAGGCCTTGGTAGGCCAAAGACCACTCACGTCTTTCCTGGACATTTGCTGTATTCCAGAGGAGATGGTGACTTGCTGTTCAAGTCCCCCCCACTCCTCTCATGAGTAGGGAAGAATCTTCTCCTTTTTTGCAGAGCATTACTATGCTCGGATGTCTGCTTCCCTTCTTCCAGAAGGACTGAAATGATCCCACCACGTGGAGAGAAAGTTGTTCTAAAAGAATGTGAGATGTACTCCTCCTGCTAGGAGGGCTGAGAGGTGTTGTTCAGAGAAGAACACCGACTGTTCTTAACCTTAGTGAGGTTGCATGTGTGTCTCTCTTGAGAAAGCAGTAACTTCTGAGATGTTCTGGCTAGCATTTTCACAAGTGTCCATTCAGGAGCCTTTTCCTCTGACCTGCCCCACTTGAGACTCCCAACTGTCCCAAGCTATCACACCTGTGCTGCCTGGCTGCAGCTGCAGCCATGGGGACTCCAGGTGTCTCAAGCAGAGCAGCTGCTCCAACTGGACACATCTGAAAATCTAGCTTTGCTGTGGGGGCCATAAGGGGTTCTATAATATTTATAGACTGTATTGAGCATGCTCTGAAAATGGTTAAACCATAACCCAAACTATGTAGAGGAAATTCCTCAGGATGTCTTGCTCACAACACGAGGGTACTGTTTGTGAGGTTCAGGATGTGTTTGCCTTTTATAAAGGCAAAAGCTCGATTTGATATCCTTATAGGAAAGAAAGTTACAGCTTTGCTGTCGATTTTACAGGAGATATTGATCAAAGTCTTTCATGAAAGGCAGGTGTATAAATTGTATTTGCTCTTCGGTACCCTACCATCAGGGGAGAATGTCAATTCGTTACTGTCCTCACAGGATGCTATGCCATGTTATGTGTGAGCTGCACCAACTGTGTAACCTGTGCCAGAAATTTATCTTGGAACTTCAGAAGCATCGGAAACCTTTTTTATGGTACAAAAACAAATAAAAATCTAGTTAATAAATCCAGCAAGTGCTTGCTTCTTCAGTAGTTTGCATAGCTGACTTTGGCTGGGGTTAGAGGAAATGAGACAAAGATCTCAGTAAAAGCAAAGATGTTTAGAATTGACCTTTCACTGCCTCCCTAGATTTGTGTTCGTTGGGACTCCCTGCAATGCTGTTTCCCACAGCAGAGAGAATAAATAGCTCTAAAATACCAAACCCTACCTCTCTCAAGGCAGCACAAAAACATCCCAAACCAACAAGTTCTTGGGAAATTCAGAGCCAAGGGACTTGTCCATAAAGGTCACTGCAAGGCTGACCTCAGGAAGATCTATGCCCAAAGTCCCAAACACAGAAAATACCTGGGACTGATCGGTCGCTTGCCAAGGCACTTCATCGTACATCTCTTGTTCCTGTGGCATGCATCCAAGTCACAAACCAGGCTGAAACGTCTAAAGGAGAGACACATACGGATGCTGAATGGGTGTGTGTATGAGCCAGGAGTCACGCAGCTGATGGAAAAGCATCGCTGCCCTCCGAGTCACCCTAAGAGACACTGCCAGGGGGTCACAGGCTGCAAAGACTCTGCTGGGGCCTGATGCTGACCATGCACCGAGCTGGAAACTCCTCCGAGCTGGCAGCTGGTTCGCTGCTGGCTCCGTCACTGAGTGTCTCTGACGACGTCCTTTCATCTTTCCCTGGCTCTGACTTCCCACCCGTGCACTGCTGGCGCGGGTTTCAACACTTCACGGCTATCTGTCCGGGGGTCCGGTGCCGCTGCTCCGTCTCTGGGCAGTCCCTCCCGGCTGGTGTGGGCTCTGCGCCTGCGCCGCCGGCTCCCGCCTCATTCGCATAATCTATGCACCGGCCTCGTTAGTATGCAGATGTATGCGCATACATTTGCATGTCGATGAGACCAGCCGAGGAGTGGGTCGCCTTCAAAATGGCGGAGCGGGGCGGGCGAGGTAGCGGCGGTCACGGCAGTTTGGATAAGAGCATCACCCTCCCGCCCGACGAAATCTTTCGCAACCTAGAGAACGCCAAACGCTTCGCCATAGACATCGGTAACCGAGGCGGGAGCGGCGGGGAGGAGGGAGCCAGGGGGGAGGGGGCGACGCCGAGGCACGGGCGGCGGCTCTCACCCGCTGGGGGGCCGGGCCTGGGCCCCTTGCGGGCTGGCGGCCCGCAGAGCACGCTGGGAAGCGCAGTCCCCTAAGGCGCCGGTGGCGGAGCGGGCAGTCGGGGGTGCACTACAGCTCCCGGCAGCCCCCGCGGCGCGGTGGAGGCGCGGGGCACGGCGGGAACGGGAGTCCCGCCGCTCGGTGGCGGCGGGGCAGAGGCGGGAAGCGGCACTACAAGCCCCAGCGTGCCTCCCGCGGCTGCTAACGGGCCGGTGAGGGACTGCGTGGGGCTGCCCTTGGCCGTGAAGTGGGGAGAAAAACCGGAGAGGGCAGTGGGGTGTCCTGCCCGAAGGGGATCGGAGCCTGCGACCCCCACAGCAGTGCCGGAGAGCGGTGGTCACGCAGCGACCTCGAGAAAGAGGACGATGCACGGGAACCGGCTGCCCTAGGCCCGAGTGGGGCGGCAGCAGCAGCAGCGCTACGGATCTCCCCTCGACCATCCCTCGTCCCTGTCCGCAGCGAGCAGGGTGCTGCGTGCGCCCCTCCGTGCCCCTGGCACTGACCTTGTGGCAGCAGGAGAGCTGGGGGAAGCTGCGGTGCCACCTGCCCTGCCAGGGCAGGGTGGCTGCAGAGATGAGGGCGTTTGGCATGGGTTAGGGGCCTGCCGGTAGCTGGCTGTGCTTGATCCCTCAGTCGCCCC
Source organism: Indicator indicator (assembly GCF_027791375.1). NCBI lineage: Eukaryota > Metazoa > Chordata > Aves > Piciformes > Indicatoridae > Indicator > Indicator indicator. The sequence continues at coordinate 1,531,283 of NC_072041.1, forward strand.
CAGAAACACCCCGTGCCATGGAATCATAGAATTATTTGGGTGGGAAATGACCTTTAAGATCGTCACAACCAACCTTTAACCCAGCACTGCCAGATTTCCACTGAACCATGTCCCTCTGCACCACATCTCCACAGCTTTTCAATCCCTCCAGCTTGGGTGACTCCACCACTTCCCTGGGCAGCCTGGGCTAGGCCTTGACGACCTTTTAGGGGAAGAAATTGTTCCAAATATCCCACTTAAACCTCCCCTGGCACAACCTGAAGCTATTTGTTCATCCTGTTATAAGCCTGAGAACATAAAATCCCTAGATGTACAACAGGCTGCACCAAGGGACAGATGGAGAAAATGCACATCAGAGTGACACCTGAGCACCACAGCAGGTCTGAGGCCAGGCTGGGGCAAAGCTGAGCTAAGCCTGTTAACAGCAGCCTTCACCTGTGCAGGGATTAGCATTCATTCTGTGGAGATCTGCACAACCCAAACCACCAGTTCACACATTTTGCTTGTTTTGCAGTTACTAGCTCAGTGGGAATGTTTAGTACGAAGCCAGAAGTGCTCTTCAGCCTCAGTACCATAGTGCAAGCCTCCAGCAGTCCTCTGGTTAACACTGCTCTGGGTGATGCAGATTGTCTAGTGGGGAGAAGATATTCCCCATAACACAGTCCTTGTCATAGCACAAGCCTACTTTACTCCTCCAGAAGCTCACTTGTTTTGTGCCTGCTACCTTAACAGCTGGAATTGGTCCTTTCTGTGGGTCAGACTGGAATTAGAGTTGTGGGATTAGTTATAAAGCCTGGTTACATGTCTCATCTGGTGTTCTGGATGGATTTAAGTCTTTAAAAACTGGGAGAGGAAGAGGATAATGTATCAAGCACAGCTTTGCATTCCATTTATCTGGTGATAAATTAATTGCCAAAGCACTTCTGTCGTTGTCAGTGTTGTTGCACAAGCAGCATGGCACTCCAACACCAGATGATCTTTAAGGTCCCTTCCAACCCAAGCTTCTACTTAACTGCTGGGGGTCCTAATTTCAAGCCAGTTGCTTGTCACAGTTCCTTCCTGCCTTGTACAAGATGGTAAGCTTTCTGAGAGGGGTAACATGCCAGACCTTTGGCAGAGGCAAGTCACACATGCAGAACTCAATTCAACTGCATGTGCATGTTAGACCTCTAGTACTTGGAGATACAGAACCCCTGAGTGCCTTCTGGTCCTGCTGTGAGAGCATGGATGCAAAGTCAGAACTGACTCCCTCTACAGATAAGGGTGGTTATGATCTACAGCCCAGGGTACTTCCTATGTTGAGTTCAAATTAAGGGGTTTCCTCCAACAACCAAAGCAGCTTAGAGGTTTGTGAAGCAAACTGATACCTTAATCGGATCCTGATGCTCAGGAGTGGGTGAGGAGGCATTTTTCTTTCTCAGAGGAAAAAAATTAAAAGCTTATTCTAACAAAAGTAAGCAGGCTATAACAGCATCCTACTTTCAGGCTCAAGTATCTGCTCAAGATAATTCTTAATGGGAAGCTCCAGCTCTTTTGTCCTAAGGAAGATGAGTTAATGATCTATTCAGTCTGATTTCATAAACTCACTTGTGCAGGTCAGGTGCAGAGACAGCACAGAGAGGGCAAGGGGTTAAAGTTCTGTTGGGCATAAACCTGGCTTGCACTGCTCATGGGAAAAGCTCCACCTTTGGAGCTGGCCATGCCAAATCTGTTTCTAGACAAAGGTTCTTTGGCTTCCTTCATTATGCATTTATCTTAATTATACCTGGTCAAGGAGATCTTAAAACCCAAGAACTCCTTGGGTAAGGCATGCATAAATATAAGTTATATTGCTAGACCTAAGCTGAGCCATTAATCATAACTTGCCATCTTTTCATTCACAGGTGGTTCATTAACCAAGTTGGCTTACTACTCCACTGTGCAGCACAAAGTGGCAAGAGTGAGATCCTTTGATCATTCTGGAAAGGTGAGAATTGTATCTTTAACCACTAGCAAACAGACTCTTAAGAGGGAAGTACTGGTCTGGCTTCTCAGAATAGAAAATTCATCTGAACCCCATCTAGTAACTTGTTCTGATACAATTTCAGCTACAACTTTCTTGTAGTTCAAGTATGACCTTCTCTAGTGTCTGATACTCTGAAGCAATCACAGCAGAAATGTTTATTTTCAACCCACATTCTAGGCTGCACTGACACAGCCTTCCCTAAGAGCTGTACTGCTCCCAAGTCTATGGGTCACACTTCATAGATTCACAGAATGGTTTGACTTGGAAGGAATCTTAAAGATCATCCAGTTCCAGCCTCCCTGCCATGGGCAGGAACACCACCACAACTGGAGGCAGTGCAGAGGGGCAGAATCCTCTCCCTGCTTTGGATGCAGCCCAGCACACAGCTGCCTTCTGGGCTGCCAGTGACCATTGCTGGCTTGTGGGGAGTTAATCATCACCTGACACCCCCAAGTCCTTCTCTAGACTCCTCTCAGGCCACTCCTTGCCCAAACCAGGTGCAGGACCTTGCACTTGGCCTTGTTGAACTTCATGAGGTTGGCTTGGGGCCACCTCTTCAGCATCTCCAAGTCCCTCTGGATGAAGCCCTTCCTATTCCAGAGGAAATTAACTATTAACACGGGCTTGGCAATTATATTTACTTTGTAAGCTCAATATAGGTCTAGATCTCAATTCCTGTGATGATCCATATGTGTTCTCTTCACTGAGAGACTGATTGCAGAGCTTCAGAGCTGTGCAGCCCACACACAGGCAAACTCAGTTCCACTCCCTGCCTTCTAGAAGTGCTTCTATTGCCAGTCAGTGTTTTAAATAATTATTTTCTAGGCAGGTGAGCGTGGTACTTCCAGTTAAAAAGCCACACTTCCTATTAAAGAGAGATATCTTGTACATGTCTGATGCATGGAGAATTGATTATATTCTCAGCTGAAGGGAAAAATCAACATCTGTTGAAGCTGTATTGTTCTTTGCAAGCTTGGGATGTTATGTTTTTGATAGCATTCATGCAGCTTCCAGCCAGAGGAAGCACAGTAGTGATGTTTAGCTCAACATATGACCTCGTTTCAGGAGGATTTGAATGATGTCCAAGATGCTTTTTCTCTTTTAAAGGACATAGAGAATGAGCCTTTGTATGAAATCTCAGTTCAGGAGGAGATTACAGCTCGACTCCACTTCATTAAGTTTGAAAACACTTACATCGAAACCTGCCTAGATTTCATCAAAGATCATCTTGTCAACACAGAGACAAAAGTCATCAAAGCCACAGGTGGTGGTGCCTATAAATTCAAAGATCTTATTGAGAAGAAACTGGGATTGAAGTAAGTGCAACTGTTCAAACTCTTTTAAAGTATATTGCTACTTGGATGAGATTTTTAGTAGGCTAACTTTCCATTTGCCCATCTGCCCTCAAAAGCCATCCACACCCAGAGTGAAGGGGTAAAAATATGTGCATGCATCTGGGTCAGAGCAGGCTGAGTTGGCTTAGCAGGGAGCAGAAGCTGCAGAAAGATAACCCTATCAGTGACTGACAGGAGAGGGGCAGGAACAGAGCCAGGCAAGAACACAGCCTTCAGGAAAGTAAAAGGAGGAAGCAGGAACTCTGTAGGAGCAGAGAACCAGATACACAAAACCTACAGTTGTATACAAATGAAGTCATATTCTGAATAAGTAATTAATAAACTCATTACTAAGAAGAACTTTAATTAGGAGTCTTTGTAGTGAGGTGTGTTGAATTGTGCCAGGCTTTCTACTTGGAGTCTGAATCCACAAGACAACTTCATTGCTACAAGCCAAAATATTGCTGGCAAACACTTTCCCCTGGATGTACTTAATCCTTGTAGTTGTCTAGGTGCATGGAATGGCTCAGGTTGGAAGGCACCTCCAAAATCACCTACTCCAACCTCCCTGCCATGGGCAGGGACACCTCTCAACTAGACTCAGCTGCTCAAGGCCTCATCCAGCCTGGCCTTGAACACTCCCAGGGAGGAGGCAGCCACAGCCTCCCTGGGCAGCCTGTGCCAGAGCCTCACCACCCTCATACTGAAGAGCTTCTTCCTCAGCTCCAGTCTAACCCTGCTCTGCCTCAGCTTCAAACCATTCCTCCTTGGCCTCTCTCTAGACACCCTGATGAGAAGTCCCTCTGCAGCCTTCCTGTAGGATCCCTTCAGCAAATGGAAGGCTGCTCTAAGGTCCCCCAGCATCTTTTCTTCTCCAGGCTGAACAGCCCCAGCTCCCTCAGCCTGGCCTCACAGCAGAGGTGTTGTAGCCCTTGGACCATCCTTGTGGCCTCCTCTGGGCTGGCTCCAACAGGCTCTCAGGTTAGAGCTGCAGAAGCATTTGCCATTGCCAGCAGCGATGAACACAGCACAGCCATTTACAGACAGCTCCTCCCTGAGCTTCATGCACAGGCACAGGCCTGCAGGAGACTAAAGGGCAGCCTCATGAATTTACAGCCTGATAAATTCACTATTCAAACACCTTTATCAAACACCACACAGTACAAAGCTGCTGGAAGGACAGATAAACACATCACCAATTTACACCAATATAAACCACTACCTGCTGTTGCTGGGGAGACCTTCAAAGCACCTCTCCTGTTATCACTCTCAACAGTTCAGCCTTCAGTTCCTGAAGCAGTGACTTCACCTTCTTTTATGCTACTTTGTCAAAAGACTTTCTTCCTCTGATAGGGTTCTGTGAACTGCTTTTCAACCCAGCCTCCATCAGCCCTCGATTGGCTGTTACTAAACACCAATTAACCAAGACACAAGGAGGCAGTTCCCCCTTTTCTCATCTGGTGCATCTGGGTTTTGTTTCTTTGATGATGTTTTTTTGCTCTCATGACATACTTAATTGGTCCCCAGCCCCAAAAAGCAGCATCTGCCCCATCCTGACAAGCATGCAGCATTAATTGAGAGGGATGGCTGTGCTTTGGTGAAGCGTTTTCAGCAAGCTTTGTGGCACTACATGTGAGAAATTTAGCACAAATCAGTAACTTGATTGAAGTTGACAGAAGTCAGTAAGTGGCAGCTGACTTAACTGCATCATGCAGCTTATCTGACTTCTGTCTCATGTTCCCAGACTCCCTCCTCAGCATATGTGCAGCTGTGAATCCTCTTACTCTTGTGAGAGGGTTTTTTTCCTCCTGTGTTTGGTAATCCCAGTATCAAGCACCTCACAGGCTGTCATAAACCAGTACTGAAGTGTTGAGGAGGAGACCTTTTATTTTTGTACTTATTAACAAGGAAGGGGAAGAGCAATAGAAACTTATTGCTTGGTAGGAAGTTGTTTGGTTAGTTAAATTTGCAGACAGGTTCATTTCCAGGTTTACTTTATGGCTTGGGTGCACATAAACCTGGGCAGCAGCAGGGCTCTGCAGAAGCAGTGTAAACAAACAGGATTCTTTTTAATGCCAGGGAGGTTAAAGTCACTGTGTAACTACAGGCTGACTTGGGGCTGTGAGTCCTGGCATGGAAGATCCAGCACTCCAGGTTTCCTGCATTTTTGCCACCTGCTGGGGTGGGAATTCCCATCCTGGGTGTAAAGCCTTTAAGAACCTGCTTGTCAGTGACAGTGAAAACCATTGAAGGTTGGTTGGTTGTTGTTTTTTCTCCCCCTTCCCCTCAGAGTAGATAAAGAAGATGTTATGACCTGCTTGATTAAAGGCTGCAACTTTGTCCTGAGGAACATACCCCACGAAGTGTTTGCATACCAGAAGGACTCAGACACAGAATTCCGGTTCCAGACAAACCACCCCAACATTTTCCCTTACCTGCTGGTGAACATTGGCTCAGGAGTCTCTATAGTGAAGGTGAGTGGTGGCTGAAAATGCTCTGTGGTAAACTTGGATGAAGGTGACCTGAAACATCTTTACTGGGTGAGATTTGTAGTTGTCCCTTCTTGGGTTTAGAAAGAAAATTATGATTTTATGTTTGGAGTTTTTTTACCATTTCTTCTGGAGTTTTGAATTCTTTTCCCATCCACTACCACAGACTCCTTTTAATCACATTTGATGTGATGCTCTTCTGGAGTTTTGAATTCTTTCTCATCCAGTGCCACAGTTGAATCACATTTAATTTGGTGCTTAGAGAAGTTGTTACATTAACAAATTAAGACAAAGGCTGCCACATCAGAGGGGGTTTGAATATTTGTTTGTTTTGGTACACTGTTGAGGGGACCAAATTTGATGTCTATATTGAAGGTTATTGGCCAAGAATTAAATACAAAGCTGCTGGTGGGGTAAATATGTGGAACATGTACCACTGGAGAGCTTCTCATCTGCTGTTTGCACAGTGCCCTAGTTCCACCCACACTATTGCCACTGTTCAAAAGGCTCTCATGGCTTTATAATGACAATGTGTTTATAGTGACAAGAAGACTCTCTGGACAAATCTGTTTTGTGTTATTGCCAGGTAGAAACAGAAGACAAATTTGAGTGGATTGGAGGGAGCTCAATTGGAGGTGGAACCTTCTGGGGTCTTGGAGCTCTGCTCACAAAAACAAAGGTATTCATGGGAGATGGGATGCTGAGAGGAAGCTTGAAATGTTGGAATGCTGAACTCTGTGAATAGGGAGAAGTATTTATTTTAAGCAACCAGAAATCCAGAATGAGTGTGCTAGAAGATGGGAAGTCTGCCTCCTGGGGAGGGTTTACCCTTTTACTAAAGAACTGCTGCCCTTGTGCAGGAACAGAACACAGCTCTGCAGTGCTCAGGATGATTTTCATACTCTCCTTCAGGTGCTTGTGCTCCTACACTATTAGATCAGGCTGAATCCTTGACTTAGGTTCATATTTTCAATGCTTCTGATGCATAACAGGGAGAGTTCAATGCATAAAGATACTTGTAGAGTATAGGGACAAAAATAATAAGATGCTCAGAGGTAGCAAAATCCTGCTTGGGACTCAAGGAGTTTGTCCCCAAGGACAAATGATGTCTGTAATGCAGAGAAGAACCTCCTCAAACTGACCTGTTAATGTTTTTTTTTTTTTTTGCCTGCCTGGTTCCTGCACTGCTATCTGCAGAGGCAAAGCAGAGAGCACCCAATTCCTGCCAAATGTCTGGGAGTAGAGAGGAGGAATTCTGAGTCTTTGTTCCACAGGCTGCTTTCAGGAGTTCATCACTCAGATCTCAGCTTGGTGATCTGCCAGAGTAAGGCCTGATTTAGCACTGCCCTGCCTAGCTCAGCTCTTCAATCATGCTGCTTTGTTGCTGTCTCAGCAGCTTAGCTAGGTGTCCCTAAATGTCAGGGGTGGAGAAGAAGCTGGAGGTACACAGGCAGTAAGAAAATGGCAGAGGCAAGCCCCACACTTGCAGCAATTTTGTAGGATGCTTTTGAAAAAGAAATCTTAGAGCATGGCAGTGCCTGCTCTGCATCCTCTCTGGTTTTATAGAGGAAGACAATTATAAATTCAGTATTGAGAGAATGCAGATGGCATGCAAGCTTAATTCCAAGGACATCAGTGCATTTCTGCAAGGCAGGCTTAGTCTTTTGGGTTGTGAACTCTTCTTACGCTTCAAGCAGACACAGATCTGTTTGCTCTCAGGTACTGGGTTGTTGCTGACTCCATGCCAGGATAAGAGAGGCAGCAGGCTTCTGACTGTTTCATAGATTCATAGAGTGGTTTAGTTTGGAAGGGATCTTAAAGATCATCCAGTTCCAACCCCCCTGCCTTGGGCAGGAACACCTCCCACTAGAGCAGGTTGCTCAAGGCCTCATCCAGCCTCATGCTGGCAGGGTTGATTCTAAGACAAGCCAAAACCCCTGGGTTTGGTCAGTAAAGATGCTGCAGAGCTGCTCTGGTTTCTGGGCAGGGCTCTCTGGCAGCGCAGAGAGCTGACATAAATCTCCTTCTCATCCTCAGAAATTTGATGAACTGCTGCAGCTGGCTTCAAAGGGCCAGCACACAAATGTAGACATGCTGGTGAAAGATGTGTATGGAGGTGCCTGCCACACCTTGGGGCTGAGTGGAAACCTGATAGCCAGCAGCTTTGGGAAGTCCACTACAGCAGACAAAGGTATTTGGTGTATGAGAGACCTACCTGAGCTTTGCTATACAGTTAATGCTTTGTATTGCTGCCAGCATGGATCTGCTGCTTCTGCTGCCTTCCTGAGAACATTAAAATGGGAAAAATGGCAGCATAAATGTCTTGCCTTAACCATTTCCCTATGTTATGTGTGCTGGGCTGAGAGGGGGCTTGGAGTGCTGCTTGAGTTGCTCCAGCGGTTTGGAGTTGTCTGGAGCTAATGAGAAGAAGATGCAGCCATCTCCTCTGGCCCTTGGGAATCTGGGGTTCCTAATGGTCTAACAACCACCAGTCCTTTTCAGGATCTGCACAGAGTGCCAGGGTGCAAGGGATTCCAAGGATCATCTGTTCCAACCTTTCTAGGTGACAATGAGTTGAAATGAGCTGGCCCAGCACCCTGGCAAGCTGAGGCTTAAAACTGACCAGTGCAAGGGAATCCACTGCTTCCCTTGGGAGATGCCTGCCTGTATTTTGCCTGCACGAAATTTTATTGAATAAAAATATTCTCTGGTGCTGCTTTTCAAGCAGGGACTCAGATTTTTCAGGTTGGGATTGCATAAGTGCAGGCAAGTGAGAAAAATAGCTTCCTAGTTAGCCCAGCTCATTCCTGTGGGAAATAGATGTGGCTTTCCTGGTCCAGGAAAGGACTCTTGGCAGTGATTTACTATCATTTGCAGTTTTATTTGCAGTACTGTAATAAAATGCTTGCAGTGCATCCGAGGTCAAGATGGAAGCATCCATGGTTCCTAGAGAGAAGAAATGGAGTTCTTGCCATTAGCTCTTGGCCTTACAACCAATATTTCACAGGGGCTTGCTGGTCTTTGTCATGATACCTCCAGTCCAATCCACACTCCCTGCTGAAGTTCTTTAGTTGTAAGAGGTTTTTTTGGGGGGAACACCTTTCTTCTACACACACAAAGAGACTGCTCAAGGTCTTGTCTCCCCCAGGCTGGCAGAAGAATCCAACCCCTCAGAGCGTTCTTAGCTGTGTTCAGTTTGCTTTTCCTATTTCTTTCCTCTAAGAATTTTCCAAAGAAGACATGGCAAAGAGCTTGCTCCACATGATCAGCAATGACATTGGCCAGCTTGCCTGCCTCTATGCCAAGCTCCACAACTTAGATAAAATCTACTTTGGAGGGTTCTTCATTCGGGGTCACCCTGTCACCATGCGCACCATCAGCTACAGCATCAACTACTTCTCCAAGGTAATGGAAACAGAGATCCTCCTGACAGCAAAGCCCCAGCTTGAGTTACCTCTCTAGGCTGTTTAATAAATGAATCTGCACATGAAGTCAGCTTAGAGGGCTGTGGGGTAGGTAGGTAAGGCAGGGCTGTAAAGATCTGTTGTGGGAGGGGTGAAATCAATGTGAAATGCCTGGGAGTTCTGTCTGGCCTCTCTGTCTCTCTCTCTCTCTCTCCCTCCCTCCTTCCCTCCCTCTCTCTATTTTTTTGACTGACAGTCTGTCTTGTAGCTGCCAAGTAATGAATTTCCACTATTTCTTAGCTAGCTACCATTGTTATTCAATTCCTCTTGCTGACTTGCATCTATTTCTTCTCCCCCCCTAGGCTATGCAATGTGGGATTGTTCTCTGCTGAGCTAGTTAGGAGTTAGGTCAGTGGGGGATTGGGGGTTGCTATTTGATTGTTGTTTAAAGAAAAAACAACAAAACCAAAACCCAGCCATGCTGTAGATCTTTGCAGGTTTGGAAGCTGGAAAATACTGAAGATTTTTCACTAGAAAACCAGTCAAGTCCAAAATCTCACTTAAAGGTTGTTACAGCTAGATTAGTGCCTGCACTTTTGCAGTTCTAGAGAACAGAGGACACCATTTTTTTTTACCTCAGCTCAGTGCTTCAGGCAAGAGACTTCTGTCTGCTGCTGATTCTTCCATTATTTCATCCTTCCAGCCCACTTCTGTAAAACTTTATTGGAAGGAAACGATTGCAAAGCTGCAGCTTCAGCTTCTCCTAAGAAGAGCTTGCTTAAAGATAGAAATCCACCCTCATCCTGAGCTGTAGCTGATCTTTTCCTGTAGCTCACCTCAGTGGTAGCTGCTCCTGCAGTCACTGCTGCGGGCAGTGCTGCTTTTCCTTTGCAGAAGGCACTGTCTCCCCCAGCCTTGCCTGGGAGAGCTGAGCTGCTAGTCTGGAGGATGCTCTTACTCTCCCTGGCATCCCTGCCTTACATCAACAGTTCAGCTAGCTGGGGGAGGTGCTGGCCTGGCTGGCTGGGTGTTGAACAGCAGTGTCATGCAGTGAAGCTAATGAGCAATGCCTCCCATGTGTTGGAGGCCCATGGATGACCTACAAGTCAGCTGAGCTTCTCTTTCCATCCTGTTCAAGCAAGAGGAGTTGAATATTCATGGCATGATGGTGTCTGTCCTAGTGAAGGCCCTGGCTTCCCTCTGCTTCTGGGGGTGTGCAGGCTCACAACCCACACCACCTCTGCATGTGTTTCTTCCCCAGCTGTTTATTGAGTGTGGAATGCTGTGTGTGAGCAGTTCCTCCTGGAAGCTGTGTTTCAGGAGCACCATTAAAGTTGCTGAATGTGTTAGAATGTAGCACAAATGCCTGTTGCCATCTTCTAGTTGTTGCTGTTGAATTTTAAGTGTAAAACTAGTGACAAAGAAGTTACCTGCTAGCCATCAGGGACCATCCAATTGCAATGTTTCATATTGTGGCAGGGAGAGGTTCAGGCATTGTTCCTGAGACATGAAGGCTACCTGGGAGCCATTGGGGCATTTTTAAAAGGAGCTGAACAAGACAGTAAGTACAGCACTGCTATGTTCTGTATATGCTGTGTTCTGGAATGTCAGTGTAATGTCCAAGTTTCTCTTAAGAGGCTGCATGTAAGTTGTTGCCTAAATCAATCCATTTGGCACTAACAAACACAGATGCTGGGCTTTGGTTTTCTGTATTCTGGCAGGGCCATCTGAATTTCTCACTTGGTTTTCCTGCTCACCTTTGAAAAGCCAGCAGGATTTGGCTCTTCTCTTTTCCTGTGTTTCTACAAAGAGCACTGATGCCTCTAAATCAAACTGGGGAAATGTGGCTTGGGAGAACTTTCCCCTCTTTAAGAAGCCAGCTTCTGACTTCAGTTAATGTGCTGAAGAAGACCAGCATCTCAAACCTGTGTTGGTGTGAGAGTGAGAAGCCTCACAGACATTGCTGAGGGATGAGACACTTCTGCCCAGCACTCTCTGGCTTTAGGGTGCTTTGGCTGAATTCTGCCATTTGTATTTTCCTGTTGATGTAGTAGCAAGCCAGTGAGTGTGGTAGCTACAGTGGAGCAGGCAGAGAGCTTGTTCATGGTACCTAGACTTAGTAAATATCCAACTTACCTCAGAAGAATGGATGTGGAATTCTTTTCATCCCCACTTTCTAGCTATGGGCTAGGAAGCAGCTGCTGAGGAGTTCAAGATGTTGTTTCTGTAGCATGTGCTGTGCATCTGAACTTGATGAAACTTGCTCAAATAAAAATGAAATAAAATCCTGGCAGTAACTTCAGTGTTTATGTGAAACTTGCATTGAGCTTTGAGGGTTTGGTAATTGTATTTTGGTACTAATGGATCTAGATTTAGGACTAAGGAGTTAGGCTCAGACGTGCTGGTTAGAGCCCTTAAGGAGAAGGAAAGGGCTTACAACAAAGCCTAATTTCAGAGCTCAACTGTCTTGGCTCATTCCAGTTGAAGCTCTTTAGAGCTGGGTGACTCACTGAGCACTGGAAACATTTCTCTGGGGGTTAGAGGGAGAAGTGGCCAGGGAAGGTGATGGCTGTTGTAGGGAGGCAGCTTCTCTGCAGGGATGCTGACTCTAGGCTCGAGTGTTCTCAGTTTTCTTTTCAGATTATGTGTGTCTCTGTCTTTCTCTTTTCTAGATCCAAATCAGTATAGCTGGGGAGAGAACTATGCTGGGAGTTCTGGTCTGATGAGCACCTCACCTGATGTGTACCCTCTGCAGAGAACAAGGAGTGGTACAGTATGTGCTTCTCTTTTCTCTTAGTGATGGGGACCTGCAAACAGATGACTCCTCTGCCCCTGGTGCTCCTGCTCACCAAAAGAAGAGACTAATGTGATGTCTTGAGTGATCTTGTCCCTTCTGTGATGCTTTGATGTCATGAGAGTAGTTCTGAAGAAAGAGACTTGGGGGATGCCTCTCAACCAGACTCAGCTGCTCAAGGCCTCATCCAACCTGGCCTTGAACACCCCCAGGGAGGAGGCAGCCACAGCCTCTCTGGGCAGCCTGTGCCAGAGTCTCACCACCCTCATACTGAAGAACTTCTTCCTCAGCTCCAGTCTGACCCTGCTCTCCCTCAGCTTCAAACCATTCCCCCTTGTCCTGTCTCTAGACACCCTCAGGACAAGTCCCTCTGCAGCCTTCCTATAGGATCCCTTCAGGTATTGGAAGGCTGCTCTAAGGTTTCTTTGGAGCCTTCTCTTCTCCAGGCTGAACACCCCCAGCTCCCTCAGCCTGTCCCCAGAGCAGAGGTGCTCCAGCCTTGTACACTTATTTCACATAAATTTAATCTCTAGCCTTAGAAATTTGCTCCCAAGCAGTGTTTTCACACACACACAGGAAAAGTTCTGGAGACTGTGCTCAAAAGGAGGCTGTGAAGCAGCATAGCAAGATGCCTTTAGAAATCAACCTGTGCTCAGCTCTCTGCTCTTTGGCTGATGGCCCAGCAGGTGTGGCAGTACTGGGGAGGAAGGGAAGAAAAATAATCAGGTAGAGGACCTAGAGTGATCCTTCCAGGTGGAGCTTGACAATCCCTACCTACAGGAGAACTCCCCCATGCAGGGGAGTGGATCATTTCTGATGACACCTACCCTAATAGAGCTGTCTGCAGGTTTGCCAGTCTGTCACTGTGCATTGCCCTCTGTAGCCCTTGTTGTAGTTGAATTTTTTGTCAATCTATTTCTGACTAAGTTCTAATGATAAATCTCTTCCATTTTTCACCTAGTTTGACATGCTGGAGATGGATAGGTTGGAAAGACCACTGGTTAACCTACCCCTGCTGAAAGACCCCTCAACCTATATCCCAGACACTGTTGACCTCACAGATGATGCCATGGCCAGGAAATACTGGCTCACCTGCTTTGAGGAGGCACTGGATGGGGTAAATGTCCCAAAACAGCCCTGTGCATGAATGACACAGCCCTTTAGCAGAGAAATCTGCTGGGGAGCATCATGCTCACCCTGCAAAATACTGTGGCAAACCTCTGGTGTGTAAGAAGTGTTCCTCTTCCCCCTGGTAACAGAAACCCTAAGGAAGGGCTTGACACCTTCCAAGGCAGAAGTATTCTTCTGCTCTGGTGCTTTGTGGTGGGTTTTTACTTTATTAAAGTGTTTTCAAAGCATCTTCTCTCTTAAGTGGCACTTAGCCACTCTTTATACAGAGCTGGCCAGCAGGGTGGGGGTTGTACAGTCAAAGGCCAAGGATAGTTGTATTGCTCTTACTCATGGGAGCACTCCTTGGGAGCAGGATTTAATCAGGCCTGAGTTATTTTTTCATGGGGAGGGACTAGACAGTGTGTGCACGCTGCCCAGCACAGCAGATGGAGAGGAGATTTTCATACTGAACTTCAGCTCTGTTGGGTGGAGGAAGAATTCATTTGGTGGCTTCAGCCCTGCCTCATTTCTCTACCAGGTGGCCAAGCGTGCTGCAGCCAGCCAGCCAGACTCTGTGGATGCACTGGAGAGAGCTGAGAAGTTCAGGCAGAAGTACTGGAACAAGCTCCAGACACTCAGGCAGCAGCCATTGTAAGTAGCTTTATGTCCCTTTTGCATCACTTGCTGCTTCTGTTGAGCAGAGCTAGCTAAAAGCTAACTAAATGAAAGCTGGCTAAAAGCTGGCTGACTAAAAGCTAACTAACTAAAAGCTGACTAACCAGAAACTAACTAACTAAAAGCTAACTAAATGAAAACTAGGTAACTAAAAGCTAATTTTGGTTATGAAGCAGAGCAGAGTGTGAGCAGCGTGAGCTGAAGGCTGTAAGAAGTTGCTGTGCAAAGCATCAGGTCCTCTGCATAGGACTTTTGGATCTCCTGTACTGGAGTTTAATGGGAAGAGGCTATCTCAGCAGAAGATTTGGTGTTAGAAATTGTTCCATGGTTATTGGAAGAGTTAATTTAGCTTTGCTCTGGAAATTTCCCCTCTCTGTAGTTAGAGGAACTGTGGAGTTAGCACTTAGGGACTGTTCAGCACACCTGGCATGTAAAGACTTCAGTGCTTGTGTGATGTGCTGGGACTAGTGGGGGAAGCAGAGGAGAAAATCCCTTTTTTTCTGTTTGAAGGAGTTGATGTTTTACCCCCACCTCCCTTTTCTGTAGTGCCTATGGTACCCTGACAGTCAGAAGCCTCCTGGACACCAGGGAGCACTGTTTAAATGAATTCAATTTCCCAGACCCCTACTCAAAGGTAAGTTGTTCTTGCTTTGCAGGCTGCACAAGAGGGAAGTTCTAGGCACTTTTCCATGCTCTTTATCTAAGCAATGGCTTCCAGGGCAGAGATTTGGAACTGGCTGCCTTGCAGCACTTTTAACCAGTTGGAGGTTGTAAAGCCTTTGACCTCTGATAGTGAGGATGCTGCTAACCAAAACTACTACCAGCTTCAGCTACCTGGTGCCTATGGTAAGCATCCTGATGGAGTCAGTCCTGTCCCTGCTGAGTGTGCTGTCTGTCACCAGCTGCTATTGCAGTGTGCTCCCTCAGAGGCTTTCTTCAGTCTGGAGCTGAGGAAGCTGCCTGGGGAGCCCTGCACTGCTGGCTGGGGATGGCTCAGGAGTGACCTCAGGATTTCAGTCTGGAGGCCATCACTTTATTTCCCTTTGTACTGAGGCTACTGCTGCAACTCTGGCAGATTTCAAGGACTTTTTTTCTCCTCCTTCTCATAACTCTGGTGTGTGGAAACCATTTCCAAGTGTGAAGCTGTCTGTAGCCATGTAAGTACTTCCCAATAAATGCCTGAATTGCAGACAGCTGCAAAAGACACTTGGCACTGCTGTCTTCACAACTTCATCATCTCAGCAGCTCCATGCAGAAACCACCAATGCAATGAACTAAGTTTCTGTGTTAACTATTTTCAAGTGTGTTTTCTTTCCCTCCACCCTACCCAAAAAAAAGGAAAGAAAATGAGGAGAAGGGCAGGTGTTCATTTACAAAGAATCATCCTCACCCTCTCCATCATGTTCAAAAAAGGCCTGAAAATAAAACCAGCCCTTCACACACTCCCTTGCTTGCTGAGCCAGCCTGTCCTTAAACCAGACTGTGCTGCTTTCCTCCAGCTTGTCTCTGGATTCAGTCACTGCTGTGCTGTAGAAGGAGTCTTGATGACTTTGGTGATTTGTGAGGCACTCAGCAGAGCTGCGCTGGAGTGTTTACAGCTGCATCACCACCAGCTCTGACAAATATTTGTTGCTGTTGTGCAGCTGTTCCCTCTTTGTGTTTTGTTCTGTAAGATAATATGGCTGAGGAGAGGGAGTGTGAAGTCAGGATCACTCAGAAGTGACTTTCTGTAGCCCTGATCTCACCATTTGGCAGTGTGGGCAGGTAAATGACAACAGTGCAGGGTCTGCTTGGAGACTTCTCTGCCTGTTGATGTATTTCTCCCAAGTGCAGAGAAGCTTCTGCCTAGCTGTGCTGCCAGGTGTCATGTTTGGTAACTCAGACAAGATACTGCCAAGAGAAGCTCTTGATGTACAGGTGGTACCCAGCTTCACCTCTCAGTTTAAGCTGATTAGCTGTGTAACACTGGTGGAGATGGAAGCAGAGGAAACATTCCAGGAGCTTCTAGGCACCTGGGATGATGAAACTCTGGATGCAAAAATCAAACCAACCTTCTCCAGTTTGTGTGGAGCTGCTGGTTCCCTTTTCTTGGGAGTTCTTAGGTTCATGGAATGGGTTGAGTTGGAAGGGACCTTCAAGCTCATCCAGTTCCAACCCCTGCCATGGGCAGGGACACCTCCCACCAGCTCAGGTTGCTCAAGGCCTCATTCAGCCTGGACTTGAACACCTGCAGGGAGGAGGCATCCACAGCCTCCCTGGGCAACCTGTGCCAGTGTCTCCCTACCCTCACTGTGAAGAATCTCTTCCTAATTCCTGGGTTTGATGAATTCTATTGCTGCTAAAAGGCTTTTGTGTATCTTCCCTCCCATTCTCCAATCTCCTCAAGCTCTACTGCACCTCTAACTCCCTCCTGTGCTGCATCTCACCTCCCAGGGCAAATGCAGCTTCCTCTTACAACCCCAGGAAACGTTTTTCTTGTTGGCACTAAGCAAGCTGATAGCAGTAACTTGTTGGTCCATTAGAGGCCATGAACCTACAGGAGAATGCTTGAACATGGTCTTGGGACTGAGACAACCAATGCTGGGAAAGAGATTTTGGTGTATAAATCCAACATTTCCTGTCTTTCTTCCAGGTGAAGCAGAAGGAAAATGGCATAGCCTTAAAGTGCTTCCAGAGCGTGATCGAATCGCTGGACTCGCTGGGCTGGGAGGAGAGGCAGTTTGCTCTGGTGAAAGGACTTCTGGCAGGGAATGTCTTTGACTGGGGAGCAAAAGCAGTCTCAGAGTAGGTGTTAAATATTTTGAAAGCACCTCTTTGAGGATACAGACTGTCCAGCTGTTCTTTTGGGAACCCAAGGGCACTGATCTCACTCTGTCTGCAGTCTGCATTTCACCTTGGTCTGACCTTGTGGCTTGTTGATTCTTGAGCCTTGCTGTGGTGAAGGTTCCATTGCCACCCTTCCAATCTGTGTCACTGTGGCTGCTTGAAGTGACTGACAGCATTTAATGGCCCAGCCTGGCTGCTTTGCTTGTGGCACTGTGACCAGCACTGCTTTGAGGGGGTGTTGCACTATGTGCCTAGAAAATGCACCTCCAGTTGCCCTGGTGTCACAGATACAAGTCCAGCAAGCTCTAAGTTAGGTCAGGCAGCCTCTTTGGATGACTAAATCAAATTTCTGATCATCTCACATTTCTAGGACCACTTGGAGAGCTGTTCCCCTTACAGCCTGTCAGCAGCTGTGTGTATTTAAGGCTGTTAATGGCAGCAGTCTTGAAATAGCTCTGATCTCTCCATCCTGTAAGTCTCATTTTTGTGGGGCTGATGATAGAGAGCTGAGAGAGGGGAGAGGGATGCTGCTTTACAGCTGGCAATCAGCTTCTCCTTCCCTTGCTGCAGCCTTGAGGAGTTCTCCCTTTGATTCAATCAAGACAAGCTCAGTAACCACAAGGTGGTTCAAGGCTCCCTGAGCTCTGTGTTACTTCTGATGTTTGCCACAACCTTGAACTGGCACCAGTCAGAGCAGTCAGACTGCTTGCCAGTGGTGGTGGTGCAGCTCTCAGTCTGCTTAAGGAAGCAATTAAGATCCAGATTGAGGTAAAAGTCACTTAGCTGCTAGATGTGAGGCACTTCAGGAGCCTTGCCTGGCAAGCTTTGCCCACATGGGGTCATATTTGTCCTGGCAGCTGAGATCCAGCCATCTCCTTACATAAACCCTCTGCACCACCCACGTGTTTGGGGCTGCTTTGCTGCACACACAACCAGCAGAAGGAGCTTTTAAACACTCTGGCTGCTGATTCCAACTGCTGCTGTTTGGTTGGTTGGTTTCCTCCTTGTAGACCACTCTTGAGATTAGACTTTGCAAAGCACTCTTGGGCCATGCAGATATTTCTGACCACAACTGCATGGTCCTGCAGCCCAAAGACGTCTTTTCTTTTTTCCTGTAGTTTGGTGCCTGCAAATATTTGTGAAGCTTTTTCCTTTTAGCATAAGAACTCTGATTTGATGCACATCTGAGCCTCTTGTTTTTAACATAAGCACCTAGTGTCTGTTTCTCAGCCACTGCACCGCACTCCCCATCACAACCAGTGCAGTGAAGTTGTTGCAGAAATGTTTGCATGATGTGTGTGTGAGATGGGAGTTGCTTAGCTCTGCATTTTTTCTTTCTCTTCTGATGCAGTGTTCTGGAATCTGAGCCACAGTTTGGATTTGAAGAAGCCAAGTCAAAACTCCAAGGTACAGTTGATCTGTGGTGGGGGTTGGGAAAGGGGAGGGGAGCGTGGAGGTGTCTGATGCAGCAGTTCTGAAGTGGCAGGAGAGCAGCAGTGCTCACTAGGGCTGCCTGAAGTACAGGCTGCAGAGCTCCAGGGGAATGTGCTGTTTGTCTGCAGTCCCTTGAGAAATCTGAAAGCCTATCCTTGAGCAAGAGTCTTGGCTGCTCCAATATGCAGAAACATTCAGGAAGCTCTGCCATGAAGGGAAAGGCTGAGAGCAGGGTTTGTGCAGCCCTGGGAGGAGAAGCCTTAGGGGAGACCTCATGACCATGGACCAGAGCATCAAGGGTGGCTACCAGGAGGATGGAGACTGCCTTTTTACAAGGAGTCCCATGGGAAAGACAAGGGGTGATGGGCACAGGTTACTCCTGGGGACATTCCCATTGGACTCCAGGAGAAAATGTTTCTCCTTCTGAACAGTCAGACATTGGAATCATCTCCCAAGGGCAGCAGTGGATTCCCTACCTTGGGCAGTTTGAAGCCTCAGCTTGGCAGGCTGCTGGGCCAGCTTGCATGGCTTCACTGCTTGGCTATGAGCATTTCAGTTCAGTTCTGCTGTAACTCAGCTATTCCCATAATGAAATGCTCTGGAGCTCCTTGAATCCACACATTTAACACAAAAACCCTTGAGGTCCAATGCTTTAGTGCTTTAATGTCTGCAAAGAGACAGCTCCTGCCCTTCCCACTGTACAGAATTCCTGTTTGCCTTCAAGCAATGCTGATGTGATTTTGTCTGTGCCACAGAGCGTCCCTGGTTAGAAGATTCCTACAGCCAGTGGCTGGAGAGACTGAAGGTATGACTGCAGCAGTGGTAATTAAACACATGAATCACTAAACCACTTTACTCAGCTCAGGGGTGTAACAGAGTTAGCACAGCTCCATGCAGGCAGCTCCAAATAAATGTTGCTGACACAGATCAGGGATTCAGCAGCCACAGCAGAAAGGAACAGAAGGATTTAGTCTGACATTTCAGTAGCTACCTGATGGAGCAGCTCCAGAGGAGGCCACAGAAGTGCTCAGGGGACTGGAGCACCTCTGCTGTGAGGACAGGCTGAGGGAGCTGGGGATGTTCAGCCTGGAGAAGAGGAGGCTCCAGGGGAGACCTTAGAGTTTCCTTCCAGTACGTGAAGGGGCTACAAACAGGCTGCAGAGGGACTGATCCCAAAGGCCTGCAGGGACAGGATGAGGGCCAATGGTTTGAAATGAAAGCAGAGCAGATAGAGAGTGGATGTGAGGAAGAAGTTCTGCACCATGAGGGTGCTGGAACACTGCAACAGGTTGCCCAGGGAGGCTGTGGAGCTACCTGATCTAGTGGGAGGTGTCCCTGCCCGTGGCAGGGGGGGGTGGAACTGGATGATCTTTAAGGTCCCTTCCAACCCCAACCATTCTCTGAATTTATGAAACTGATCTCTCCCAGGATGGGGTAGGTGATGTTCAGGTGAGTTCTGCTGCTGCTAGTAACCAAAGCTGCCAGCCAGGTCAGGGTGGGAAACTGTGGGCTCCTGAAGTGAGTAGTTGCCAATAACCCAAAGTGCTGTTTGGTTTTCTCTTGCAGGAGGGTCCCCCTCATAAATGTGCCTTAATTTTCGCAGATAACAGTGGAATTGACATAATTTTAGGAGTCTTTCCTTTTGTCAGAGAGCTCCTTTCTAGAGGGACAGAGGTGAGTGGCTTTCACCAATTCCACAGCTCCATGCTGCAGTGAAAGGTTTGTTAACTACCCCCAGCAGGGCACTTAACCAGACTGGCTCCTAACATCTAAACTGGGAGTAATCCAGATTCCTGGAACTCTAAACTCTGATTTTGGGAAGGGACTTTTTTCAAGGGTTTATAGTGATAGGATGAAGGGGAATGGATTGAAGCTTAAGGAGAGCAGATTTAGACTACAGATAAGGAAGAAATTCTTGACAGTGAGGGGGGGAGACACTGGAAGAGGCTGCCCAGGGAGGTTGTGGATGCTCCTCCCTGGAGGTTGTTCAAGGTCAGGCTGGATGAGGCCTTGAGTGACCTGAGCTAGTGTGAGGTGTCCCTGCCCCCGTGGCAGGGGGTTGAAATGGATGATCTTTAAAGGTTTCCTCCCAACCCAAACCATTCCTTGGATCTATGAACTGAAGTAGACTGCAGAAGGCAGCAAAGCCAAGGGAGCCTCCACCAGACCTCAGGCTGCTCAACAAGAGCCTGCAGTGTCCAAAGTCCTGGCACAGCTGGGAAAAGTGGGACAAGGACTGGGCCCCCAGCTTCTCACTTTGCGTGCATTTCCTCTTCTGTAAAAGCAGGGAGGGAGGGAGGATTTTAACCAAGCAAGCAGCTCTGACTGCAGGGTAAGCTGTGAGCTCTTCTGCCCCTCAGGTTATTCTGGCCTGCAACTCTGGCCCTG
Organism: Indicator indicator; assembly: GCF_027791375.1. Classification (NCBI taxonomy): domain Eukaryota; kingdom Metazoa; phylum Chordata; class Aves; order Piciformes; family Indicatoridae; genus Indicator; species Indicator indicator. The sequence continues at coordinate 1,551,742 of NC_072041.1, forward strand.
CCCTGAACGATGTCACCTACAGCGAGTCCCTGATCGTCGCCGAACGGATAGCAGCAATGGATCCAATTATCCAGTAAGCACAGAACCAGTCCCCTGGGTGTCACAGCACAGAGAAGGACAGAGCAAGGGCCTGGTTCCAGCCTTAGCTCCTATTTAACTGTGCTTAGCAGGGTCTGAAATCTGCAGGTAAGCTAAGGAGGATCCTTTACATTTCTTAAGGTGAGAAAGGTAGAGATCAGCTCTCTTGAACATCCAGAATTGTGTTTGTGGCTGCAGCTTCCCTGCTAAGCACCCCAGCTCCTAGAGCACACATTTTCTATCTAAAGGAGAGGCTAAACCATTTATTTCACATGCAGAATGTCCCTGGAAGAAGGCAGAGCTGACTACTCAACCCCTCTGCTGAAGGAGACACAATGGCTCTTGAGCAAGGCTTAGCAGAAGAAGCCTTTGCAAAACCCACTCAGACCTTCATGGTCTGACTCACTCCTGATGTGCCTGACCCTCCTGAGGGAGCTGCTAATGGTTTTGTCTTTTTTTCCATAAAGGTCTGCTCTGAGGGAGGAGAAGCTGCTGCTGGTTCAGACTGGTTCCAGCTCACCCTGTCTAGATCTCAGGTAGGTTGGCAAAGCACCACTTGGTGATTTGTCAGCTGCAGGATGCTCAGAGACAGCTCTGGAGCATCTCAGCCACCTTCCTGCTGCTGTCAGTCACTTTCTGCCAACAGTTAGGAGTTGCTCAGTCTCGTTTGTAGACTTGGAGTCTTGCTCAAGGCTTGTTAGACTAAATCTGATGTCTGTGTGCAGCAGTGACACTGTCAGCTCCTGAGCAGCTTAGTTATGGATGATGGAAGGTCCTGCTTGGGACCAAGAAATCCTCCTGGCTGCAGGCAGCATTCAGTGTGGTTAATTTATCTGTAATTAGTTTCTCTGCTGGAGGCAGAAATCACCTGTGTGTGCTCTGGGAAATTCCAATTCCTCCTGCCTTTAATGGAGCTTTAAAACTACTTTTCAACCTCATTTCCTTTGATCTAAAGTTCTTGGTGGTTGGCCTTAGCAATTCTAGAATCACAGAATTGTTTTGGTTGGGAAAGACCTTCAAGACCAAGTCTGGGGCTGTGTAGCCTAGAGAGAAGCAGCCCCAGAGAGGATCTTCTCAGTGCTCAGCAAGAGCTAAAGGGTGGAGGGGAAGAGGAGGCAGCTGGGCTCCTCTCAGTGCTGCCCAGTGACAGGACAAGGAGCAACAGGTACAAACTAGAGCCCAGGAGGTGCCATCTGAGCATGAGGAGAAAGTTTTTTGGTGTGAGGGTGCTGGAGGCCTGGAGCAGGCTGCCCAGAGAGGCTGTGGAGTCTCCTCTGGAGAGATTCCAACTGGCCCTTGTGATCCTGGGCAAGCTGCTGTGGGTGCCCTGCTGGAGCAGGGGGGTTGGACTGGGTGAGCTGGCCCTCAGCCCAGCCTTTCATTGGTGGCATGTCCAGGGGTGGCTGTCCCTAAGGGAGAGCTCTCGTTTCAGCCGCCTGGACAAGGGCTTGGCGGTGCTGGTGCGGGAGCGCAAGACGGACCTGGTGATCATCGAGGGCATGGGCAGGGCCATCCACACCAACTACCAGGCAGCACTGAAGTGTGAGAGCCTGAAGCTTGCTGTCATCAAGAACTCCTGGCTGGCTGAGAGGCTGGGGGGGAAGATCTTCAGTGTGATCTTCAAGTACGAAGTGCCCTGTAAATGAGAGGAGCCAGGCAGCAGCGGGGGAGGAGCAGCAGCAGCAGCAGCTGGACTTGCACTAAGTTTTCCTTTAACTGTAAAGAATGTATTTTTATTACACCAGGGACAAGAGGTCACAGGAGAATCCTGTATTTCTATTGTGCTTTTGTGACTGAGCAGAGCAGCAGGCCGAGTCACCCTCTAGCAGCCCCACTCAAATATATATAATGTGTATATCACTCATGGTTTATTTTGGTAAGTGTTTATTTTAATGCTGCAGTATTTGTGAGCAAAAGACTTTATTTTTTTGTTCTGTGAGACATTCATATAGAAATATATTTAAATGTCAATGAACCCCCCCTTTTTTTTTATTAATATACATCCCTGCCTCCTCTGCCAGCAGTGCCCTGGCACACACCAAATGGCTGGTCAAGGGCTGAGTGGCTCTGACATTCCATTTCCATCTCACTTTTCAAACTCAGCTGCATCATACTCTGTGCAGTTGCTTGGGTTGAAGGGACTGATCCAGCCTCTAATTGCTGCAGCTGCATTTAAAAGGGAACGCTCCTGGTTCCAGCAGCAGGCAGCAGAGGCATGGACAGCACAGGCTCGAAGGATTCTTCACTCCTGTTCTTATTAACAGGTGAGGGGGAAGGGAACCCTACAGCTGTACTCAGTTGCTTAGCAGTAGTTGGAAGTGATTACCCTCAAGGTAGATGTGGAGAGCTTTCTTCAGGAGCTACCCAGCTACTTCCCTGTTGTGCAGGCATCTTAGTTATTAAGTGCTGGGACTGGTAAGAATTAGTCTCTTAGTTCATGCAGAGCAGTTAAACCAATTTCCAATTAACTGGATTTGCCTTTTTCCACCCTCCCTCAGACGTGCAGCATATCAATGGAGTGATTTAGCCACGAGTGCGCAAAGCAGTACCTGCATGTAGCAGTCACTGCAGCCCAAAGGAAAAGCAGGTCCAAGAGCAAACTCTTCAGTAAGAGCTAACTTGTCTATGAATGTCAGATTCTGCTCTGGGAGCAAGGGAATACTGCAGCTCCCTGCCTCCCCTGCCCAGGGAGCTTGGTTTCAATGGAGTGGTTATGTGAGCTCAGGCCCTGGCACTGCTGGAGGTCAGCTGTCAGTCTTCTTCCTAAATACTTCTTGGCCAGTTAAGCAGGACAAAGCACCCTCAGCAGCTGAGCAGGGCCACTTCTAGAGTGGGACACTGATAGAGGACAAGGCCATGTCTAACATTTCTCAAGTCTCAGTTCCTTAGCCTCAAGCTCTGCTTCTCTTTCAGGTTTTAGGTCACTACAGAGCAGGCAGCATTCTGTGGGGGTTATGCCACAGCTCTGTTCCTGATTCAGAAATGACCTTCACAGTGACCAGCTGCCTGTGAGAGGGCAAGAGTGCAGTTGGTAACTGCCCTGTTTGAGAAGCAGTTGCTCATGGTAAGAGGCAGGAGAGCTTCAGAGTGTCAAGGCTGTACCTCATCCTGTCATTGGTGAGCAGAGGCTGCACATAAACCTGACCTGAGTCACTTACTCCTACAGGCACTCACATGCACAGTGAACTTCTAAACTAAACACGGATCCACCTTGGCCAGCTCAGCTTTATTTCACCACATTGTCAGCCTCCCTTATTGTTAACAGCTGCACTCTCACTCGGCCATTTCAGTCCTTCCAAGTCACTTCATTTCCTTCTGTATCCAGCTCCACCACCAGTCCAGAAGTGCTCTCTGTGTTTGCCATTAGAAAACTACCCCTCTAGACTTGCAGGAGGACATCTCTACAGGGCTCTAATTCCTAGGCAGTACAGAAACTAAGCCATGCCCAGTGCTGAAGCAGAAGCCTCTCAAGCGCTGGCCTTCCCCGCAGCCTCCTGGCTGTGCCTGGAGCTCTCCTTGCCCCGCAGCCGAGCGCACATCTCCTCTGTGAAAACAGAGCAGCAGGACTTCTGCAAGGCAAGAGGGGAGGAGAGGAGGGGCTGAGTTGTTCTGTGCCATGGAACCACCTCTCAGGCTGCACAGCCCAGCTGCTGGAGCGGGTGGGCAGCAGCACCACCGAGGTGCATGCTCCTGCACTTTCCATGTCTTTTCCTGCTTGTCGAATGACTTGAGAAGAGCCAGACCTGAGAATAAACTTGTTCTGGATGCTTGCCTGGCCTCTCTGCACCCTCAGGGTACTGCAGGGCACTTTGGCTGCCCAGGAGCTGCAGGGAATGTTCCTAAGGTATTTTTGGGGAGGTGTGGGGTTGTTTGATTATTTTTATCTAATTCAGGCTACACAGCTCTCACCCTTTAAAGGGTTGTTCAGCCTGGAGAAGACTCCAGGGGGACCTTAGAGCTGCCTTCCAATGCCTGAAGGGATCCTAGAGGAAGGCTGCAGAGGGACTTTCCATGAGGGTGGCTAGAGACAGGACAACAAGGAATGGCTTGAAGCTGAGAGAAAGCAGGGTTAGACTGGAGCTTAGGAGCTTCTTCAGGCTCTGGCACAGGCTGCCCAGGGAGAGTGTGGACACCTCTTCCCTTGAGGTGTTCAAGGCCAGGTTGGATGAGGCCTTGAGCAGCTGAGTCTAGATGAGAGGTGTCCCAGCCCATGGCAGGGAGGTTGGAGCAGATGATCCCTGAGGTCCCTTCTAACGTATGACTATGATTTATCTCCCCTCCCCACACTACATTGCTTTCCTTAGTAGAAGCAAGATCCACATGGAATTCCAGCAGTGCCTGGTGTGTCCATGCTAAACAGAAGGGAGCAGGCCAGGAGGTGCCAGCCCTCACCCACCTTCAGGTGCCCAGCAGTGTGCCTGCTTCTGTTGGAGAGCTCCACCAGCGCCGCGATCACGCCGAGCGCCAGGCCCATGGCGAGGGTGAGGAAGAGGCCCCCCAGAGCCTGGGGCTGCAGTGGGCTCCAGCTGTCCCTACTCCTGTGCATGCAGCTGCTCTCCCACCACTTGTTGCGCAGGTAGTCCAGGTCCCCTGACTCCCGTAGCTTGAGGACAGCAATGGAGAGCTTCTTGGTCCAGGGGGATGCTGCCAGCAGTAGAAAGAACAAACAGGGCAGAAGTCACAGCCACTGGGCACAGCGTTAAGCAAGCCTCTGCTGCACTACCAGGCAGGCTGGGCTGGGTGCTGCTTTCCAGCTTTCAGCTGCTGGTTCTGCAAGCAGAGACAATCCCATTCCAGGCCTGTCCAGGTATAATAGGTGCAGGACAGTGACAGAAAGAAGGCACCGGGGAAATAGAGCAGTTGTGCTCCACCTGGGAGCAAGGTGCCCACCCTGCTGAGCACACATCAGCAACGCTGTTGCATGAACCAAGGCTAAACCAAAGCCACCCACAGAAGCCAGTGACACCCCCGAGGGCTGGAATTGTTTGCATGTTAGAGTTCAAGGAGTCAGGGATAATTTGTCCACAGAATGAAAGCCTTGCCTGGCAGGTTGCCAGTTTGCTCATGCAGGAGGTGTGTGCAAGTTCTGGGACTAGGCCCTGTGCTCTATCAACCTGCTACGTCAGACCCACATGGACCACCCCACAGTGGGGCAGCAGCACTGCACAGTGACTAACCCTGGGTAGTGGCAATGCCAAATCCTCTGGCTCCAATAACTTCAGGGGCCCTGATCAGGTTGCAGTGCCTGGCAGCTGCAAGGTCCTGAGAGATGGACTCTCCAATGAAGGCATAGTCAGACTCCATCACGCGCTGGACGGCCTCCTGGTAGGTTTTGACCAGGACATGGTCTCTTCTCTTGTCCATGTACTCATAAATCATCTGGTGGATGGGATTCTTGGAGTTCTGCGGCACAAAAACCCAAATGTCAAAGTGAAGTGTAGGACAATCACCTAAACAAAATCTCATGCTGGCAATACAGATTGGAGTTCGTTAGCCCAGTGCCCTTTGAGCTCCTTCTACTGAAAGCTACCCCGTGGCTGGCAGAGTTCCTCTCTAATACACAGGGCTACAGGCATACAAGGGTGAAACATTTCCCACCCTCAGAGGCCACTGTTGCAGGCATCCAGTGAATGTACCCAGAAATTATCTTCCTCATTCTTCCAGAGTACACAGGGATGAACCTCAAGGACCAGCACTGCTGTCTAAGGAGGGAACACACTACAGAAATGTAGTCCCCCTTTGGTGCTCCTCTCTGAGAAAAGGTGGAAAAAGAGGTGAGCAAAACACCCACAGTGTTTACTACAGGAGAATTGGTGAGGTCTAGAGCAATGAGGGTGACAGGGACCCAGAGGCATCAGCCAGACAGCTTGGCCTAGGCTTAGCAGTTCTACAGCACATCTGCATGTGCACAGGGAGGCTCTCTGCACCTTGAAGAAGTAGAAAGTGGAGGAGCCTTCCAGTGTCCCAAACTCAAGCTTCCTCTGCTTCACAAGGTCTTCAAAAGTCTGGATTGGGAGCTGCTCACTGCTGGAGCTCAGCAGGGCGGTGAAGTTGGCGATGTAGGCAGCCAGCAAGGCGATGGTGAAGAGCCACCAGACAGCAGCAATGACCCTCACCGAGAGAGCTTTGGGCCGGGGGGTGACACCTGCAGAGGAGACACCTGCTGAGGTGATGGCCACAGGCAGCTTCAGATCCCTGAGCCTGAGTCAAAGGCTTCCCTTCCAGCAGAGGCTAAGCTCCCACGCTTGCCCTGCAGCTGCTGTCATCAGAAGTCCCCAAACTGGGAGTTTCAGAGCTGTCAAGTGTCCCTGAACACCTCTCCCCCACAAGACACCACAGCAGTGTTAGACTGAGGAGAGCTGAAGCTGCCACCAGCTTTACAAAGCCCAGCACTGCTCCCAGAGCTGCTTTGCTGCTCACCTTGCAGAGCAAGGGCTCCTGCTCCAAACCAGAGGCTGTTTAAGAAGGTGAAGTGGTTCTCCTCATTCTTTGGTTCATTCCATTCACAGGGGCTCAATCTGGGGAAAAACAACAGGATAAAACCAGACATTCAGGGGACAAAAATGACCAAACAGTCCTGCAGTGTGACTGCAGCAGTGCAGCTGGCCTGGAAATGCCCTTTTCTTCCTTTCTCCTTAAGTTCCAGTTGCAGCAGTACTGAGCAAAGTACTCCTGAGCAAAGCACTGCTGCTCAGTGCCTCCCAGTTTGCAGCAGTGGTGGCTCAGGCGGTGCTGTGACAGCTTTGCCAGACACTTTCTTCCTGAGCTATTGCATAATCCAGCCCCCTTGGCACATGAGTGGCAATATTGGCTCTCTCTGTACTATCAGGCTGCTCCCTGGAGCAAATCCTTACCTAGAAAGATTGTGCATAAAACTAGAGAAGCAGCAATAAAGTGTCTGATGGAGGCTGCAGCTGCAGAGTGCTGTTGTGGCCTGGCAAAGAGCACAGGAGAGAGCTGAACCTCCTGGGAAGGGGGTGGAGTAGAAGTAGAGAATCTCTGCCACAAGTCAAAGCAGGACACAGGGGATAAAAATACAGCAGGAGAGAGACCTGCAGTTAGGGCCATGGCCAGAGGTCAAAACAAGCTCTGATAAAAGCAGGAGCAGACCTGAAGTACAAGAACTTGCTCCTTTCAGCAGCCCCAGGGAATCCACATCACAGCCACAGTGCTGCTGCTCCTGGGGAGATCCTACCCTTAAGGCTGTCTTAGCCTGACATGACCTAAGCTCTATCAGCCCTGGTTCTGGACCTGTACAGAAAGTTCCTGAAAGCAAAATGCACCCTGGAACTTTCTTAGCAGTGATCAAAATCTGTGAAACCAATTCACTGATACCTGGCAACAAGAAAGAGGCAGAAGCAGGTCAGCAGGTAAGCAAATAAAAGGCCAGTCCAGGTCTCCTTGCTGAAAGGAGCCAGGAAGTGGAAGAAAGACATCTCCTGAGAGACAGTGTCCTTGCGAAGCAGGATGCCAATGCCAGTCTGCAGGAAGGGGGTGGTGAAGGAGACCACCTCCTCCCGGGCAGAGGTGACTGTCAGCGGAGCCACTGCCATGTCTGCTTCCTGTAAGGTGGAGAGGAACAGCAGAGACAGACTGACTCAGTCCCTGAGCACAGCCCCATGAAGCCCCAGAGCTGCCAGCAGCACTGTGCTCTCCTTCAGAGCCAGAACCCTGCAAGTTACCTGTCTCAGGATTTCACCAACCATCCCAGTCCAGTTGCCCCCGGGAGAGACGGCACCGTACTGCCCATCGCCCACCACCTTCACCTTGTAGCTGAAGTGAAGCATGGCAGCAAGAGCCTTCAGCAGGTCCATGCAGTAGCCCTCCAGCTCTGCACTCCTCACCATGACGTAGGGATCCTCCTGAGCATGGAGGGCAAAACCCACAGTGACTCACTGCTGAGGCTGCAGGGCACACCCTCCCCCAAGACCTTACCCCAAACTCAAGAGACAGCCCTGGAGCCATGGGGTCACCTCCAGTCCCAGACTCCAGCAGGGCAGCTGCATTCTACAAGCCACAGAAGTAAATGATGACCTGTCCTGCTCTAGAAGCCCAAATCCATTTCATTTGGAACACCAAAGCATCAGGTAGGGGTCACAAGCTGACAGCAGAGTCAGAAAATTCACTGCTGCTACTTCCTCTGGTGCATGAGGAGCTGCATTTGCTTTATTTTACAGCCTGGTTTTGATGCCTGCACTCCTGTGACCTTTACATTTCTCCACTGCAGGGCAAAAACATCATGCAGGCAACACAAGCCCCTTCAGATGCCGCTGAGCAAAGAGGAGGTCTGATGTCCTCACACAGTACTCAGGTGCAGAGATGTGTCCCCAGCCCTCAAATCCTCCCACTGCAAACTACAGACACCTTGCACTAAGATCCAGACCCAGTGATGAGCAGGAGTATCAAAGACAGCCCAAAAACCACCTTCAAAGAGACTGGTGATTTAAAAAAGGACCAAGTGCACCTCCAGCTGGCTCCCAGCCACTGCCAGTGTCGTGTCACTGCCTTACCAGGATTGTTGTGACAGTCAAAGTTGGAAGACCCTCTCCTGATCCCCTTAAGTCAGCGACCTGCAAATCAAGCATGAAGAAATCATCACTCTCCAAGTGCCAGGCATGGCCCCACTTAGCTAGGGCTGATAGAAGATAGTTGATAGGACTTGGGGTGGGTGTTGGGGGGGTACATACATTAAACCAGCTATAAATCCCCCCTGTAAGCTGCAGTGACCTCCCCACTGCTGTCCCTAGCTGTATCTGATAAATCACAAGCATTGCACTGCTGCTGGTGCCAGCAGTGATTTGCCTGAATAAAAAAAAATTACTTTAGATGTTGTCCCAGATGCCTGCAGCCTGCCAAAGAGAGCAGCTCAGGGTGCAGGCAAAACAGTCAGCAGCCAATTAAGGTCTCATTAAAGAACAATTCCAGAAGACACAGAACAGTAGGAAACCTGAGAGGAGGAGGAGTAGGGGAGCCATGGATTCACTTCTGCATGGAATGCTGAACTCAGGGGTTTACCTTCCAACCAGCAGCAGGGCTGGAGGATGGTTCTTCCCTGGGGCATGGCTGAATTTTGAATTTGGGATAGAAGACTGAATGAAAACCCAGCAGAGAGACACAGGCAGACCTAGAGATGGCCATCAGCAGCGTGCTTACAACACAAACTCCCCCCAGATGAAAAGCACTGCCCCGGGACCACATCTCTTCCTGAATTTCAGCTGTAAGACCTTCTGCACATCTGCCTTCAGCCAGAGCTGTCAGCAGTGAGGTTAACCATCCTTACCTTCCTCACAGCATCAGCATTCCTTGTTCCTGAAAAAAATACAACAGCAGTATCAGCTCCTTGCAGGGTTTGTATTTACAGCTCCTTAAAAGTGAGGGTTCAGACCCTCCTTTCAACACACAGAAGGTTTATCCTTCCCTCAGCACTCCTGACCTGCAGCAGGCTCTGGCTGTTTCCTGTTCACAGCTCACTATTGGTGTGAAATGAACAGCAGCAGAAACAGAAGCACTCAGGCTGCAGAGGGTTCTGCTTGGAACTTCATGCTTAGGGCTGTCACCCACACACTGAGGGATGGATTTGCAGAACCAGTGGCCTCATTTCCCACTGCCCTCCCTGGCAAGGTGGCAATCCAGCTCTCCTGCTACTTCACTCAAGATTTCTCCCTCCCTCCTACAAAACCTCATCTATAAGCCTAAAGAGAAGCCCTGTAGCCAACAAGAAGTTCATCACCATTAAGTGCCAAGACACCAGGTCTGTTTATTCCTCCCTTCCCCTTGTCAAAGGGATTGCAACCACTGGGGTAGAAACCCTTCTCCAGCACGTCCATGCCCCTCAGATTACAGCACCCTGACTTCATCCCTGTGAAAACAAACCTCCAAATGGGCTATGACCAAACCCAGGATCCACCACTGACAACACTACAGAAAGAGGGAGCAGGAAGCCTGTCTTGTGGGGCCTGTTCTCTGCATCCCATCGAGGGGCAGAGGTGAAGGGAAGGACAGAAAACTGACCAAGCTGAAGTGTGCTAAGAGCCACAGCAACCCTGCAGACAGCACTGGAGAGACTACCAAGTGCCAAACTATCAAATCCACTACTGACCTTCTCTGTATCACTTCTCCTTCCTGGGGCTCAGTTTTCATCTGTAAACCCAAGGTGAAGACAGAGCCTCTCTGCTAAAGACACCAAGATCCACCTCCAAAAGTCCTGCTCTGGCATGCTTCTGGGTTGTGCTCTGCTAGGTGACATCTAACACAGCAAATTACTTGATCCACAGCTTCCCTCTTCACAGTACTCAAAATACCTCAATCCTACCCCAGCAGCAGGACAACTAAACCACAATGCCTGAGCTGCAGAACAAGAAGCACAATTGAGTCAGTCTATGGCTCATTAGCTGCCCAGGATGTTTTCTCTCCAAGGTGCAGAGCATCTCTCCCTGCACTCTGAGAATTCACAGTGCAAAAGGCAGAAATCTCTCCAGATAAAGCCCCAAAATGCAGGCTGTTTGCACTCTTCCAAGCAAAAGCTGTGAGTTCCTCATTAATACAACACTATAAGCATTCATTTTGTATTATTCATGCCTTGGGTTTGCATTTTCTGGCCTTGTGCTGAACTCTACATCACTGTGAAACAAAACCTGTTTTTTCCTTCTCCACTACACTTCTCCATGGGAGCTGGAAATCTTCACAAAAGGGTTCTCTTGTCTCCCTTTAGAAACTCATGGAAGCCAGTAAAAGCTTTTTGAGACTCATTTTGGTGACCTGCTAGGGCTTCTTGGATGGAAATGGTCTGCACTGAGGGCTCCAGCTCCCCCACAGCGGCACTGGATGCAGCTGTTCCAAACCCTGTTGTGCCACCTCCTGAAAGGGCCAGAAGGAATCAAGTTGCAGCACTAACTCAAAGTCCATTGCAGGGACACTTCTCAGAAGCCAAGTCCTCATTGTGAGAATCCTTTGTGAGAGTCTACAAAAGCACAAGACAAAGAGAAGAGGCTCATCCCTCCACTCCTCTTCCCTGGGGGCTGGTGGCTGCAGGAAATGGCTGTGGCTGCAAAACTCAGTCCGGCCCTTACCCCTTCTGCTCTGAGCATGCCCAACCTTCCCGTGGGAGATGGCTTCCTGCCTCACTCCTTGTGACAAAGCTTGCTCAGAACTGCCCGCCTCACCCCAGTCTTCCACCCCAGCCTCCCTCCCTAGGCTAGCACCCTTCCCTTCACAGCCTTTGCCAGCATTTCCCTTTAGTGATCAGGAGAGAGCTGAACCAGAACAAGTAACATGGAAAGTATCACTCACAGCAGAAGCAGCTCTCAGCATCTCTTGCTGCCATTCAGGGGATCACAGCCTCAGAAGGGTGCAGCTTTAACCACAGTAAATGTGCTCAGGGACACCTAAGCACCCTTGGTCTAGGCTTTTCAATCTTCCCTGATCTCTCTGCCACCTGATTTACAACTACAGCAGCAAGACCCTGGATAACTGGACCCATAACATGATGAAGTCACAGCCACAAGCTGTGACATCAAGGCAGACCCTGATGGTGTCTTAGTAGCCAACTCAGAAACAAGTTCTTGCATCAAGACAGAATCCTGTAAGCACCAGCAATTAAAGAATGAAAAACCCAACCCTGTAGGGAAGAGCAAACCCAGACGTGGATGCACTTGGGAATGCTTTTGGGGATCCTTTTCTCACCTGTCTGGCTTGACTCTCTCAGGAGCAGCATGGTTGCCAGCACACAGAACACAAGGTGAAGACCTTTGTCCATTGGAGCAGAAATATCTGCTGCCTAAAGGAAATGCCCTGCCAGAGAGGAAATGCAGGTGGTTAAAGCTGGGTTTGCAGCTCCCCATGGCTGGGGCACAATCCCAGCATGTCCTGCGTTTTCTGCACAGCATTCTGAAGAGTCTCAGTTTAAAGGTCTCCAGGTGACAACACAGTCACTCCTGAGGCCAGCCATAGCAAACACCAAAGATAAGATTCTGGTGAACACTCCACTGCAGTAAAAACAGGGGACAAACCTAGAAAGTGGCTTTATCCACTGCTGCTTGCACTGCTTCCCCTCCAGAGAGCTCTCCATGAAGAAGGGAGCAACAACCAGTGTGCAGGCTCTGCAGAGAAGCAGCTGAGGGTCTGTGCAGTATGGAGGGGCACAGACCCCATAGGGAAAAGAAAGGACATACCTGAGGGGGGCTGCTGCTGGGTACTGGGCCCTTCTGCTCTACCAAGAGGGAAAGGGCTATTAAAGGCAATTTAGTAGCCAGCTGAGGCAACGAGCTGCTCCAGGAGGTTCTGTTTCAGGGGCTTAAAAGCAAAACCTTAAAATCACTTTCCCTTTGGGTTGCAGAAAACAGAGGAGCTTATTCACTTGCACCAAACTGATCTGAAATAAAACTGTTTCACCCTGCACCAAGAGACAGGAGAAACTATTTCTGAAGCCCTCTTATCTCAACATCCTCCTCTGAAAAAGGAAGAAGGGGTAGGATGGGGAGGGTGAAACCCAGCATATTTAACTTCGTTTCCATTTCAAACTCTGCAGTGACATTTCTGCATGCCTTGGAATAAAGGCACCCTTGTAATCCAGCAACAGACAGATGGCAAACAATCAGTGCCAGGTCATAGCTGCTGCAGTACTTGTGTCTGTATTTACTGTCGGTGTCAAACAAGACTCAGGACACCATTACCCCCCAGTGATAATCAACATATGTTAAATGCCCAAGAAAACTCATCCCTTCGGACTGTATAGGCAGCCCTCACTCCTTAGCAGCTTTTCAGTCCTTCCAAATGCAAACCAAATCCCCAGGCTTACTCCTGCTCAAGTCCTCTGTGTGCAGAGCTGAAGGCAGGCACCAGTCCTGCCACAGCAGTGGGCAAGATGAGCAACCAGCAGCTAGGAAGGAGAGAGCCTGTTGCAGGCAGGCTTTGATCCTTCTCATCTAGAGCAAGAGCAGCAGCAATTGAAGGCAGCATCTCACTTACAGCAACTTCTTCAGCCTCTCCTAGATCCGTTTGGCTGGGGCCAGCAGGAGCACCTCCAGGCACAGTGAAGCTGCTGCACACTGGATGCTCCCAGGCATTCCAGGCTCTTATAAAGATAAAAGAGAGGGAGGAGCCAGGCTGAGGGGCTTCTAAAGGACCTGCCAGCTCCTGTTCCAGAATCCAGGGGTGGCTTGAGGTTTGGGAAAGAGAGGAGGAGACTATACCCAACAGAGACAATATTTGGAAGCGATTTAGTCCAGCAGCTGAATACTACATTGAGACTCAGAAAATCCCAACCCTGGCCTGCTGTGTGGTCCTGTCAAATCCTGTCTCTTTAGAACAGTGTCCCACCCAGCTCTGCCCATCTCTCCTGTCTATCCAGTGTAGCCTGCTCAAGCAAATAACATACAAATAAATAAAAATATCTACAGCAGCATGCTTGCTTCTTTAAAAAGCCACTAACTTACTGCCTTCTGAAATGCAAATTTGCCTCTGTTACAATCATCTTTCTTTGCAACAGTTGTAAACAAAGAGGGGAAAAGAGGGAGCTCCTACCCTCAGATCTAAATCTGAGTCCATTCCACATGTACAGAAAGCATAGCAAATATTCCCATGAAAACAGCACAAATCCTAGAGAGGTTTTGCCTGGTTTGGTTGGTTTCTTTCTTTTTTTCTTTTTTGTAAGCCAGTAAATCCAGATGGGAATGTAAGTTAGCCAAGGCTTCCTCACTGCAGCTGTCAGCTGAGGGGCTCATGTATCACACCAAAACCCACCCCAAATACACCCAGCATTTCCTCACAATGCTTAGACAGCTGAAGGGAGGTCTGAGCTTCAGGGTGAGCCATTAAATTCCTCTCTGGATTGTACAGTTCTGTGTAATACACAGGCACAGAAGTGAAACCCTGTCCCCTACAGCCATCTATTTACTGGTTTCACTTCAGAAGTGGGCTAAAGCACAACACTGCCAAGTGGCTGATTCTGCTGGGCCAGGTCATCTTTAAACACAGACATCAAGGCCCAGCAGCAACAAAGAGAAGCCCTCACAGGAATTCAGCAGAGTCAACTATTACAGCCCCAGCTGCAGGGGACTTGGAACTCATCCACATTTAAGTAAGGCACAAAAGTTTCCTCCCCATTTAACTCTAAGCACTGTTCTAGGGGGAAAACTCTCCAGCAGCCTGCACACCTTGGCCTTCTTCCCTAAGCTTTCTCTGGACATGCCACTGAGTAAATCAATTATTAAGCATCAACACAGCTTGCCTTCTGCAGAGGCAAACACTGCTTAGATGTCAATAAACCCTGCAGTGTTATCAGTTTATTGATAGAAGAGGAACTGTTCTCACACACTGGTAGAGCCCTCAATCCATGCCACCCTTCTCTCTCTCGCCTCATTCACCACTAGACTCCCTCCACTCTTTGTTGTTCCCTTCATCACTTTAGACTGCACCCTGCCTGCTGAGAAGATCTGAGCAAGCAATTCTCCCTCCTCTTCCCTGAGGAAGACAGGATGAATGAAGAGCAAAGCTTCTGTGTAGGTAGCATGAAATGAATTCCATTCCCAGGAATAAATAACTGGACACATCATTAATGGGCTTATATGGTGTGACAAAGCAAGCTGCAAAGGCACTTACTCATCATTTGGAAGCAGGAGGGTAAAATTCACACGGAAATCAACCCCAGCAGTGTTTTTAAACCATCTGAACAAAGATAGATGCTTTGAAGTGTGACATGATCCTGCCTCCCCTGAGCTGAATTAGTTAACAAGGACTGCTTAAAGATAAAAATAATCTGATTGTGAGACTTGCTCTTTGAAAAGACACAAAATAGGCCTTTTAAAAACTTAACCTTCTCAAGCTGTCAAGTTGCATGTACCTTCCTACTTTAAAGGTAAAAAAAGCAGTAACTCCCTGCAGCCTTGCAGCCCCAAACTCCAGCATTAGAGAGAGACTTTTCATCTAGAGAATGTTAATGAAATTTGCCTTGTGCTGAGCCTCAGTGTGAGACTAATTCTGGCAGCATTGTGCTGCTGATTTACCTGCTTTCCTTCAGAGACTGCAGTGACACTGCAGGGCTACCTCAGTGCATGCTCCAGACCTCTGCTGCACAAACCTCAAGGGCCTCTCATCCAAGTGATGAAGACAAGCAACCAAGATCTGAGCCAGGATGGAAAAATAAAATAATATTTTTAGACAAAACATACTGAAGAAGTTCTTTAACCCTTTCCAGCCCTTATCTCCAAGTCATGATATCATTATCTGCAATTTGACATTTCAGTTTAAATGCTTGTGGCCAAAAGATACTAAAATAAGAAATCAAGAACTCCTTTCCAGCCCCACAACCCCCTAGGATTTTCACCTCCAGAGCCATCACTGGCTGTCAGAACAGGCACTGCTGGGACACCATCCATGTGCTGTGTATCACACAGCCACAGTATGCCAGGCTCTGCCAATACTTGCCTCTACTTTGCTGGACCTGAGAAAATCTGAGCTGCATCTGACATGGCTACACTCTGAAAAAGACTGAAAATACATTCATAGATTCACAGAATGGTTTGGCTTGGAAAGGACCTTACAGGACACCTCCCAGCAGCCCAAGCTGCTCAAGGCCTCAATCCAGCCTGGCTTTGGACACCTCCAGGGAAGGGGCATCCACAGCCTCCCTGGGCAACATGTTCCATTGCCTTCCCACACTCACTATAAAGAATTTCTTTCTAATCTCCAGTCTAAATCTGCCCTCCTCAAGCTTCAATCCATTGCCCCTTGTCCTGTCACTGCAAGCCCTTTAAAAAGTCCCTTCCCAGCTTCCCTCAGGTACTGGAAGGTTGCTCTAAGGTCTCATGCTGGGGGCATCAGAACTGGAGGCAGTGCTGCAGGTGGGTCTCAGCAGAGCAGAGGGGCAGAATCCCCTCCCTGTGCTGCTGCTCTCCCTGCTCTGGATGCAGCTCAGCACACAGCTGCCTGCTGGGCTGCCAGGGACCATTGCTGGCTCCTGGGGAGTTTGTCACCAACTGACAGCCCCAAGGCCTCAAGGCTCTCAAGGAAGTTTTAAAACAAGGCAGACAATTAAGCATGTTTGTAGACTCCAAGCTTCTAGACAGCACAGAAAAGGTCTTGTGGCACAGCTAAAAGCTGCCCAGCTGGAAGGTTAAATATCTTTATTTTAGTAGTGTAAGGTGGGGGTTTACAAACAAACCTTTAGATTTTGCAATATACACAAAAGAGTCAGTACAAACAAAAGCAAAATATCCTCTCAACAATAGGGACTCTATGCAGACTGAAATAAAATAAAACCTCTGTTTCTCTTTAAAAAGCATCTCAGTAAACTTTCCTCTCCATCACTGATAAAATGTACATCTATAATAAATGAAGGGGAGGGACACACACAAACAACATCCCTAAAAATAAAAAGTAAAAAAAATGGGGAGGAAAAACGCTGATTCTGGTGGGCTGGGATTTCATTTTAAAGATCTTCATCTTAAAAAAAAATTAAATATCTCTCTTTTTCTTTTTTTTTCCTTTCTTTTTTTTAACCATAGCATTGAAAATTTTTGCATGGCAGTGCAATACAGAAGTAGTAAAATTCATCCCAAAAAGTGCTATGTACAGCAGCATTGGTAAAATACCAGGAGGAAGGGACGGTGCAGTGGTCAGGGAAAGGCTTAGCATGCTCTGAGCCATTTCTGAATGGAAGTCAGAAGATATTTCCTGGCTGTTTTCAGTCATTCCCTTCTCCCTCCTGTCTCATTCCCCCTTTTGAGACAAGGAGCAGTCACAGTTCAGTGTCAGGGGGTGCAGCTGTGTGCAGACACCTCTGCATACACACAGGTGTGTGCACAGAGATTTATTCATCTCCATAAATAAGCTTAGGTTAAAAAATGCTTTGGAACAGATTGAGAGCTCCTCTGCAGAGAGTGAGGCCCTCTGGGTTTCCACTGAAATAAACAGGTCCATGATGGAAGATGGATTTGATCTACTGCACAACCAATTCATGGAACAATTACACTGCAATTTTGAGTATTTCATCATCATAGAACGGCTCAGGTTGGAAGGGACCTCAGAGATCATCTACTCCAACCTCCCTGTCATGGCCAGGGATGCCTCTCACCAGACTTGGTTACTCAAGTCTCAGAGAAGACACCCTCAGAGCCTCAAAATCTTCCAAAGAGTACAACAGAACAGGGAGCAGGATTCTAAATCCAGCCTCTTCTGTGGACCCACAGGGTGTAAGAGGAAGCTTCACCTTGGCTGTTGTTAACATTATGTAGATATTCACCTACTGTGAGAAGCAGTTACTGAAATCAGTAAAGAACAGGAGATGTGCACAGAGCAAACTGCAATTGCAAGAACTGGCCAGACACAGAAGTGGCCAAATTTGAGGCTGGGAGAAGTGTAATTAAAAGAAGAAAAGCTCAGATCATTAGGACTGGGAAAATCCAAGTCTCCAGTTCCACTTGCTTGTTCTGCTCCTGCAACCTGTTGACAAATCAATCACCATCTGCTCTTTTGGAGTCATGACATTAAAGTGAGGGAAGGCCAGAAAGCACTGAGCCAGGAGAGGATATTTGGTGCCTCTCAGGTGGCTCTGGTTTGTTTTGCCAGGAATGTAAACATTGCCTTTTCCCAGTGGTGCCCAGAATCACAGTTTCAGCATAAAGAAGACTTCCGTGTCAGTGTTATACTCAGTTTGGTTCTTAGGCTGGGCTGTAAAGGCGGCAGGAGAAGCTACATCCATACAAAGTGCTTTGGCCACGCTGCAGGCCCCCTCTGGGTTGCCCCTCTCCTCGATGGGGCTCCCACTGAGCTGGCCCAGGCTCTGCAGGCGCTGCCTCTCCTGCGCCTGCTTGGCCCTGTTGGCAATGTAGCGCACCCGGCTCTGGCTGCGCGACGAAGACCTGCGCAGGAGTCCCAGGCTCTCCCCCTCCTCTTCAGATTCCGTGGGGTCGAGGCTGATGGGGGAGGTGATGTCGTTCTCCTGCTGGAAGGCCGTCAGCTTCTTCAGCTGCTCTGTCAGTCCATCCTGGGATCTGCCCGAGGACCTCAGGCCCGAGGAGCGGCGCTGCTCCCGCATGGAGCGAGTGACGAAGCTCCTGCTGATGCTACGATATTTGCTCTCAAAAGTGCACACAATGTCATCAGAGGTAAGGTCTCCAAGACTCTTGGATTTTGCCTGGTTACTCCCAACCATATCGTGGGCTTTGGATTTGTTAGAAGACTGTCTGAGACTTTCCATGTACAGCCTGCTCCAGGTGTGCCTTCTAGGAATGGAGGAGAACGCATCCTGAGGGCTCCTGGCGAGGGGACGGGGACACAATTCATCTGCTGGCAGCTGGCCACACCTCAGGTTGGGGTTGGATTTGCTCTTGCTCACCAGTGGCATCTCGTTGCTGGATGCCGTAGCAGACCTTGGGCGCATTCCCTTCCTGATGGCAAGGGGCTCAAAGCTGTCGTGCCGGATGCCAAGGTCCGGGAGGCTTTTGCGAGCCAGGTTGGGCAGGGAGAGGTCGATGACAGTGTCGTTGGAGGACATGCTGGAGGAGGAGGAGAGGCTGTCCCGGGCGCTGCTCACCTCCAGCTTGCTCCACAGCCGGTCGTTAACAGTGGCATCAAAGTACACTTCTGCTGCTGGAGACAGGCTGCTCGGGGGTTTTGTTAAGGCTGAGGAGTCTGACTTCTTCAGTCCATCATTCTTGGACCTTCTCCCTAACATGTAGGAGCTTGTCTGAGGAGCAGGAAGAGGCAGAGCCTGCGCAGCTTGGGCTTTCTGGAAGGCGTCTCGAGGCAGCGCTGTCTGGGTGCTGTTAGTCACGTTGGTTTGCTGCAGCAGAACAGCTGCTGCACCAAGGTTTTGCCCTTTGGATTCAGTGGTGCTTTTTGTGTCTGTGAATACCTGTCCTGGTTGGTCATTTTGCTTCTGGCAGTCTTCGAGAGGCTGGCCAGCAGCCCTGCCTTCTGCCACTGCCAGCCAGGCTTTCTGAGGATGTGCTGCCAGTCCGAGCTCATCTCCAGCTCTACTGCACACCTGTGTCCCACCATTTTCTTCTTTGAGACATCCCACCAGGCTTGTCCTCTCATCCTCTTGGACTGCTAAACTTGTGTCAGCTGCTTTTGTGACTATCTGCCCTTGGTCTTCTGCAGCCAGAGTTGTTGTTTGATCTCTGGTGGGTAGGGGCTGGTTGGATGTGCTGCTTGCTTCTGATGGAGATTGGGTGGAATGTCCAGACACAGACCCTTCTTCGGAATCACTGTAAGGAGCAACGGGTAGAGGGAAGAAAAGGCTGGCATGATGGTGGTCATTGGCAATTACAGGCTCTTCAGTGATAGTTTCTAGGCTGCATAAAGAAGTGACTGACCTCTGTACTGAGAAATGGCAGACATCTGCTCGGGAGACATGAAAAGAAACAAAAAGAGAGAGGAGTTAATTAGCTGTTACAAATTGCACTCAGCTGAAGATTTGTTCATGTGTTACCATTTTGGTCTGAAGGTATAGATTGCATACATTAACCATAACTTTTAAGATTAACTTAAAATTTAAAACACCTGGCTGAAGGCAGCAGAACTTTCTGCTGGTTCAGCTTTAGCTGCCCAAAGCCCTGCTGCTTTCACCACCACCTCAGGCCATGCATGGTGGCACCATGTCACTTTTCTGATTCTTATTCAAACAAGAGCTGTACTCCTCCATTTCTTGCTGTCCCCTTCTCAAACTAACTTTTCCTTCTCCACCATTCAGCACCATTTGAATTGCTCCTTTCCCATTGAGTTCAGCCCCTCCTGTCAAAGCAGGATCACCCAGGGCAGGCCACACAGGAACACATCCAGATGGGTCTTGATAGTCTCCAGAGAAGGAGACTCCACAACCTCTCTGGGCAGCCTGTTGCTATGCTCCATCACCCTCACTGTAAAGTGTCTCCTAATTCTGAGGTGGAACTTCCTGTGTTCCAGCTTGTACCCACTGCTCCTTGTCCTGTCCGTGGGCACCACTGGAAAGAGCCTGACACCTTCATCCTGACACCCACCTCTCAGATATTTCTAGATGTTGACAAGTTCCCTACTCAGCCTTCTCTTCTCCAGACTAAACGGCCCCAGGGCTCTCAGTCTTCATAGCAGAGATGTTCAAGTTCTCCAGTCATCCTCATAGCTCTCTGTTGGCCTCTCTGCAGCAGATCCCTGTCTCTCTTGAACTGGGGAGCCCAACACTGGACACAGTATTCCAGGTGTGGTCTCAGCAGGGCAGAGTAGAGGAGCAGGAGAACTTCCCTAGAACTGCTGGACAGACTTTTCATGCTGCACCCCAGGATACCATTTGCCCTTTTGGCCATTGCTGTGCCATAGAGAACTTGTTGTCCACTAGGACTCCAAGGTCTATCTCCAGGGATCTGCTTTCCAGCAGGACAAGCCCTAGTCTGTCCTGGTGTATCAGATCTAAGCAGACCAGGTATAACAACCACAACATCACAGGTCCAACAGGTCCAATCCCAGTGACCAGTTACTCGGAAGAGAAGCAGCAGATTACAAAACAAATGATCTGGGTGCACACAGTGGGGTGGAGTCAAGGAGTCTTTTGCAAACAACCCAGAAGCTTTAAGGAGGCTTTGTTTTCCTACAGAAGTTTGTCATTTCTTTGTCAACAAACACACACCACTCCTGAAGAGTCACCACAGCCACCAGGTCCCTGAAGAAATCCACCCCTCTCAGAACCTGTGCTCTGAGAGCCAAAGCAGTCATGCCAAACAGACCATTGCATCTCCAGGGCACAAGGCAAACATGCACTCCAGAACTAGCAAAGCACCACTGAGCCAGACAACAACCTCCATGTACAGCAGCAGCTCATTAAGTTAGAGAGCAGGAAACAAACATCAACCAGGACTACAGGCAACAAAGTGCTTGAATCAGTGACACTCAGTAGACAGTTACCTTTGACTTGCTTGTCCTTTCAGTTCTTAACTAGAGAGAGAGAGTGTGCATGTGGAATAATGGGACAGAACAGAGGAAAAATCCAGTTAATGTAGGGAAGGCAGGTGCGGAGAACAGGACAAATCAGTGCTGAGGGAGGGAAGGGAAACAGACAGAGCTATTCACATGGTTTTGTAGGATCCTAAGAATTTCTGACCAACCAGAGCACTCAATGCAGTACATAAAGAGATGGATAGTTAGAGCATTACTTTGCCATAGAAGAATAAAAAGCAGGTTTTGCTGTTGTTCAAGAGAAACACTCCACTGGAGTGGGGAATGGAAGCTGGCCTCCTCTTCTCCAAAGCCCTCTGCTAATGCTATGGAACAAAATCATCTGCAACACCAAAAACACTGAGGAGTTTCCTTTCAGCACCAGAATTTCCAACCCAAGAAGTTTAATAACAGAGACAGTTCAATGGGCTGTGACACATTAGGTGGGGGGGTTAAAAGGGGAGGAGACACATGTGCCCACAAGAAAAATGCACCCTCCACAACCCAGCAGAGCTTTCAGTGTCTGAGGGAGTACTGAGAGGGGTCCAGAGCTGAGCCCTCCTTCTCCCCACCCAGGCTGAGCCATCAGCATGGGTTAAGGACACACTTTCAAGGCAAAACACTGGGAACTGCAATGCTGTTGCCATAAAGGGGACAAGCAGAGACCACAGCTTCCTATCTCTTGTGGCATTCCCACCAGCAGAATGTTAATTAGGGAATGCAGCCATATTAGGCTAACATTGCTGGTTTCCCTGGTTTCTTGGCCCGAGGCACTCAAATAGCAGGAGGATGAGGAGAGCTGTGCTGTTTGTGCAAACAGTGTTTGTCACTGGATCATCAGCACCCAGGCCAAGTGACTCCTTCACCATTTTAAAGGTTTGCTGATTCCATGCTTGAGAAGTCAGATGGATTTAATCAAATTTCAAGCATATCACAATATTTATTTAGTGACTTGGGGGGCTGGTGGGGGAGCTGGCACTGATAATGGGAAATGGTTTCATGTGTCACACTGCTCAGAGCTTATGAAAAGCCTAATGCCAATAATTTAGGCATAGAAAGAGTTCTGCTGCTTTGGATTAATTTCAAGTCATGGGAACTAGCAAACTTCTCCCTTTCCCCTTCCCACTGCTCTGGTATTTTCCTAAGAGCTCAGAGTAGATATTAGGGAAAAAAATGTTAAAATAATTTTGAAAAGAGAAAGAAAGAAAAGTTGTAGAGAACCAGATTCAACTGGTCAAATAAATGGAATGGTTTAGATTTCTGTATGAGGCTTCCCAAGAAGCCCACTCTTGGTGGGCAGTCAGAACCTATTACTTTAAAAAAAAAAAAAAGGGTTATAGCTTAAGAAGCACTAAAGTCCCTTAACTGTTCCTGAAGATGTAACATTCAATGTCCAAATTCCTTGGACAGCTGAAGGAGAAGGGGAGGAATTTGAAGAGAAGCTCTTATAGCAGCAGACAAAAGCTTGTTGAACTTCCTCTTCACAATTCTACCAGAGAAAACCTTGTACAAAACCTTTTCCTTTCCTTCCCCTCCCTGCAAATCAGGAATCAAAACAAGGCAGTTTCCTTATTAAAATATATGCCTGGATTACCCTAGCTGCTGGCTTCCATCTTAACAAACACATAGGTTGTGAGGAAAGATCCAGTCACAACAATGCCAGTGACCATGTGTGTCTAAAATGCTGTGGCTTCAGCAGCTTGCTTTGGGCTGGACACATTTTATTTGCAGCTGGGCAGCACTGCCAGCCCACCTACACTGGCTGATGTCAAGTGGCATCAGATCACACACACCTTGGTGCTGCACATTATGCAACTGTGCCCTCAGGTCCCAGTCACATCACATAAATAACACTGAGCACATCTAGAGATGTTTGCACTCTGGGGACCAGGCTGGTCTGCTGCATTCATTAAATGTGACCTCCTGAATAGCCCAGACCAGAGGGTTCCACCCAGCGATTCCTGAACTGATGGCAGCAAGTTCTCTGAGGCAGGAACTAGTTTTCCTGTTAGCAGAGATGGTTTCTGATGTAGTTATCCCTCGGTGAAACACAAGCACTGATAATGGTAATATTGGTTGGTAATGTGGGATTCCCATAGTCAATCTCAACTTCATGCTCTGGTTTGGATCTCAAAATTGACTTAGTATCATACCACAGTCACTAAAAAATAACCACCCCAAGGAAATAAAAGCCCTTGGACAAACAATCCAAACATTGATGACTATGGACAGTTCCACTACTGCAGATGGTGAGCTAGGCATGGAGAGGACTGATCTAGACCAGACAAGTCTAGGGAAAAAAAAAAAAAAGAAAAGAAAAATACACAGACTCTCTGTCATTGCCAAAAATAAGGAGCAGCTCTAGGTAGCAAAACAACATAGAGGAGCTTCTAAGTAAAGATGCTATGCAGAAGCTGAGACAATGGTGTGATCTAAGGTGGAGAAGGGTGAAGAAAATCTGGTCTTACCAGTAAAGAATATAGGGGATTTACTTCGAATTTCCTCCAATTTCTGAAGGAACAAGGCGTTCATTTCCCTCTGCAGGGTGCCTGCTTGCCTCCGAGAAGGTTCAGAGCAGCGCTTGGGGAACTCTGGGCTTCCAAGGCTTTCTAGGCTGCTGGAGTTGGAGGATACAGAGCCATTGCTGGCTGCAACCAAGTTGACAGTGCTTCCATACTTGCCACCTGATGGGCACTGCCACCGCTGCCGGGAATGAGCCTTTATTCCGTGACATTTAGGTTCAACATTTTTCTTGCCTGGGGTCACAAAAGGCTGAGTGCTCCTTGTGAGATCATCGGCAGTTCCAGGGCTGCTGCAAGGCTGCAGGTCTGACCTCCTCCTGGGCTGCCCCTTCACAGCCCAGGTGTTTAGCTCTAACCTCTCTTCTCCAGTTATACTGCTATACTGATCATGGTGAAGGAGATCTTTAGCAATGGGCCTGGTAGGATGCTCACTCCAACTGCATTCTAGATCTGGGCTTTCTTTGGAACCAATCATGCATTTCATGCAGTTGGTGGCCACTCCAATCCTACCAGAGCTGTTGATGGCACAGCGTGCAAAGACGCTTTGCTTCTCGCTCTGCTGCTCCTGAAGCCGAACCCTGTTAGACCTCTGCAAGGGCTCACTGAAAGCAGCACCCCCTGCAGCACAGCTTTTGGCCTTACCTTTCAACCCCTTGCCATGTACCTCCCCACCGGCACCCTCTCGGGGAGCTGGTGACAGGGGGGCACTCTCTGGCTCTTGCTCAAAGCGAGGCTGTGAGGCAGCTTCCACTTCACAGTCTTCACCGGCCCCTTCAGAGCTGTTGTCTTTTGAGTCAAAAGCAATTTCAGGAAAGCCTTTCTTGGTCTTCTTCTGGCTTTTGGTGGGTGCGCTGGCTGTCCTCCTCAAGATGTGGCTGCTAAAGGAATGTTTGCGGTGGAGCTGCCCAGCAGCATGACTGTCCAGAGAGGCCTGCTTTGGATTTCTGAGAAACAGGCCTTTTAGACCTAGAGCTTGTTTGGCCTGGAAAATTAACACACAAACAAAAAAAATCCTTTATAGAAAATGCAACTCTGCCTCTGGGCACAGGCAGCGACGTACCAACGATCAGCTCACACACGCACAGGGTTTCCTGCCTTGTTCCTATCACCAGCATGAGAACTAAACCACAAACAGGACAGAGATTAAAGGTGAAGACCATCAGTCACAGCAGCTCTGCAAAATTTCCTTTTTTCTTTTTTCCCCTCAACTATATTATTAGGTAAAGATTTCCAACCATCTTTCTCTCTCTCATTGGTCATCATTTCCTTACTAGCATATAGCTACCTACAACAGGAACATGAGATATTGACTAGAAGTTGAAAAAAAAAAGGAAATCCTTCAGTCTACAAGGATGCAGTTCTGGAAGCTGAGAAGCTTCTCAGGCTGTACTAAAAGCCACAAAGCTGAGGCTCTTCACAGCACCACACTTTTCAGGCTCTTTAAGACTAAAGTCAGAGTGCTGCCTTTCAAGCAGAGCAGCTTTGGGAGGGGGGTGGTTGTGTGCTTCTAAACACAAAGCTCTGTGAGGTAGGGGCCACTTTTCCAACACATTTAAAACACTCCTGCCCCACCAGTTTAATGGACATGCTGCAGAACCTGGAGGAAATCAGTTCACTGCAGGGATCCAAGGAGAAGTAGAGACCTGAAGATTTGTTGCAAGCCGAAGCCTTTTCTTTAAAGAGCTTATGCTACTTGAAAATGCAGATAAATCATTGGGATCATTTCCTACCATACAACACTTATCCAAAGACACTCATGTATGCTTTCATCACTGAAGGAACACTACAAACAAGTGAAGTTAGTCAGGGTGGTAATACAGCACTTCATACACTTCAGTACTCAGTTAAGCATCAAACAGATATATATTCACCATCATAAATCTCCCACCATCATACAACTGATGTACATTGCAGTGAAACAGAGAGTTCCAGCATTCCTATGAACATTCCAGGTGTACTTGCCAACTTTTAAAGCAACAGGGCTGATGCCTGAGAAGGAGCATGTTGGGTTTGCTCTGTGCATAGAGCCCCACACACATAAATCACTTAAAACAGGGAAAGAGGCATTTCCCTTCTAATCTACTTCTCCTTTGTTCTTTGTATTTCCCAGCTAGATCAGCCTCTCTTTAGCAGCTGTAGCTTAAAGCATGAATAAAAAGAGAGTACATAACGCCTTGTAAGGAGCCCAAGATAAAATGTGATCAGCATCCATGCTTGTTGGCACTTGCTGTCACTTCAATTTCTACCCTGTGATGTCATCTGAGGTCACATTTCTGCAGTGCCAAACAATGGCACAGAAATGTTTCATTTTAATTACAATGCTCTATCACCTCCAAATATTCAAGGGCATGCTCATGCATCTCAGATTTTGCTTTATAGGACTTAATGAGCAGATATCAGCTTCTCTGTACAGTAAGTCTGGGTTAAAGGCTGCATTTCTTGCTGTGTCCTGCTCAACCTGGCACTGGGATCAAGGTTTGTTTATCTGACATAAAGCATTCAGAAAGTTATTTTTATAGCCGACTGAAGTCCATTTACCACCTGCCTAGATCCAGTGTGAGGAGGAGATAATTAAAGAGGCCTAAAATGGCCTTTAAGAGTACATACAGGATAAGATAAACAGGATAGGGGTTTATTTTCCCCATCCAAGGCAAAGAAAATGTGATTTACATATTAATAAAGCTTCTGTGAGAGGCAGACTACTGAACAGTCTGCTTGGATCATTGGGGATTCACTAGAAAGCTTCAAAATGAAAACAGGCATCCGTTATAGGAGTAAAGGGGGGAAAAAAACCATTCTGCTCCAACACAGACAAGTTGGCAAGTACACGAATTTACTGCTGTAAAAATCAGACAATATAAATATTTGCAAAACCCAGAAGAAATTGTCACACATACACACAGACAAAGAACACCCAACAGAAAGGAAAGGAAATCAAAGCAAAGCACTGATGGAATGGGTGAGAGGCAGTGCAGGGCCCCAGGTGTCATTCCAGCTGGTTTGGTGCATTTTTGTCAAGCTTGCCATTAGTGCTTGAATCCATAGAGAGATTCAAGAGTCCAAAGATAGATTTTGTTAACTTAGGAGGAAAAAAAAGTATGTTAAAAAAAAAAAAGAAAGAAAGAAAGAAAGAAAGGAAGGGAAA
Source organism: Indicator indicator (assembly GCF_027791375.1). NCBI lineage: Eukaryota > Metazoa > Chordata > Aves > Piciformes > Indicatoridae > Indicator > Indicator indicator. The sequence continues at coordinate 1,578,394 of NC_072041.1, forward strand.
AAAAAGGAGGGGAAAGAGAGCCATTTTGAGGGAGATCCAGAACATGTGCTGTCAGCTTCCAGCCCAGCCATTACAGGGCTATTTTGCTCTTCACAGCAGAGTTGAAAAACAGCACTTCCCCAGAGGCTTTCCACAATTTAGCACACAATTCACTGGTAATGTTCTTTTCCATGTGGAAGAAGTGAATTACAGTACATTAGAGAAAAGACAGCAGAGGTAGAGACCTAAAGAAGAGAGAAAGGGAGAGTATAGGAGGACTTTTATCCTGGATCTGCTTCATACATGGAGGGGGTCTCTGGCTGATCAATGACCCAACAGAACTGACCAAGTCAAATGTTTCATGAGTTGAAGAGCTTCAAAATGCTAATAAGGAGACACTGATGCTAATGGAGCAACTAGTCAGAGACATGCAGGTGTGTGGTGGTGGTCACTACACCTCCCTGAGGCAGGAGGGGGTACCTTCAAGGCGTCTAAAAACGCTCTGCTGCTAAAAGTAGACTTTTTTGACATAGAGAAGCCCACTGAAATCACAAACAAACAGAGTAAAGGCAAAATAACAGTGAGGGAAGGTCTCAGAGATAGGCACATCGAGAAAACCACAACAAATTCTTCAATACATTAATAGACTACAGCAAAGACAGAGAAAAGCATCTCCAGGAAATAGTGCAATCTAAAAGAGATTCCAGTTAAGCACACAGGAAGGTGAAAATAATTTCAGACTCTGTCTCAGCAATATCAAACTACTGAGCAGGCAGAATAGCCACATGCAGAAAAAATGGACCTTTATAGCATGCTCTGGGTGCTAGCCTTTAATCTGTGCCAGGCCCTAGAGTCCAAAATGAAACTGCTCGGCTGCTCTGTCCTGCTCAGACCAACACCAATCACCTCTCTCTCACCTACATCTTCCCAAGATTTGTGCCCCATAAAGCTAAATTCAAATATATTCCTAATGCCATCACAGGGAGCTTCAGGCAGGACCCTAGTCCTGTCAGGGTTAAGCTACACCCACCAAAAGGTTTTGCATTAGCCAGCAAATGAGCAAAAGCAGGAACTGAGCTGAAATGTCCCCAGTGACATTCTTTCCTTCTTCCCAGAAATACAAACCAAAGCTCTCCTGAGATTTAGCTCTGCTTCATCCTACACAACCCTGGATTAAAATCTAGCCGTTTAAAAACTGTGTTCTTTCCCAAGAATTGGGTTTAATTCCAATTAGAGGAACTCACAATCCCAGCCTGTTCAATGCCTCCTCCTGCTGTCACCCTGCTGACACTGCAGCTTGCTGCTAAAAAGCTCAGCCTGTCACTGCGGGTGGCCACAAACTGCTTTTGAGATGCTCAGGGCACTGTGAGGTCCTTGGCTTCCTGAATTTCGCTGAAAACAGCACTGCAGAAGGAACTAAATCCAGTGCACTGTGAGGAAAGAAGCTATCCTCCTTCCCAACCTTCAGGAAAGGTTTGAAGTTCAGGCCTTACTTTCAGCTTGGAGTCACTCATGGGAATTTAGATACAGCACCAAGGTAGCTGTGTTTTTGTGAAGCAAACACTCTCTTCACAACAGATAGGCAGTGAAAACAACTGCAACAACTATTACAAGGATCATCTGTCCTCTGCATTTTAAATGCTCTTATGGAAAAACCCCCAAAGCAAATTACCCTAAAGGAATTAATTCCATTTAAAATGCAAAAGCCTCAGGCTGGCAGAACCTTTCCAGAACAAGCTTAGCAGGCAGCAAGCACTTGTGGCTGAGGTGTGAAAGCTTTTGTTCAGCAAAGTGCACTCAGTGCGTTGGACACAGCCCACCTTTAGATCAACATGTCCATGCTGCAGTGAAATAACCTTTCCCTCTGGCTCCCCCTCAAGCAGCACTGCAACAATCTCTTGCTATCCCTTGCCCTGTGACTTGCCTTTATCTCCATGCACAATCCGAAAGCTCTCAGGGAACCACAACCACCCAGAAATGAGATTTACTCTAGCTGAACTAATCTATCAGCTAGGACCTTCACCCTCTGGGCTTCCTTCAGGTGATACAAACTCCTGCCAGCTCATTTCTGCATGCCAGTGGTGGTGTTTTACAGAGCAGGCACTCACCTTACCACAGATGTCATTAATAGCCACATGAACAAAGATGGATGCCTCTTCTATACCTTCCAGGTACACGTGGCGGTAACCTGAAACAGAGTGAGCACAGCAGATGAGCTGAAACAGGAGGGGAAGAGCATCTAGAGACTTCCCTTTTGCAAACAGCAAAAGAAGTGACTCTGGTTTGCCCCAGCTCCTGCTCACAATGAGCATCCAGACTCCTCCATGACCTAGCCACTCTCAGTTACCCAAAGGTCACACACTGACAAACCTAACAGCCATTTCTTGTCTCTTAGAACAGGCTCCCCAGGAAGGTGGTGGAGTCCCCATCCCTGGAAGTGTTCAAAATACTTCTGACCACAGCACCTGGGGACACGATTTAGTGGCCACAGTGGTGTTGGGTTCATGCTTGGACTTGATATTTGAGGGCTTTTCCAACTGCAACAGTTCTGATTGAGCCTCACCCTTTCTGCCTTACCTGGCATCATGCTGCTGAAGGCTATGGTCCTCTGTCCGATGAAGTCACGCCCGATGGGGTCATGATCCCACACCAGGAACCGGACCAGGGCGATCTCTGGCATGTGCACTGTGAACACCAACGTTTCCTCCCACATGGGGTTAAAACCTGGGGTGAAGGAGTCAGCTTTTAGATACTTTGTTCACAAGAAAGAAGGCTGCCCACGTGAGGAATGCCTGCACTGCAAATGTCATCCTAGCTTTCCTAAAAGCTGGATCATTGTTCCTGGAAAATTCTGCACTCCCACTTGCTCCAGCAGGAGACACAACAGCAGGAGACTTTCTAAGAAACAGAGTTGGATTTTACTTAAATTTAGGCCTGCTTTCAGCAGGTCTTTGGACAATCTGACTTGCTTTTGACCACAGCAAGCTCCAAATGCCCTTCTCTCTCACACAGAGTGAGAAGCCAGACAAATGACCAATTAAAATCAAGAACACTTAAATCAACTTTTCAGTGCTTAGTCATAACAGGCTCCAAATTTCAACTACTCAGATCTTTATGAACAAAACCTGCCTGGAAGAGGATGTTTCAGCTATGAAAACCCTAAACCCCACAAAACCTTACCATTGTCATCAACTACTCTGGTTTGTTCTTTGAAGCAGTCAACAGGCAAGCCTATAACTTCTACTTCAACAAAAGGATCTATGATCTGGAAAGCAGAAAAGGAACAGATATTGAAAAGAGTGACAAAGATGAAATTCAAGCAAATAATTGTCATAATTAGGACTTGTAAACACTACCTAACTTCCTGTAGCTTTCTTAGGGCTTTTATTTCTGAGGGCAAGTTTCTGAAGTGTGGATACCTGACTTAGCTCAGATACTGAGAACAACCAAATCAGGGAACACAGGAAATTGGATAGGATGAGCCAGCCTACAAGTGCTTAGCTGAAGGTTAAGCTTACTCTTTTTCAGGGTAGTTTAAGGTACCTAACTGCAAGTTTGGTATCTGGACAGCCTGGGTGCACATTGTTTCTTAAGATTAATTAGGCATTTTCTCTTTAGAGTGTTTATTTTCAGGTATCTTGTTGGCTCCTGACATGGGGAGCAAGTTCATACTGGTTTGAACAATCATCGACTGTCTCTTACCTCTCCTCTGTCTCCCAACATGGAATCACGAGGTTTGGGGAGTTGCTGACCACTGATAATTCTTAGAACCAGCTGTTTCTTCAGCTGACCAGGCAGTGGGTCTTCAGAATTTGGGTTAAAGACACCTATAAGAATGAGAAGTGGCACGATGGGAAAGACATGCCCTTTTGGGGATGACTTCAGTTACCGAAACCTTCTGGCTGATTTGCTTTAGCATCAGAAAAGCAATTGTAAAGCAGCAGTAACAAGGATGCACACCCACTCGTCTGAGGCAAGAAGTGATCCACTTTGTCCTGCTGTTTTCCTCACCTTGACACATGCAGTTTGGTTTGAGGACATAGCCACAATTCCCATTGGCACTAAATTTGGCCCGGTTCAGCTGCAGCATTCTCCCCTCAGACTGGTAGTTTAGTGCAACTGTTTGAAAACACAAGAGATGATATCACTTACTGAGCAGGTTACCAACACTCTGGTTTGTAGCACCCCGTGAAAGGAAGGACACCTAAATGGACACCTTGGATGCAAACCCTCCAGTTTTATGAAAAAGTTCTCTTATATAACAGATCACATCTTCAGGAAGAGAAGGTCTCCAAAGGAGCCCTCATGCATTTGAGATGTTAACTTATTTCCATTTATCAGACAACTACTTGCATGTAAAACACCTGTTGGAGGCAATCTATCAAGGCAACAACATAGTAACACCAAGGATACAACCGTTAGTACAGTCGGGTGAGCAGACAACTCAAGAGTATTTTAAGGGATGATTCCAGAGCTCCTGTTAAAATATCCCTCCAAAAATAAACCAAACCCAAGCAGGTTTTCTTGCTGCTCACCAAGCTGGCAGCCAGCGTTCCAGAAGGGCTGGGGGTTGTAGTTGCTGGAGTCCACACGGTACGAGGATGGGTAGATGCGGGATAGCTGATGCTGGTTGAAACGCAGATATTGGGCTGGCTTCTGCTGCAGGATCTGGTGGGCTTTTGTTTCACTGAAAGATGAAACTTGCCAGCTGGAAGAGACTACAACAGAGAGAAGGAAATGACTCTCCTTATTTATTGCTTTTTGATCTTGGCAAAGCATTTAAAACCCCATAGCACTGGTTCCTCGTCACTATCAACCATCCTTTGAATGCATCCTCCTTGGAGGGAACCACACTTTCCTTCTCTGACAGCAAAACCACTGTGCTCATTGGAGGAGTTATGGTGGGGAACATGGAAGCTCAGTATCATGAATGGTCTGAATCTTCAGTAAGAAGTTCAAATCACACAGAATCAAACAGCCACCCAGCTTTTAAGAAGATATGCAAGAGCAGAAACCTTTGCATTTCTTTGTAATGCAATTATTTTCAGCTTTCTAGTTTGACCTACTTTCAGTTTCAACATCCTGGATGCCAACAGACTTGGTGTATTTCACCAGGTCAGAGAGTGCCCTGGACAGCTTCATTGTCTTCTTCTGTCGGTTTATCCTAGAAAGACAAACCAAATTAATTTCCCATAATTAATTAGTCCATTTTATCTTTCACATTTAAAAAGTCAGTCAGGGTAAAGAAAGAATACGAAGGTTTTCTTCCACCAAGGAGGTATTGAAGAGTTTTATATCACACAGAGCTTCGTTGTAAAAGAAAAGATGTTGTGGATTCAACATACAGAACAAGTTCTGTTCTTGCATGTTAATTGCAGCCATAAGTATTCACCTAGTAAGACCTGGTGGGGAGGACTCTAAATGGCTTGGACCAAAGGGTGGAATATCTGTTCACATCTGTATTCATTATTCAAGCCAAGTGCCAAGAAAAAAAGCCCCAACTTTTGAATCCCAAAGAAGCAGTAAGAAAGTAATGCTCTGATCCTCCTTGTTTGCTTCAGGTTATCACTCACAGCCTATCTACCAACCTCCCAAACCAAGCTCCAAAGTGTTCTGGTGAGCTCCTTGACCTCATTTCTTATGTTTGAAGCCTGAAGCTTGGGCAACCATTCTGCAAAGGATCTTTGATGTCAGGATGTTTGAAGAGACAATTTCAAAAGAAAAATCTGAATAACCACCTGAATGGTTGATGCAACTTCATTTGGAAAATAATAAAACCATGAAAAGCAATCAACTGGGGACCTAATCCACTGCAGATCCACCTTAATGGATTCACTGAGCCACCAGTCGAGCAGCCAATATGTCAGCTGAGTGGAATGGAAAGAGCTCAAAACACAAGCAAGGTTCAGTGTACTTTGCTAATTACTCTCAATGGCACAAAGAGATCATTCTGATGATCCTGTGGCAGACCTCAGCTCTAATTTTATACCAGGCTCTTGTCAGATGCCTTCAAACACCTTCTAGACCTGGAGCATATCTACTGAGGAGGTACATTTATGTAAGGACCTTTTTTAGAAACAGGGCTGTTAACCAACCTGCTGTAATGTACAGAGCTCCTGGCTACATTTCCTTGAGAATCTGAATCATCTTCACCCTCTTCCAGACTTGTTGCCTTTTTCAATTTGCTTCCTTTTTTCTGTGCCACAAGGAAATAAAACCATAAGATCATCAGTGGCTGATGGAGGCAGCTGGAGCAGCTGGATACATTTCTGGTTTGTTATGCCAATGTTACTTACAGAAAATGGGGACTGACAGCTTTTTTAATAGCACTGCACAATGACAGGCAGGCGCAGGGGGAAGGCTCAGACCTTTTTTATCAAGGAATCAAAAAACCTCAGCTCAAAGGTGCAAATTAATTTTTACTTTTTTTTTTCCTTTTCTTTTCCCAGATTAGATCTTGGATGCTTTCAGACCTTGATGTAAATGGCAGCTATCAGTTGTTATGTACAATTCTACCCAGTTATCCAGCCTGTCTGTTCAGTGAACAGTCTGATGACAAGGCTCTGCCAGACAATTCAATTATGATATTCCTCTCCACCATGTGCCAAGAAAAGAACCCATCCAAGGAAACAATCTTTAGTGTAGAAGAGCTCTCCAGAGCAGCTCACCTTGCGCTTAGAGAAGCTGCCCATGAGCGACCGGCTGGGCCTTTTGGTGGTGCTGAACTCCTCCCCAGACTCCACATCATCCTCAACCTTACTCTAAAAGCAACCAAACAGAAAGAATAATGGAGCAGACCTACAGACAGCTTAGGTGAGCATCATCAGAAAGAGTTTGGGAAGCAAGCAACCCTAAAGCAGACCTGAAAAACACAGCCAGAGAGGTAGTTGAGGCCCTGTCCCTGGAGGTATTCAAGGTCAGGCTGGACAAGGCTCTGAGCAACCTGATCCAGTGGAGGATGTCCCTGATGATTGCAGGGGGTTGGACTGGATGATCTTTGGAGGTCCCTTCCAACTATTTTAAAATCATAGCTGAAGAGGACTTATTTCTGCCAGTTACAGAGTTTTACTAAGATATTCCATGTAAGGTAAGAAAGGGATACAAATCCTGTCACCCTGCAAGTGCTCACTGGGACAATGACCTTACAGTTTCATTGCTAACTAGACTAACAAAGCACAGACCATTCTGGTCATCACCTATGCCAAAGGACTCCTGAAGCCCTAGTGGATCTTACAGGGGTAACTGTCACATACAGCATGTAAAGGGTGAGGCTTAAAAGTTCACACATGATGCCACAGAGAGTTTGGGGAAACTGGTTTTAAGTTCTCTCCTAGTTTTAATGCCTGAATCATGAAGAGTAGTCTGTGGGCTGAGTGCAGTTTTATAAATAAGCACTAATACAAAATTAAATTACTTACATAAATGCATAGAACATTGAGAACTAAGGGGGAGAAGCCCAACTTTAGTAAGCACTTTTTATAATAGGAAAAAAAAAATTCTTTCTGTCGAAAAGTCATTTCATGTGTGTATTTCATGCTCCAATTGCTGGGTGACCCAGAAAAAAAAAATCTTTGTTTATCTGACAGGGATATTCACCTGGCATCACCATTAACTGAAGGAGTTCAACTGAATCTGCAGTCAATAATGTATGATTTATTCAACAAGCTAACAAAACACTCCACATGGAAATGCTAAACACCTCTTTTTCTGCAGTCACTGGAGAAGGTGCCTGGACTTTGGAGAAAGAGGTGGAAGGCCTCTCAGGTTGTGTGGCAGGAGTGCCAGAGTTCATCTGCAGTAACAGCCATCCCTCTGCATCAAGTGTGAATCATAAAGCCAGCTACATTTAAGAGCTGATTATCAGGAAGTCAAAAAGCAGCTTCTTCTAGATGGATGCAATGCAGTAAATTATTCCTCAGAACAGAGCTTTTACCTTATAACACAAGGTATTCATAAGATGTCATGGCAAAATATTACAGAAAGGAACTTTTTTCTTACATATTGAAACAGCCAAATGAAGAGCGGTCAGGGAGGTCCAGCAAGAATGGAAAACATGGCTTCAAAATCCCAGTTAACCCAAAAATCTGACTAGGGGCATGATTTTGGATTTCCCACATCTCAGGTGGAAGTTTTGCCTCTCTGGTTATTCTTCAGTTGCATTGTCCCAGTTAACCCAGACTGGAGATGGTGACCTAAGGGCAAAGAGACTCCAGAAAACTCATCCTGTGACTCACACTACCTTGCTTTAAGGGAAGTGCTGAGCATTCTGTATCTCATTCTGTAGCTGCTATGGCAGCTGCAGACACCTCAGGTAATCTGAGCTATCTTCACTGGGGAGTCTCACATCAGATTTAAAAGCCTAGCTTTAGACATCAACCACCAAAAGAAGAAGCATCAGTATAAAACAATAGTACTATGTAGCTACAGAGGTAAACAAACCAGTTCTAGGGGTAAGTGAAGTACAATAAATGGTGCTCACCTTCTTACTGTCTGATTTGAGCCCAGCCTTTCCTGAGGATGGCAGAGTGGCAACTGTAAAATTGTTTGGATCTTCACAGTCACGGATTTTGGATTCTTTAATCAGAGAGTCAAGTTTTTTCTTTGCTATATTCTCCACTCTTTTTCTATTACTAGAGGCCTACAAACAAAACAGAATCATTAAAGTAGGTAAGGATGAAAAAACATCTTAGTTATTCCAGCCAGGGTGAACACAGACTGAAATGACGTAGGGAAGAAAAAGGAAACAGAAGTTCTTCAGTTTCATAGTGTGAAGCTATTACCTGCAGCTCAGTATCAGACTTGGTGTAAGGTGAGCAATCAGGGGAAATAAAAACAGAACTCCAGAGTTTTCTTCTCCATCCTTGAGGCACAAAATCCCAACCCCAGGTTTTTAAGGGGTGAAAGATTGTTTCCTCAGTAAGCCTTAAGGATTCCTAGTTAAATTTCTCATGAAACAAGCTAGGATTTTCTGAGCTCATCAAAATCTGGCTTGGAAAGTAAACCAGGCACAGGAAATCTGGGGTTTAAAGCATGAGCAAACCTCCCAGCAAACTGAACTGTTACTAACAAAGACAATGAGGTCAGCAAAGCAATGCCTGCTGAGCCTTCACAGCAATACACCTGGCCAGAAGATGTTACTACTCAACTTAGTTATAGAAGATGACACTTCCCTTACTGACATCAATTCCTCCATCCACTTCATGAACGAAAAATAAACATTATATGACATCTCTTTATAAATAGCTCATGTGTGGGCTAAGGAGAGTGACTTTTTACAGGGCTTATAGTGACAGGATGAGGGGCAAAGGATTGAAGCTTGAGGAGAGGAGATTGAGACTGGAGATAAGGAAGAAATTCTTTGCAGTGAGTGTGGGGAGACACTGTGACAGGCTGCCCAGGGAGGCTGTGGATGGCTCCTCCCTTGAGGTGTTCAAGGCAGGTTGGATGAGCCCCTGAGCAACCTGGGCTGGTGGGAGGTGTCCCTGCCCATGGCAAGGGGTTGGAACTGGATGATCTTTAAGGTCCCTTCCAACCCAAACCATTCCATGAATCACAACCATGAGAGACCTGCCAACATTTCTGCTCTGCTTTGGCTTTCAACTCATTTCCTCCCTGTTCAAAAAGGCCAGGTCTTGATACCAGGCCTGATCCTACACAGGTGGAAAGCCAGCAGGACTGAATTGTAGCATCACCGGGTGTACAATACCTCCCGCTTTGAAAAGCTGCATCATGTAACAAGAAACTGTCACAAACCATGAAGAATTACACCATTGCAATATTTTAAAGCTGAGATCTGCAAAGTGATATGCTAGACCACAGTCATCAAGAGAAAAATAAACACATTCATTTTCCCCTTTGGTAGATTTATTCATAAAGAAGTTTCTCATTTAGCTTTAGATAAAAAGAATCAAAATCCATAATGCAAAATGAAGAAACAGCCTGAGGGAGAGGAGACTGAAAATGGAATCTCTCTCCAAGGCAATCTAGTTTATATTTTTAAATGGTTTTGCTGTGTATTTTATAGCTTCTGTAAGATAAAATGTCACTTGCCAGAATATTAAAGTGACAGAAAAAATTAACTTCTAAACCAGGTCTACAAATAAGGGATTTTCAGAATGAAGGAGGATTAAAATATCTCCCTTTTTAACAGCTCCTTGCAGTAAAAACCAACTAAACCCAGCATCCAGCAAACCAAAGAGACACTTGAGGGAAAGAAAGCTGTGAAGCAATAAAGAATCATGAAATAGAAAATTAAAAGGCACAATGTTCCAAAATTGAAAGATAACCACTCAAACTGGTGCTGCCTAGCATGCACTTCTGTCAGATCTCTCCCTGGGAAGGTTTAGAACCTAAAAGACTCGTGATGAATCCTAAAGACTGGGCCACATTCATGTTCTAGAAATGGTTTATTCTCCCTGGGACAGGAAAACTTCACAGACATTTCCATTCAAATGCTCACTTAACTTACATCTCCATTCATTATTTTACAGTCATCATCAATCTCATCAGCACTGTCCTCATCAGAAACTTCACCTTCCTCTGCATCATCACTGATGTTGGCTGGAAGTTTCTTCCCCTAGAAGGCAAAATGATTGTGCAGAAAAGTTAGCAGGCAGCAGACAGCTCTTGCTAGCACACATTTCAAAACTAACTCAATAAAAGTATTCAAAGCATGCAGGCAGATTCTTACTGATTGAGACTGCATTTGTTCAGAACTTTAAGTACCAGGTTCCTAAAGACTGCTTCTTGTAAAACGATTTCAGGCAGGGTCTAGGTGATAACTGGGCAGAAATCATAAGCATCACAAACTAAAAGAGGGATGGAACAAACAGCAAGCTTTTACCTTAACCAGTATCTTTCCTTTAAGACTTGCTGGGGAAGGGAGCTTGGTAGAATCATCATAGTGCACAGAAGTCAGATCCAGTTTGTCTCCCAGGATTTCTGTAAGATACTGAGCCATCTTCTTCTGCTGAACAACACTGCAGTGGTTCTCAATTGACAGGATAACAGGGTATCTGGCAGAGCCAAAAGCAAGGAGCATCAGCTGGGAATTCAGCTTTTACTGCACTTAGATGAGGGTCATGACTGTCTGAGCTGTTCCTGTCACAGGCATCACCAGCAATGACATCCACAGGAGTGAGAGGAATCTGTCTGGGCACTCACTCCAGACTGAATGGTCCGTTTTTTGACAGCCACAGGATAATTAAACTTCTGCAATTTGGTCTGAGGCATTCTTTCCTAGAGCTCAATTTTGTCCTACACTACCCAGTCCTGACCTGTATTTCCTATCAAAGAGATTCCACAAGCCATAGGAAAACTAAGCAACCAGGACCTTCAACTGTCCTCTCCCATCAGTGCTTCTGCCCTTCTGTACTCTCAGAGGTTCCAGGGACTGAAAAGATTGCAAGGGGTGTGTATCTTTACTTTCCCACTTCCAACACCCAAGTGATAAACCTATTGTTTAGGCTTATTAAGTTATTAATTAATGAGGGGCTGGTACCATACCAAAGCACCCTGAAGACGGATTTCTGTTTAGAGCTGATGCATTTTTAGGGTGAGCACAGAAGCCAGTACACAGTGCAGTTGGTAGGGCTGATGTAAGAGGGATTCATTAATTTAAAGCTAATTGTGAATAAAAAGATGTCTATGCTAACATCTGGCCCTCATTAGCTTTTCATCAGGAAAAAATGAGGCTTTCAGCCAGACAATGCCTGCAGGACAAAGCTTTCCCAGTTGCTGATTATAGTTAAATTCCCAGCTTTGCCTGGAGCTAGTTCCCTAGCTGGATTTGTAGGCTACTAATAGCTATGCCTGCAGCCTGGCCTGGGAAAGAAAACACCTACAAGCCTAAAATGTTTTGTTCAGTGCCACACTCTGACCCTGAGCATCAACACCTAGCAAAAAAACCCCACCACAAATAAGAAGTTGTAAGATGGTCCCAGTTAACCCTGTAAAGCTTTGAAGAACCACAAGAATTTCCAAAGCATTGCCATGCATTCTGCTGGCCAGCTTGCCTTTGATTTATTTACCATGTCTTCAGGCAGATCCAGAAGTTTCAGGCTGACAACCAGTTTGTCTGGGCTGAAACTTCAGAACAAGTTTAGCTTTATTAATGAAGGCAGATGGACTGCTTTGGAAAAGCTTCTGGAGCATTTTTACAGAGAGAAATTAATTTATCTTAATTTAAAAAGTAGATTGACCCACACATTTTGACTCTTGGGAGTGCCAGGGTATAAGAAACATCCCATTGTGTACTACTGATCTCCTGAGCACTGTACAGGTAGGGAAGAGAACCTCTCTCTCGAGCAGCCTGTGCCTTTATATTCCTTTGCTGCCTGATTTGCTTCCTGTCCTTTGCCATCCCTGGAGTACACATCCAGAGAGACAAGTGGTGAAACTGTCAGCCTTTCACTGTTCAAACATGTTGATCCTCTGGTCTTCTACAAGTGGGATAAAGTCAGCACTAAAACTATGTACAGAATCCTGCCCCTACTCAGCCTTGCTGAAGGCACTGTCCCCACAGAAAACAAGTCAGAATTTTGTTTGGCAGATGCAGGAACAGGTCAGGCTTTCACTAGCTGCCAGGGAGCACTCCAATTGATAGCCCTGAGATTCCAAAGTTGCCAGACTGTATACATACTCATTCTTGATAAAGGCATATTTGTTGATAGTTTCAATCACATCTTTGAAGAGAATTTTGGAAGTCAAAGTGTATCCATGGTGGACAATTGGTTCACCATCCGGCCCATCCCAGCAGTCAACTGCAGAATGGAAAGAACAACAGCCATCAGACATCTGGGGCCACCTTCTGTGGTGCGATGAGTCCCTGCAGTTCCCTTCAGCCACCCAGCCAGACAGGTACCCACTACAGCAGGGCAGAGGTTCATTCCCACCCTCCATCTCTGTCTCCCTCCTTGCTGTGCTGAATGTTCTTCCACTGAAGAAACTTCCTGGCCTTGACATTCTGCTGGGTACAAACAACTGTTCCCATTGTTTGAGAAAGCCCCAAGCAAAACAGACTTCATGTGACAAATGCTTGAGGAGCATTAAGACAGGAAGAGAGGTGCCACAGCACAGCACTACTTTCATTATGCTACTGCTGAACCTGAAAAGGAAAGCAGAGAATCTTGGCCAAGCTGCTCACACCACAAACAAAGCCAAGGCAGAGTCATCTCCAGCCTGCCTGGGTTTTCCCTAACCTCATGCTTGTTTACAATCACAATTCATGAAATGTTTTACTCCTCTGAAGCACCCATTGGCATGGCCACAATCTAAGCTGAGCAAAACAGAATCTTTGCCTTCTGAAAGACTGTGAAAGCACTTTGATGGTGGTTAGGATATTAACAATGATAAAGGAACAAGTAGTGCCTCAGAAAGGTACTAAAAGACCAGGAGGGATTCCACAGGAAGGCTTCCCAGTGGCTGCAGAGACTCTCAGAACTCCCCAGAGCAGAACCCCACCTCCCTTAGAGAAACACCAGCATTCCTCTCACATGTAGCAGGGATTCTGCCACTAAACCAAAAGCACAGAGCCCACGGATGGCTCCTTCACACTCTTTACCTTCTACACAGCGACAGCCAGACTGTAGCACCCATGCATACATGTCCACCCTAGACTGGGACATCAGCTGATCTCCCATGAGGTAGGTATTATGTGAAGAGGTAATGAAATAGTGACTCAAAGGGTAGCTCATGTCCTGATTCACTTGGTAGTGCTCTGGGTTGAAAATGTCTCCTGCTGGACTCCGCATGTAGTTGGTGAAACCTGGGAACAAACAATGCTGTCAGTAACAGTTTGGTCCTCTTTGTTGCTGCCCCCTTCCTAAAAACAACCTAGAAATGCAGCCCTGCATTCTCCATCATGTAAGTAAGATAAATAAATAGCATCACTCCATCCCATCTGTCATGATGACCAATTGCAACTCTTGCTTTCAGGAATTTTCTGGTTGCTTTGTACATTTTCCTGTTTTGCCTCCCCAGAAAAACGTCTGATTAATCCAAACTTGACATTTTCAGCTTCTAATTTTTGGGAATAGACCCTGCTGGGACATGAAGTTCTATGGTGTATAAAAGCTTCCAGAGATTTCTGGCCACATCCTGGCCTTGCTCCTCAGCAAAATGGGTTGGAAGACAGATGGTGTTGTAATGCCTAGAGACAGCTTCTAGTGACCCAACACAGTTTGAAGCAGACACCATGAAAAATTGATAGGGCACAGTGTATGTCAGCAAACACACAGCTAATCACTCCTGGCAAATTAATCATTACTTCTTACTAGAAGCCAATCAGCTTCTACAGGATTAATTCCACACACCACTGCTGGGACAGCCTCTGAAACAACTCCATTGTTTGCTTTAAGCACTTGTTAAAATACAATCTGGAAACAGTTAGAATGAGCTCACACTAACTGGATCCATCAGCCCTAGGAGGAAGGAATACGAATGAGGACACTGCCAGCAGTGTGCACTGCAGCCCCCCAGGATTTACACACTCAGGAAAAGTGCAGAGTGTTTTATTTTGGTCCACAGAGAGGTTCTGCAGCACTAAGTTGAATGAGCAAATTGTCACAGGTCAGTCCAAGGTACCTCATGGTAAAAGCCATCACAGCTGAGGACACAAGGCAATGCAGACTCATCAATGAACATGAAGGGGGAAAAGAACTCTCTACTAGCATTTTACTACAATTGAAGTGCTTCTAAGTGTGGCCAGGAGGCTCTTGTCTTGGCTGTACCAAAGTTTCCATAGCTGGTGTAGTTCAACCCCCCCGCCCCAGGCAACACTTGATTTATTTCCTGGAGGACAAAGGGATCTAAAGCCTCAACTACACACAGAGACAAGGGAAGGCTGACTCCTGTATGTGCACACACACACATGCTTGCAGATATGTAGCTGTATGTTTCCTAAGCAGTTGTACTTCCTTTGTCACCACCAATCCAGCAGTGTACCCCTTGTCAGCTCCTCCCTCACCTCTGTTTGGATGTTATCATCAATACACTCCAGAAATCTCCTTCACCAGTGAAGCCCTAGACTAGACTTGTTCTATTCTGTTGCACTCCCAGCAAGATACTGGAATGGTTGAAGTCTCCCACCGGGAGCGGAGCCTGCTCCAGTTGCTTCAGAATGACCTCATCTACTTCCTGCTGACCAGGAGACCTGTAGCAGACACCCAGCTGTATGTCACCCATGCTATACTGCTCTCTAATCCTGACCACAAACTCTCACCTGTTTTATCATCCATTCCTGGCAATTCTATAGACATTTTAGAAGTTTTCCTGCCTGGCATGAAAGGCCACACCTGTTTGCAAAGCCCAGTCTCACCTGCCTAGCTATGAGGAAGGCAAGATACTGAACCTGGTTATTCATTATTTATGTGACTGCCACTGAGTATAATGCATCAGAAAATAAAAACATGGATATGTCACAACTGCTTCACTCACTTGGCATTAGTGTAAGCTCAAAAATAAATGTGAAGATTTAGTCTGAAAGTAGAGCAGACCTGAATGCATCCTAAGCAACCATGTCCTCCACAACACCCACCTTGCCCAACAGACCAGAAACAGCCCACTTCTGCATGCAGGAAACCAAACTGAACTTCTCCTCTGCCACTTTTCACTTGGTCAACATTCCCCCTCCTCCAAGAAATGGACAATACTGACGTTCAAAAGGTCTTAGAGCTGTGGCACAGAACTCAGGCACTCTGCTCTTGGAGTCAGGAAGATCTGTCAGAACATTTACTATTTAGGGGAAGGTCCTCAAAAATAACAGCTGCCATCACGATGGTACAATATCATTATACTCAGAGAGAAGGCTTCAGCAGCAGAGGTCAGGAATGCAAGCTTCTGGAGAAATTTCATCTATCATCCCACTTCACATGTTTGCTCTGGGACAGATTGCTTCTCTTACTAAAACTAAAAGGATTTCCAAAAATACCTGCAGCAATGACATGACTAAATTCTGCTGTATTTTCCAACAGCACAAACAACGACACAGCCAGCTCCAGCTGACCTTCAGTGACTGCTCCTTCATCATGATATATACCTTTGAAAATCTTCCAAAGAGCAGCAGTTTCTCTTTAGGTCCCTCAGAAAATAAAGACATTACAAAAACCCTCCTGAAAAGCACATTCTGTACATTATGGCAAAAGTCTGCTGCTATACATTATGCAAACAGCATTCTCATAAGCATTTAACGAGCTGCCTCATCCCTACAAGAGCTCCAGCAGCCAGCTTACCATCAATGCCCAGAGCTCCCTCCTTCTTGTTCTCCAGGCACGGTTCAAACTTGCTGATGATTTCCAGGCAGTGCTCTTTAGTTACATTTGTCATCTGCAGGAGCAGCAAAAGCAAAGAGTTAACTCCTGACCACGCTCTGGTCTCTCTGCACAGTTTAACAACTGGCCAGATAATCCATGGAGGTACTAAGGATTTGCAGTTCCCCAGTGAGATTCTCACTCCTGTCAATCAGTGTCAGGTCAGATAAGACCCAGACTGGTGTGTAAAAAGTTTCTGTCCTATTGGCAGCTGCCTGATGACAGCCAATAAAGACACAGGCTCTGCTTTGTAGGTCAGCTCTGGTTTGAGTGCTGTAAGGCACAGAGAGCATCCAAACTGAACAAGCTTTGTCACAGACCTATGGGATTTCTTCTCCTGTGGGATGAAAGGATTACTTTGCATTATCAAAGGGGTTTTACTTTAAAATAAAACAAGAAAATAGCTCATACTCATGCAGCAGACAGGAAAAAAAAAAAATCAGTTACTAGTAGGATAAGGGAGAATCAGGACAAAATGCTCTCAGGAAGCTCCTGGAGGAAATTTGCTAACTCCAAGGTGGCTTTGCACTCCCAGCTGAGAAAAAATAACAAAGGGAAATAATTTGCCTTTGTAAAAGTGTCATTTATTTTAAAAGAACCATTTCTGATAAGCTGTAGCCTTTTACAACTTGCTATATTTTCGTAATTCAAGGTTACCACTAATATTTCATATTCCTACTCTTTAATGATGATTTATCCTTCAATTATTATCCTTGTTATTATTTAATACTTCTGTCCTGAATGGTGCAGCAAATCCTTCTCATCAGATGCTTTACGTGCCACACCAGAAGGGATTGCCGATGAAGCAGCCAAGTTGATGACTGTTTTAACATGATGGAATTTGCTGAGGGGGTAATGAAACCACCAGCATGCCTGCCATCCGATCAATGCCTTTTTGGGGGGTAGTTGAAAACCTAATAGATCAAAGTAGAATAAGAGAAAGAAAAAAAACCCTAACCCTTTATTTGCCTACACACTGCAGGTTTGCTGGGTGCAGAAGATAAAGCTCTGGAGCAACAGAAGGCTTTTCTGGTCCAGCTTGCAGCAGACAGAATGAACAGTTGTTTTCCCTCTACACGCTGTATGAAAATGGGTGGCACCAGGCAAGGCAGAGAAGCCCCACAAGCATGAGTTATCCACATCAGTGATGAGCTGAGCTGATTTGTGTCCTGTGGCAAATGTTCGTTTCCCTCTCACCATCTGGAGGATCAATTGACCAATGAAATGGAAACACCCCCTACTTATCTGAGAGATGGCCTGTTCATCAGACATCACTTGAAACTGATGGAGATCCACAACCTACAGGCATACAACTTCAAAAGAGACCATGAGAAGAAAAAGGCAAACACAAATCAATGCATTTGTTCCTGCACTGACTGCATTTTGCTGTGCCATTCGTTTTCCTCACATCAGAATCTTCCCCATGTCTCTAGATAAAAGATTGTAAAATCATTTAGGGATCTCAGGAAGTCATCCAGCCCAAAATTCTGCTCAAAGCAGGGCCAACTAAAGGGTCCCATTGGTTAGCTTAGGATGTTGCCTAGTCTGGTCCTCAAAACATTCAAGGATGGAGGCTGCACATCCTCTCTAGGCAACCTATTCCTGTGGACCAATGTCCTCATGGTACAGGTATTAGATCCTTTGCTATTTTCTGGTCTGCCAAATGACCACATACCAGAATGACTCAAACTTGTTCTAACCAAGGGGTACTTGGGGTAGGAGGGAAAGTGTTAAGATTCCAGGTAGCTCAGTTGCAAAGATCCCCAGTGCCAGAAAGGTTCAAGTCAGTGATGAAAGAAGCAGAACAGTGGGCACGTGCATGGTGCACCCTATATACAGAGATCAGAAACCTTTCTCTTTCACCATTGTATCACCGTCAGTTTCCTTCTGAAAATCATGGATGATACACAGAGTCAAAAGCAGAACCAAAACCACCATCTCTGCACCAAGGTACTGAATACTGGGAAAAGACAAACACTGATGGAACTGTCCTAAAAGAACACATGTGAACTCTATATTGAGGGGCACAAAAGAGCCTGCAGAACAAAACCAAGAGGCAGTGAGAGCAAGAAGGTTCCAGCAGTAGTCATGCCAGCCTACAAGACAAAAATCAAGAGGCATCTAACTGCCTGCTTTGCACAGGCATGACCAAGAGGATCCCACCCTGTCCAAAAGGTACTGCATGCCCAGGAACAAGCAAAAAGCAATGCAGACTGGAAGTCGTCTCCTGTCTCGGGCCTACCTTCTGCTCAATCTCCAGAAAGCGCCTCAGGTCGTCTGCATCCAGGTGGTCCTTGTGGTTGCTGTAAGTGAGCATCAGCAGGTACAGGTCACGGCGTGTGGACATCATCTTGTAGAAGGCGCAGAACTCCTCGAAGCCCAGCGTGCCCTGGTTGTCATCTGTGTCAGCCTCCTGCACCACACAGCGAGAGGGCAGTGAGACCCCCAGCTGCCCAGCCACACGCAGCCCAGCCAAGCTTTAAAGGAGCAACCCTCTGCATGAGAATAAAGCAACACTGCCCCCAACCACAGGGTGCTACTACCCACAAACGCAGGGAGCGGCCGCCCGCAACCGCAGGGTGCTACTACCCACAAACGCGGGGAGCCGCCGCCCGCAAACTCAGGGAGCTGCCGCCCGCAAACGCAGGGTGCTCCCGCCCGCAAACACAGGATGCTACTGCCTGCAAATGCAGGGAGCTGCCGCCTGCAAACGCAGGATGCTACTGCCCGCAAACGCAGGGTGATCCCGCCTGCAAACGCAGGATGCTACTGCCCGCAAACGCAGGGTGCTGCCGCCCGCAAACGCAGGGTGCTGCCGCCCGCAAACGCAGGGTGCTGCTACTGCCCGCAAATGCAGGGTGCTGCTACTGCCCGCAAATGCAGGGTGCTGCTACTGCCCGCAAACGCAGGGTGCTGCTACTGCCCGCAAACGCAGGGTGCTGCTACTGCCCGCAAACACAGGGAGCCGCCGCCCGACCTGGCACTCCCTGCACGGCCTGCTGGGACAGATTGGTTTAGCAGGCCCAGGAATGCTTTGCACAGCTTTGCCCTTTGAACCTCTTGAGTGTGTGCAGTAGTGCACAAGCCAGGAAACAACTTTTAAGGTCCTTATTGTTCCACAGGGAGCTCTGCTGGAAGGATTTTGTCTCTCTATGGCAATGCAGTGAGACTGTGTGCCCTGTAGCTCTCTGGCAGAATTTCCCATTCATATTTTCTTGAGATTATTAGAACCCAGGTCATCTTGAAATTGGTTTTATAACCAGGATTTGGGAGGATATCTGTTAAACCCATGGCCACAAAGATTTGCAACAATACTAATTTCACAAGTAAAGGAGAACTCCTCAGTAAATTACACTCTCTTCCTTGTTATAGCCATCCCCTACAACAGCTCTCTCCTGGTTCTTCCATTTTGGGGCCAGGTGCCCCAGCCTGCAATCCACACCACCCTCAGCTGCACCAGCAGTACCACTCACTGTGTGCACACAGCAAAGAGGGACTTCCTTCAAAACAATCTTGTGAAAGCCTGATGACAATGGGATCCACCCAGTGACAGAGCTATTTGGAGGAGAAACTACGGAATTACTGCTTCCTAAAAGCCTACTCCTAGAAGCATAATAAAAATGAATGAGAAATTCTGCCAGGAAAAGGTATGAAAGAGGAAAGCTACAATGTTCCTCAAACAGGGTAGGTAAGACCTGCATATTTTGTGGAAAAATGCTTACCCAGCACTCCCTACTTTGCTCTCAATAAAGGAGCTGTCAGCATATTGCTCTGCTCACCTTCACTGGAGACATATTAAAGGAAATTTCATGCCACAAAACTACTAAATAAATAAACCAGGCACACTGTTCCCAACTCTTCATCTTTCTCACTGAATTTCATTCAGGTACTGCCACACATCCACTTGCACCAGTGAGAGAACGTTGCAAGGAAGTTCTCCTAAGCTCAGATAGCAGCACTGAGCAGCCTTCCCACAGCACTTCTGTCCTGGCAAGCTGGCATCACTTCACTGTTATTTGCCCAGATGAAGATCTGCCATAGCCCTACAGTTTATCCTAATGCACCCACAGAGACTTTCAAAGCTCCCATAAACAGCTTCCTCTTCCCTTGCTCCCAAAGGACATCCTGCACTTGCTTCCTACTCCTGAATCCTGACAGACTTCCCTATTTTGTCTCCTTCCCAGCAGCACACTGCAGCAGCCCCAGAGTCTGTGGCAGCCACAATGCTGAAGCTGCCAGTGCTGGGGAGGGAGTGGCTGGAAGAAAGAGTCATGAAGTCAGAGATGAAGCTTCTTTAGAAAGGAGCCCCAGGTGAATACAAAAATGCATTTGTGAGCAAGATGAGCTAAGACAAAGGCTTTTTGCTTTGTAACTACGGCAAGACCTTTTTTTTTTTAACCCACTTCTTTAACCAGAAAAATTAATATTCCAGACATTTTTCTTCAAAACCTACATATAATCTACCCTATTAGATCCTTAAATACTTGGTGCAGCTATTTCATCAACCAAGAAATTTGATTTTTTTAATTCCAAGACCACTTAATACTCTGATTCTAAGCTACCAAATAGCAATTATACTTTCAGTTGAGACGAGCTCAGCTTCAATAATGCACTGCATGTGGAAGAAGCAAACTTAGTCTTATTAGATAATAGCATTTCTAAAGCACCTGATATGTGTAGCCATTGTCACTGCTTACAAACAGGAAAACTTGAACACAGCATAAGTCAGTCCCAATTTTTTCCCCATGTTTGGCTTGCCTCAAACCTAATGGTTCAAGACCCACTTTAATCTACTAATTTAATGAGTTTTCAATTTCAGCTCTTACCCAATATTTGCTGGTATGAAAGAGAAAAAAAAATGAAGGGACAAAAGTAATGGGTAAAGCCCCTTGGCTTTCTCTGGCTGTACCTCCATGATTCTCCAAGGCTTTCGAGCCTGGAATGTGTCCCAGAACTGAATTACTGAAAAGCCAGTGACTAGCATGACTTTGTAGTAAACATGAAGCAGTGCTCAAACAGCTGCTGTTCCAACTGTGAGATGTGCAGGCACCTAACTGCACAAGATGTTTCTCAAGGTACCTGTGTACTCTGTCCAGACATTGCATCAGAAAAACTAAACTAGCTCAGAAGTCTTCACCTCCAGTGCACCCCAGAGGTAGCAATTCTGTGTATGGAAACAACCAGGACCTAACACAGCAGCACCAATTCCTGCAGATTTCCAGTACTTCTGAAATGTAAAGAACTTGCCCTGGGCAGGAGACATCTGTCTGGGACAACCTGCTGTTTAATGCAATAGCCTCATGTAAAATTGTTTGGGGTTATAACCATGCAGCTCTTAATCCATCAGTTGGATCATTTCTCACCTGCAGAATTGAAAGACACAAACTAAGTCCTGACAGCTTCATCAAATTATGGAATGGTTTGGGTTGGAAGGGACCTCAAAGATCATCCAGTTCCAACCCCACTGCCAAGGGCAGGGATACCTCCCACTAGGATCAGGTTGCTCAAGGCCTCATCCAACCTGGCCTAAAGGAGAGGACGTTTGCAAGTTCCCAGTGAGCAGCTTGTCATCCCAGTTAAACATGTCTTTTGATTGAACTGAGGGCTGGCTTAGCAAGAGCAGCCTGAGAGAAATGAGCATCAGCTTCCTGGGGCATCTCTGTGCTATAAACCTTTTATTTCTCTTTTGTTCAGTAACATACAGGAAAAAAAAACCAAACAAACCTAAATTTCCCCCTTAGCTACAAACTCTTCTTCTGTTGGATTTTCTGTTCCTAAACAACAACCCACCCAAATGAGGGGTAAAATATTAGCCTGATGAGTACTCCAGGAAAAAATGTATCAGCTAATTACTGGAAACTTCCCAATAGCCTTTCCTCCCCCCCTCCATAACTTTGTATTGCTGTTTGCAGAGTTATCCTGTTTTCCATGCTCCATTTGAGCATATTTTACCATTGTGGACCTACAAAGGAATTTACATTGCACATAACCAGGCAGGCTTCAGCATCAGCTGTCAGCAGGATGAAAGAAAGAGCAGAGAAACATGTAAGTTAAAAATATTTCCAACCCAGAGGCATTAGAATAAATACATAGAGCATGAAAGAGAAGAAAGGTTTCAAGGCCTATTTTTTCCCTGTCAAACTAATCAGAAGATTTCCAAGTTACACTTTCCCCAAATTACTCTTTAACACTCATCTCTTCTGATATAGTTAAGAGGCCATAATCCTTCAGTAGAATGATTCCAAAGACTCTGATGTGATTTCAGGTTTCCATTTCATAGGACTGAAGGTTTCTAATGTTCTCACCCTAGTACATTAAAAGAAAGATTAAAAATATAAAAAGAATTTTTGCACTTCAGCAGCACCAAAAGGACTGCTTGTTTCAAAGTGGTCTTCTAGCCACAGAGCAACAGGGAAAAAAAATGTATTCAGGCAGTTTCATTCCGTAAGATCCCATCAAACCAAGAAAGAAGAAATCACTCAAAACAAGAGAAAAGTTTTGTAAAGTGAAGACATGAAGAAATCTTTAAATCAGTCTTAAATTGATTGCAAGCTGCCCAGGGTTTGGGCAACCTCAGTAAATGCTTGGAATAAAGGATGGCTCAGCCTTCAAGCACAATCAGAGAAGGGAATTATGTTTGCCTTGCCACAGATCTGTGTGAGACCTTAGGCCATTCCTTCACTCCTGCTTCAGTTTCATGAAATTGGATTTAGAGCATTTCTCTACCTTAAGTTAGGCAAAGCTTACTCACTACACAGACTGCCTTGGCCAGATCTAGACTGCTTAGAAAGCCTTTGCTAGGCAGGGATTTGATCCCTCCCAGTGCCACTGAAATTCTTCTTTAAATAATCTCTCACAGCCCAAGAGAACACTCTCTAAAATGCCAGAGCTGCTGGAAGGTGATGCTGAGATGTCCCTGGCCCAGTGCTGTACAAAAGTCAGGGTAGCTCAGCGTGATGAAAACTATTGATTCATCTTCTGCTTAGGTCCTTCATACAGCAGACTTTTTGATTGCAGAAGCATACAGACCTCCACAAGTTCAATAGCTCAATAAATTGGGTCAAGATCAATAGAGTGCAATGTTGAACAAACAGCTCTTAGCATTGCAAAAAAAAAAAAAACAACCAAAAAACAAAACAAACCATGCCAGACATGGAAGTTTTTACTAGTAGCAGTTATTGGAGGTTCTTTGATACTTTACTAGGTTACGTTTATTAGAGGAAAGGTAATCAGAAGGGGAAACATCACTTTGAGATTAACAAGTACAGCAGAAAACTAATCTTTGTACCATGTGCCTTTGTATTATGTAACAGCAGAAGATACCTGATGTAAAGCCTGTTCCTATGAATAACAATTTCTCTGAGCTGTGTTTCTGGAGCTCTTTTCAATTTACCAAATGGACTGTGTAGTATCTCCCAGCAGAGTGGAAACAAAACAGCTGCTGAAGTATTTACAATCTCTCGTCCTAGGCTTCATGTCAAAGCTCCAGCAGCTCAATCCTCCTTCTTTTACTAAAAATTACATTTTAGTTTCTTACCTTAAACATTTGCTTGACTTTTTGTCGGGGCAGGTTGACGTTCAGCTTGTGCATTAGCTGGAGCACTTCACTAATACTCAGGCTGCCATCCCCATTTTTATCTGCCTCATCAAATGTCTGCTTCAACCACATTGAACAGGAGTTAAGGAACAGGATGGAACATGAAGGACTATTTCTGATTGTGTATATTATTTTTTTCCGTGTCAGAAGATGCTATAAATGAGACTGAGAATGAAAGAGACAATATAGAACTCTCCTCATGTTATTTCAGTAACACTTTCTAAACTTGCTATGCTCAACATACAACACATGCTCCTTACTCACACTACAGCACAGAAGTAGTAACTTCTGAGCAAATTCCATGTTGCATCACAGTTTGTCCTGTACAACCAAGTGAAACAGATGTAACAGTACCTGCATGTCCTGCAGTCCACTCCAGTCACTCAACTCCACATCCTGCCCAGAACAATCCTCTGTCTCTGCTTCAAAGCTCTGAGCCTAGTGCTCACTTTTACAACACAAATACTCATGCCACTGGTAGCTCTCCACCAAGAGGCAATGCTCTCAGATAGTGTCAGAAGGATATTGGTCTCTGGTCCTTTGGCGTTTTGAGAGGCTGTCTTCATCGCTGATCCCTGCCATCAGGTACTTCAGGCCTGTGATCCAGGTGCGTGCTTCCTCTCCACTGGAAGATACCAGGTCAAGAGATTCCATGTGGTCTCCATAGTAGATGCTGAAGCAGCAGTTGGGATCAAAGCTGCCATCGGCGTAGCGCTGGAAGATCTCTGACTGCTTGCCCTCACAAACCTCCTGAATAGAGTCGATTGAAACTAGAATGGCAAAAAACATGTAGCTCATTAATGACTGTGTGCATGGCCTAGACCAGACAGGATGCACTTATCCTGTGGAGAAAAGACCCAAATCTCATGCTGCAAGCTCCCCAGTTCACACAGGTTTTGCCTGCAACTCATTCACAACACCTGCAGCCTGCTTAGCTAACAACAGCAACAGCGTTAACTGGGATCACCAAGACATTTCCTGCCCTTCAAATTCAAGTACAACATTCTCCTTGATCACCTGTGAGTGAGGCAAATCCTTCCTGTTGGTTTATTTACAAGAAGGCAGGACCCTAGGGAGGATCAGAAGAAAGGTTCTGTGGCTGACACTCACTTTTGGCTTTCTCGTTCTTCCGAGAGGGTCTCCAGCGGATGCAGGACTTGTGCTCATCTAAGTAGTAGAAGCGAACCAGCCCTTTGGAACCACCCCGGAGCTTGACCATTTGGGTACCAGTCTGCATGGAACTCATACATCTTTCCACTGGGGAGAAAAAGAAATTGATATCAGTAAGTTAGACTTTGCTCCTTTAAAAAAAAAAAAAAAAAAATCACCTTTACAGGAAGAAAAGACACCAAGTAGCTGCCAAGTGAACAATTCTTGGGAAGAGGCTGCAAGAACAAAACGGAGCAGATATTATCTGCACTGATCAGTGCTTTGGGGAAGGCACTCAGATACTGCGCTATCAGTATTTTATGGTTTTATATCCTATAACATGAATCATAGAATGGCTCAGGCTGAAGAAACCCTAGAGATCATCTACTCCAACAACCCCCACCATGGGCAGGGACACCTCTCAACTAGGCTCAGCTGCTCGAGGCCTCATCCAACCTGGCCTTGAACACCCCAAGGGAGGAGGCATCCACAACTTCCCTATTCCAGAGTCTCAGCCCCCTCATACTGAAGAACTTCTTCCTCAGCTCCAGTCTAACCCTGCTCTCCCTCAAACCATTCCCCCTTGTCCTGTCACTAGACACCCTTATGAAAAATCCCTCTCCTCGTATCACCACTCCTACAAACTGGCTTCTAGATGTTGCAGTAAGAATCCAACAGGTTTTTCTTCCCTCAAATCACTTAAACCCACAGTCTCCTAGGAAGAGCCTTTTCACCTATACTGTACCTAGTTCTCTGAGTTCTTCAAACCTGTTCCTCTCCCAGGGACTTGGCAACAGTGCAGCCAGCAGCCTTCAAAGCAAGCATCAGCAGAAGCAGCTGTCTCAAAGAGTTCTGCCCAGCTCAGCAGGTCTCCTTCCCTTGCCTTGGGAACTGCTGGTAAACTGAGGTTCCTCCATGTGCAGCCCCTGGGAGGCCAGCTGGGGCCATGCCTGAGCCTGCCACACAGGAGCCAGACTTTTGAGATTCATCTGTTCAAGGAGCATGACAACGTTAATGCAAACTGTGAGTGCCTGGCTGTGTCCCAGGAACGAGGCAGCCTCTCCTGCTCTGCCAGCTCTCCCATTTATTCCCCATCATGACAGAGCACAGCCTGTGACCACATTTTCCTGCAGCTTTTCTGCCTGGCCTGCTTCAGTAAAATTAAAACTATTACCATGTCCAATGTATTTATAGATTTCTCTAGACCTGGAGATGAGAAGTGTCAGTTACTAGACAGAAGAATGAACACTCATACACATCATGCATTTGCTAGTGGGTACAGAGTCATAAATAAATACAAGGAAATTTTGAGGTCAGGCTCCTCATTTATGACTCTGTACGTACAGATTAGAGATGCAACAGTGCCCAAACTAAAACACTTATTCCATGTATCCCAAAATGCATCAAACCCAACACAATTCCTCAGGGTGATTCAAGTCTACCTCTCAGACAGAGGCAAAAGCCCTCATTAGAAGCAGGTTAGAGTAAAAAGAAAATGGAAACAAACAAAAAAAAACAAACCCAAACAAAAAAAATCTGCCAGTCCTGTGCTTTAGAGCTCATATTCAGACAAATTCAATTAATTTACTCAGAAAAATAAGATTCAACAAGATTAAACATGAAAGCAAATCACTAATGCCAACAGAAAAATTAAATGTAATGGCAGTTCTGTGGAGTACATTGTTTGTAGTAATAAAATAGTTGCAGAGAGAAGGTGTTCAATTAAGAAGCTAAGAAGAAGGTGCCTGCAGCTGGAGGAGGTAACAGTCTTGCTATTTGAATCTTACAGCCACACAGCCAGAGATACATAGAATGGTTTAGCTTGGAAGCGACCTTAAATATCATCCAGTTTCATGGGCAGGACACCTCCCGCTAGCCCAGGTTGCCAACCTGACCTTGAACACCACCAGGGAGGGGGCACCACAACCTCCCTGGGCAACCTATTCCAGAGTCTCCCCACCCTCAGTGTAAAGACTTTGTTCCCAACCTCCAGTCTCAGTAGAGATGTGCAGTGAAGCACAGACTTTTACCTGTCTGCATGCCTGCCAGCTCAGAGCAGCAGAGAGATGGGAAGACAAATCAGCAGGAGGAAAAAAAAAATTACAGTGACTGACATCAAACCAAAAATAAAATACTTTGTTTCTGAAGTCTTTCACAGCATGTAGAAACACACTGAGAAGACAAGTAGAACTGCTTTCCCTTACAATTATTCAGACACCTTCTGTAAGGATTTACTTCTGTACTTCAAATCAAAATCCCTGTCTTGCAATGAATATTTTTTTGGGGAATAAAGGCTCCTAGCTATCTTCAATTAAGGCTGAAGTTTTCTTCTTGGTTTAATGGTATTTTGCACTTCAACAGCACCTTTTTTGCAGAACTCAGTTGAGGCTCAGCTCTCTTTTGATATAATGAGCTGCCTCAATTTGCATGTGGACAAAACACAGGCAGGGAAAGAAGATGGATCTCTGTACTGCAGCAAAAGGCAATGTCACAGCAGAGCAGGAATGAGGGATGTAGAACATTCAGTCCCATTCTTGTGTTCTTACAAAGTGACACCAGGCTGTGGCCGTGAAAAGGCTCCAAATGATTTTTCATAGATCATAGCAACATTTATGATTAAGATAAAAACTTCTAAAGTAGCAATAAATAACAAAGCTACACAAATCATTAATCCCTACACCATTTGTCCTGATAAGACACCAAAAAAAAAAAGAATCCTATTTCAGCTTTATTGTTAGAAAGATGTCCCGACGTCTGTTAATTAATTAGCTATGGTTCAGCAGCATCATTGTGTTTTAGGAGGTTCTGAGTTTGATGTAAATGTGTGAAGGAGTGGGAGTATTTAAGCATGTGAGGATGAAAAGAAGTATGAAGGATTGAGTCATTCAGTATTTTTATACCTGGAGCAGTGTGGCCAAAAGATGCAGGTCCAAAGTTCAGTGTGGCTCTAGGTTAGGTTGTACAACTCTGGCCCTAGCCTGTCTCCAGGTCAGTACCACACAAAGCTGCTGAGTGCTGCCCTGGAACAGATTCTGACAAGACATAGGCCTCAAAACAACCTCTAAGAGAGGCAAATGAACTTCAGAGGCTTATCTCTCCTCAGGGCCTCCAGAAGATGCAGCATGCTTGTGACCCTAGAGAAACCCCTCCAGTACCTGTGCACTGCAAGCTGCTCCCTTCCAGTGTCACTGAACCACAACAGCTTTGCAGCATGCAGAAGACTCCCACACTTGTCAGGCATTCAGCACTGCAAACCCATTGAGGGATAATAATTGCCGTGGGGTTTTAAAAGTCCCACTGGAAATGGTTTTAGCAGAATAGTAGGGCATGGAAGGGAGCTCTGGAGATCTTTCACCCCAAGCCCTCTGCTAGAGCAGGACCAAGTACAGGAGGCTGAGCAGAATTGCATCCAGGTGTGTTTTGAGTATCTCTCCAGGAAAGGAGACTCCACAATCTCTCTGGGTTTTGGAGCTAGAACTGGCTCCATAGGTAAACCAAAAGAACTGACTGGCTCCAACTATTCCTGCCAGGAACAGCAGTTCCAGTTTAGGTAGGAGGCATCGAGCCCTTTAAAATCAAGATATAACAATATAAACCAGGTAATACAAAGAGAATATATCCAATGCAGTGTGGTGGGGATTCTGTTCAGCTGCAGAGCCTTGGGATTAGAAGACATTTTGAGAACCCTGTGTTTGAACTGTACAACTGATTCAGGTGAGCTGGAGGAATCTCCATGGCAGTTCATCACACCACTGTCACAGTAAAGGCTCCCAGAATGTCACTTCCAACCTTGAAGACATTCACTCAAGCAAAGGGTCTTATCACAGGAGCTTCAACATTAACTGGTGGCTACAGCAACCTAATTTGCTCCTTTCACAGGCACCTACACTAAAGGAATGCATTAGTAGTAATTCCTGCTTGACACATTGCTTATGAATCAAATGAATTGCTATTAAAAACAACTTCTGTTACTCTGAGAATTCAGCATCCTATGGCTCATCACAGAGGCCAATCATCCTCATTTGTTTTTAGTCTTTAAACTTTACTTGTTTTCTATTTATTCTTTGTAATCACATATTTGAAGTGCAGTCTTCACCTTCCGATATAAACTCATTGAGGGAGGTGCTGGTTCAGTTTTCTGTTACATAAAGTCTGGACTGTTCTTGCTGGGTGGATTTTCATTCACAGACACACAGAGAAACCTCAACAAAATAAAAAAAAACCACTAACCAAATCAAATAGAGAAATAAAAAAACAGAACCTGAAACCACCCAAAAACCACCAACAAAAAACCCCAAACAACAAAAAAAAAAAAAACAACCTAAAAATCCAAAAAGAAAAAAAAGACAAAGAATAAAATCAACCTAAAGCTCCCAAAAAAAAAAAAAGACAAAAACCCAAACCAACCTAGAACACCTAATAAAACAGTAACAAAAACAAACAAACCAACCTAAAACCCCTCAAAACCAATAACAAAAAAGCCAAACCAACCACAACAAAAAATAAAACTACCACCAGAAACATCCCCCAAAACTAACCCCCCTAAGGACCAGAAGAGGAGATGTTTTCAAGCAATGAGTGGCATGCTGAAGGGTTAACCTAAGCTATTTTGTGTGCTCGTAGATGGGGTAGGACAGACTGCTCCACATCATTACTCCAGGATCCAATTAACAAGCAGGCCACATGCAACTTCATTAATCTTCATTTTGCATCCCTCCAGCTTGTGAGCAAGTCCTTCTCACCTTTTAAACCAACCATCTAAGTGCTAGAACTTTCTCCCTCTTACTTGCTCTCACTGACTCAAGCCTCACTAAATTTCAGGACTCTTTCACTGACAAAGGAAAAAAAAAAACAAAACACCTTGAAGCATTGTGAAAGAATCTTTATCTTTGCCAAAGGACACTTCTGTGCAACTCCTCTTGCTACATAGGAGAAAGAATGCAGACAGAACCCACCCTTAGAGCTCACAACCCCTAATGAGATCTTAATGGGATATTAGGGTGCCTAATTCAAGGTCAGTCTGTCAGCTCTCCCTCCACCTCTTGGTTGAGACTCCATCAGCCAGCTGGATCCAGGGAAATGCAGAAACAAAAATTCCCAGTGGTCTCTAAGCTCTCTGTATCTTGACCTTTCTTGTTAGAAAAGGTATCTTTGATTGCTGAAGCGGATAGATGTGTAGAATGTGTAGCGGATAGAGATGTAGAAATGCTGGCAGATAGCAAACCTGCCTTACTGTGGGTATGGAGAGGGAGATAAACCCTCTCTGTGCAACTTCCAAAACCTCTGTACATCTTACAACACACAACTTTGCACTTGCTATTCCTCAAAGTAAGGAAATCAGTAATGAAGTGAGAACTGAGAAGTTTCTGAAGATCAGGAGAACTGAACCAACCTCCACATGAAATCAGTAAGGCTGCATCTTAACTCCCTGCTCCCCAACTCTCCTGGCTAGACAAAGGTGTCACTGAATAGGATGTAAACACGAAAGCTTTCAAGATGATACCACCTTGTTGAGTTCAGGGGCAGGTGTTCAGCCTGCATCTTACCAAAGTGGCCGATTTTCCATCTTGGAGAAGCTACAATGCTGCCACCAACCCAGAAAAACTCTTCGGCCAGACGGGCCACTGAGAACTTGTTTTGAAGCAAGGGAGATTTTGAGGCATCCATATCTGAGAGAAAGGGCAGCTTCAGAACTCAACACAAGCACTGATGGCAGACATCAACAGACATCAACATTCTGCAGGACACATTTTCAATGCAGTAGCCTAACAATATAATCAGGAAAACCCAAGGTAATCAATCAGTGACTTCCAAAATCCAGGGGTATTTTTCCGGTTGTTGCAGAGCAGTTTCTCAGTGGATTTAAGCCCTTGTTCAGAATCAGAGGATTGAAATCCCAACAAAATCTGGTTTTGAGGATTGGGTTGGTTTCATCTCAATGTTTGAGAGAAGACACATGGTGGACACAGACAGGGCCATGAGGCAAGAAGGCAAACAGATGAATCCATTTCTGGACAGAAAGGCCTCTTGATGATTTTCCTTTACGAGCTGCTAAGCATCCACCAAAGATATGACACCCGTTGCTGCTTCCTCCTTCCAAGAGCAATTTCTACATACAGGAACCCCTTTAGATATTTGGTTACTAGTAGCTTTGCAAGTCCCACTCTTGCTGAGGACTCTGCTTACTCTTCAAAACCAACCAGCAAGATCCACTGCAGTAAATAAGTGTAAAGTTACTAGCACAATCCATTCCCCTTTCTGCCCTCCTGAGCCATCCTTGCCTTTCACTGTGGATCTGTCCAGGTGCTTAAGCTCTTCAGTCTCTCTCCAGGTCTGAAAACAAAGGAACAATTGCATTTTCTTCTCACAGAGCTCTTCAAAATAGCATTGTATCAATCTCCATCTTCTCTCAGGAGGTTCTCCTCACTATTTCAATGGACACCCCTGATAAAAGAAAGACATTTCTCTCCAGGCAGTAAAAACTCTACACGATGCAAACACAGCAACACATGTTTGCTTCAAATCCTAAATCCATCACAGGCACTAATCCTAAAGCCCTGCTTCTGCCCTATCCAGTCAAAGGATTTAGGTGACAGTTACAGCTGTAGTGGAAAAAAAAAAAAAAAAAAAAAAAGGAGGGGTTTTTAAACCATCCTGCTTTCTTCTTTGCCTGCTAGCAGCATCTCTCCAACTCACAACCCATTTTGGAATGTCTTTGCACACTGACACAGCCCCATAGAAGATGCTTGCTTAGGACACCAGCCAGGCAGCCAGACTGCAGACCAGAGGCTTGCACAGAGAGCAGGAGCAGAGCTTGCAAAGCAACAGAGAGA
Source organism: Indicator indicator (assembly GCF_027791375.1). Classification (NCBI taxonomy): domain Eukaryota; kingdom Metazoa; phylum Chordata; class Aves; order Piciformes; family Indicatoridae; genus Indicator; species Indicator indicator. Next base: position 1,610,259 of record NC_072041.1, read on the forward strand.
AAAGCAGGTAAGGACTGATTTTCAAAAAGCACTAAGTCACTGCCTCATTCCATTTGAAATGCATCCATTAAACTCCACATGCAGAAGTCTATCATTTGTTAGCACTACCTCTTAATCTACATTAAGTTTTTTAAGTACAAGACAATTGCTGTTGCCATCTGTGATCTGCACAAGGAGCTTCTTGCTTGATGAGCTAAACACAAATTGCCCGTTTAAAAACACATTCATTAAGTGCTTCCTACTCCTCCTTTCACAGTTTGAAAAAACTTCAGAGTAGTTAATTCTAGAGATGATTCACTCTCAATTAGAAGTTGTTTATTTCACCACCTATGCCCAGAGTTCTTCTGGTAGGCTGGGCTCAGAGTTTAACCAGATTAATTCCAAAGCAAAAATCAAACTGGGTCTGCACTAAGGGTGGATGGTGGCAATAATGCTACTTACACTCTCGTCACATCCTGCTATCTATTCAAACACTTCAGCACCTTTCCTTTCTCCTAAGGCATCTTCCAAGAGTCCTTCAGTGAGATGACTGCAAACTAATTGTCATCAGAGAAGAAGCAGCTTCTGTAAGATGCTGAGAACCCTATATCCACACAACAGATCTGCTACACAAGGCAAGAACCCATGAAGACCCCAACCATTTTTTCAGATGAAGCAAGATCTAGCCAGAATGAAATTGAGAAATTCAGCTGCTCTGAGTGTCTGAAATCAAATCAGTAAAGAGCTTTGTGGATAATTTCCATGGTATAGAAATAACATTTTACATGGTGAGAATGCCATTGCACCTCACAGGGAAGGAGATAGAGCTCAGCTTTGAAGTTCTCAGTTAGAAGGAGATGGAGTTAAGGTAAACTTTTGCAACAAGTCTAAAGCATTTGGTTTAGCTCCTTTTTTCCCTTTTATCTCTTGCAGCACTACTCAGGGTTCCTTGCAGTCTCCCAGGCTGTACATGCAACAAAAATCTCAGTATCTGGCAGTCTGTGTGCCAGGCCTCAAAAGGCACTCCTCTTAAAATCCAGAAATTAATTCTGTAAGGACATCCTAGATTCTGCGTTAACCATTTATGTGTTAGCAACCTGGGGACAAGGGGAAGGGAGAAAAGGAGTGAAAAGTAACTCCTGCTGCAGCACTCCCTGAAATATTAGTTTCACAGCTCAGAATTCGAATTCTACACAAGCAGGACTTTGGATGTGGATTTGTTTTTTATTCAAGCACAGGGAAAGGCCAGTGATTTATAGCACCAGGAGAAGAAATTTCAGTGAACCTACTCATTGAAACTATTTAACTTGAACTACTTCAGTGTTAAAGTGAGAATTGTAATCCAAAGCCCACCCAGAGAAGTCTGATTTAAATCCTTTTCATTGGCACTATCAAGCCATCCTTCAGGCCTGCAAAGAAGGGTGAAAAAAAGGGAAAAAATAAAAGCTTTCAAAAAGCTCCTTTAGGTAGTGACCGTGCTGGCTAGCAGGTAAGAGAATGGGAGAGCAAGAGGAAATCACAAAGGGTTAAAAGTGACATAAGCCCTCTCCCAACTCTTAAGCATTCTGAGCTGAGTACTTAGGATCTAAGCCTCTTGAAATGGGTTTCTATTCTTGCCTCACTTGACATCCTCAGAAAAATCTTACTCACCTGACACAACATGCAAATTAAAGACTTCTTTCCATGGCACTTTAGAAATTTATCATTCCCTGGGTGTAACAAAGGCTTTTCACATCACAAAGATCTGGGAACCAACAATGTTTGAGTCTGCAGGCTGCTCTGTGGCTTAGTTAAAAGCAGAACTCAGCCAGAACATCAAAAGTCTGGCAAAAGAAGGAAGTCACTTCAAGAATGTCAGAAAAGCCAGACTCCAGCACACAGAGAAAGAACAGCCTGCAGCACACAGAGGAGCACAGGACACATATGGTTTGGAAGAGGGAGAAAAGTGAGGAAAATAGAGAGACAAATGGGTTTGTCATTAATGCAGTCCACCAGGAAGGATGGATCCCTTCTCAACCTGCACCTTACATTGTTGGGGGAAGGCAAAAGTGTCCAAAATTATTTCATGCATAAAGACAGAGCTGGAGCCTGCAAAGCAGAAAAGACAAAACTATAGATTTCAGTGTGGGAAGTGCCAAACCGATTTTTCTTTTGTCTTCTGTACATCAGGATTCAAGCAGAAGACAAAACAAGGATGCAACCCAAGGTACAGCAGGCTCACAGTGCAGCAAGAAGCAGTCACCATTTCTACACTCCAGCTGGCTCCTAGTTGAAGATGTCACAGAAAATGCTTCAGAAGTAGTTTAAAAACCTAATTTTCAAGGTTCAAACTATTGCCCACCAGAGACATTTAATATTCCATACCTGATGCTGTAATTGCCCTGGAAATCCACAAGGATTAGCCTTGTAACTTCACAGCTGTCCTTGCATGAACACACTACAGAGCCAGTTTAGCAGATTAACAAACTCATGTCAGCACAAGAGGCTGCTTCTAAAATACCTAGAAACACATGGGCAGCATCACTGATGTACTCAGTAACTCTGATACAGGGATCACTACTCCCCATCCAGGGAAATCTTGGCTGTAGAATACAAAGAAAAGGACTTGCCAACCCACAACACAAGTCATAAAAGGAAGAAACAAAACAAGTTGTGAATGAAAGCCTTCTGCATTAATTACATGAAGGATTAATTGAAATGATGGTTTTGGTAATTTCCAAGACAAAAATTCAGCGACATGTAGAGTTGCAACCAAATTCCCAGCACCTCCAGTCACTGGCAGGCTCAGAATGGCCTTATCCCAAGGGCACATAAGCTGCCTTTCCCTTAATTCTAACACAACCACTCTGCTGACCTCTGGCATGGACACAGGCAGAGCTAGAGTCTACTACAGCCTGCTGACCATCTGGACAGCAACACTAATCCACACTCAAGATTAAAGCCACATGCCTTGCACTTGCTAAGTGCAAACCAGGTTGCTCCTAGCTTCTGTTTCTCACCCACTATGCACTAAAGCTTAAGATTTTTGTGCTGGCTCAAAATATACTCCAGTTATTCAGTTGGACTAAGATACCTTGAGTATGCCTCAATCTGAAAGGCCACTGTCTCCAGTGGGAGAAACAGCACTGACTGTATCATTGCATGTCCTCTCAATGCTGGAATTCACAATGGGAAAGCCCTGAGAAAGCCTCTAGCAGCTGTTTTAGCTGAACAACCACAAAGCTGAGTATTCCCAGGGCTTTCCAAAACTGCTTAGAAAGTCACATTATTCAAATGAGCTGATCTTGAAATCCCTTAAATAACTTTATTCACATGAAAGAATATTTGTGGCATTGGGAGCCATTAGCAACATCAGCACTGAGGTAATGACAACAATTACTCTCCCTCTTTCCACAAGGTTTAGTTCTCCTGAGCACATCTATAAAAAAATATAAAAAGATGACATTATTTTAATTAAGTGAGATAAGGCTTTGTGTTTGGAGCTGTATTGGTTTAAGCTGACTGGCCCCACTAGGAGGATTGCAGTAGAGTAGTAAATTGTCCTTATCTCAGCTGGTAGTTCAGTTTTCCTGGCTCCTTTCCTCCTTGCCCACCCAGAGAAAAATGTCAGCATACAGATTTTTTTTCTTTTTTTAAGACTATAAATGTTGCTTTAAGGTCACCTTGTTTCCACCCTCTGAATTGTATAAGAAAATGTCCCTACACACTTAATTGAAGTAAGATCTTAAACTCTTTAAATGTAAAGATCTCCCAGCACTTAACCATCTGTTCAGTGACATGGGTCCTAAACACTGAAAGGGAGATTAAGGCAGGTTGGGAGAGAAGAAATCCATCAGGATGATTGAACATCTATGAAAATACCTCTAAGAATTCAAGAATCAGAGGCAAAAATGGTACAGGAAAACATGACAGAGTGAAAGACATTCAGGAAAACAAACAAACAAACAACAAACTCTCCTACTGAAATGCATCACCATAAATTGATTTAAAAAATCAACTTTGGTCTCCATATTTGGGGTGAATTTTAATACATTCTACCTTTAAAAGCTTCAGCCTTCCTCTAGACCTTCTTTTTGTACCAGACTCCTTATTTCTCCATCTGTACACCAGTGCCATGAAACTTGGAAAAATGGAACTGCACTATCTCTGGGATTAACCAAGCCTCTGCCTTCCTGCAATGCCCTCCTCAGCTTCTGTGCCATCCAAGGGACAGCTTTCTGAGGGTGTACTGTCAGTTGAGAGAAAACAGTGGGATCAAGCCACTATCTCCACCATGGTTTCAAGCTTAAAGGTCATGGTGCTGTCTTTGGGAAATACAAGCAGGTTACATGGCAGCACAGAGCTGCAGAAGCACACAGAAGAAACTGCAAGGTGCTTGCTCAGTCACAAGAGGTGCTCTGGGAAGATGCAGCTGACAGGTGAGAGCTTCCTCCACAGCCACTAGTTCAGCCTGTCCTTTGCTGCAAACAAGACGTCAGAATCACTCAGACAGGAAACGAGAAGTCTGTCTGCAGTGAGGCAAAGCAGATGGTTTATATTTAACAATCTGGAACACAGAAAGTCTTGTGCCCAGGAACTTCAGTAAAGAAGTGCATTCACCTCCCATCCTTCTGACTTCTTAGGAAATGTAACAACCAGGCATGCTCCTTCCCCATCCCAAGGACATTAGAAGGTTCCAGCCTCCACTGAGAGGCCTGAAGCACATGCAGGGACAAATTCCTTGAGTGCTGCCTAAGGACTTCACTAAATGAGAAATATCAACTCAGAGTCTCAGCAGTGAGGCATGCTTGCTTCTGCCCAGTGCTTAACAGCCTTTGGCTCACGGCAGTTACTTTAAACCCCACTTTTTTGGTAACAAGCAGGTAGCATTGCATAAGGAAGGCAGAAGGTGCATTCCTGCAGCATTCAGCTCTCTATTCCAAGGCATGGAGGCACTTTGTGTCAGCATTTCTGCCTGGGACAACTGGATTGGAGAATTACTGACACTGACACAAGGGGAGAACTGAGCTTCAGAAACCTTTTTCACTTGCTTTTTCAATTGACAGCATGAGATGCAAGTCAGTAAGAAATCAGGCCTGCAGTGTTTTCTGAAGACAAAAAAAGGCTTTCTAATCCTAATTAGTTCACTGATCCTTCTTTTGGATAACAGATGCATGATGCTCATTGTTCCTTTCACTTCACTGCACTCACGCAAGTGGAGCAAAGGTGGCTGGAGAGCTTAGCTTCTTCAGCTGACTCTTGCTCACATTTTTATTCTAAACCTCCTATTTATTCTAATCTAAACCTCCTGCTAAATCAATGATAGAAAAGCTGTTCCTCCCTCTCACAAACAGGAAGAGCACCAGAAAACAATTTCACTGAGCCTTTCCCAGGATGGTGTAACACAGGCAGCCTCCAACACTTCAGCTAAGTTCAGAGTGAGTCCACAATGTATTCACTTGAAGCCTTTAGCAGTTAAGCACAACCTTCATAAATGGAATAATTTCTCAGCAATTTTAGGATAAGGATCTGAACTTGGACTGTATTAAATGATTTTTCCAAAGTCACACAGATATATTGAGTGATAGAGATGGGCACTGACTTCAGTTCTAGGAACGATAGCAGCACTTTACCTAAAAGTAATGATGATATATAAACCAAAGCAATCATTCTTTTAATCTGTTTACTGGTGGAAAATAACTGCCCCATCTATCTTCATACCAGGACAAACAGCCTTCCAAACTGAGGAAGAAGCTGAGGGCATGCAATTACAGAGCCATCAGAAAACAAAACATTAGCCATGGAAGAAGTATTTCTATATTTACAATTATTTTGTCCTGTTAAAGGTCTGTCTGAAATCCTGGGGATACTTCTTGACCTCAGGTTTCTGCAGACTTACTCATGACCCAAGACAAGGAGCTCACTTCTCAAATCAAGATGCAGTTTGGAAGCTGACATTCTGCAACTACAGCTTCCAAGCCCTAATCTTCATCATATCAAAAGCCTTTGGTTCAGTCACATCTGAATCTGTAGATTTTGGCCCTGGAGCTTCAGGTTCTTACCCTCCCCATCTCCCAATCAGATTGTATTCTGTATTTTTACATATGCCAGAGGCAAAACTCTGTGGCTTTAGAGAAGGACTCAGTACTAATCAGAAAGTGACTGTGGAATGGTGTTCAGCCTCAGCACAAAAGGTAAAGCAGACTAACAGAGAAGGACATGAAACATCACAGAAGGTATGGTTCACCAGCACTGGGATGAAGTACAGGGAAATGAATGACAGGAAGCACTAAAGAGATATTCAAGTAATTGGGTGACTACAGCATCAATAAAGACACTCCAGACACACTCTGTTCATACTCAATTACCAGCTTGTCACTCTGAAGGGTGGGGTTGATTCTGCTTTCCGTTATGATGGTGTAAATCCTTACAATTGTGTGGAACCAGATAGCAGAATACTTGTGCTTTCCAGGTTAGGGAAGTTAGATCTCAGCTCCAAATCCAGATGAGACCATGGAATGTGTTGTGTAATCAAAGTCCAATTCACCACAAACACAGACATGAGAGGTGGTAACAGCTTCCACCCCAAGTAAAGCAATCATGGCAAACCACCACAACAAAAACAATGCAGAGTAAGCAATACCTGTTGTTATTTGACAAAGAAATAGATGCACTGACCCCAAATATTGAGTCTAGGACTATAGCCAACCATGCAGAGCAAGGAGGTAAGTCATGCACCAGCTGTTTTCTAACTGGTTTGCCAAAAAGATGAAAAAAACATCTCCTCGAATCCTAGTGTTGCAACTTCTCCCCAGAGCACAAGGATCATCAGCCTGAACCCAAAGAGTGTTGTTGGCTTTGGGTTTTCAGCAGCACGTCAAGTGAGTTTTGAGGTGATCACCTCTGAATCAGCAGCTTCTAGGCAGCCAGAACCTCTTAAAAGCAAGAGAGTGGCAAGTCAGTAGAATACTGAACTGTTGAGAGCCAGCTCTCACTAGGAGTAGTTTAATAGCACATCACAAAGACTTCTAGAGGCATTCATACATTATGGAACTACTGGCTGCAGTTGCATCACCCAAGAGAAGAATCACATTTCCTTCTAATGCTACAGAAAACAGCAAGAAGGTAGCCACCCTTTAAAAGGAAACTTCACCCAACCCTCCCTGCCTGTAGCTTCAGCTCATGGCCCGTTTGCTCTTTGAAGTTACCCCTTTTGTTTTGAAGGTGCTTCCACTAGCTGGCTTAGAACGACACCATCTGGCAGGAGCACAGCTGGTGAGCATCCTTCAGTTTCAGACCTTGTATTTTCTAACTGCATAACTGCTCCATGCATGATTCTCCAGGGAGATCCTCAGGTGAGAACCTCTCTCTCTCTCATACCTGTTTCCAGAAGTTGGAAGCTGAACCTGAAGTCATAAGAAGTCAAAAGGACTTTGGATGACAAAATTCCTCCTCCATCATACCATTGAGGACCTTGTCTGTTTGAAGCACAAATGAATCCACAATGGTACATCAGGTTTCAGAGGACAATAATTAATTAGATGAGGAATCCCTGGGCTCTCCAAACATGACAAGCTCATAACCAAAGTATTTGGGGTCTTATTCCTGAAACATTTCTGTTAGAAAAAGCAACCAATAAAGTATATTAAATGAAAAGGTTTCAAACTGTATTATTCCAATCAACTCAGTCTAAAAGCTGGGGGTTTACAGCTTATGAAGACTTGAAAAATCCACCTTCTTTCCTTGGAACAAGACAAATTCTTGCACATGGAAAACAATTTCTCACCATTGCCTCTCTTTAGCAATTCATTGAATAAAAGCTTGCATGCTTCCCAGTCTCTGGACTCTGTGCCAGCAACATGGCACAGGTAAATAAAGCCTTAAGCCAAGTTTTCAAATGTGCTTCCAACTCTCTGCTATTGAAATAAATATTGACAATGCCTACATGCAGCTCATCATCTCTGCTTCATTCTTAACTCTGAAAAGGAAAATATTGGTTAATGTTTTCCTATTCTTCTGATGCAGACAGATTATTTCAGTCTTCAGTCACCTGAAGTATTTGCCTAGTTCTCACAGCCATTAAACCTATCAGAGAGTAGAAGTTTGCTTGGATTTAAGATTGTCTGTATCAAAAAAAAAAAACATCACCATCACCAAAATGTTCACAACATACAGTGGCCTTCTCAATTTACAACAGAGTTTTCTACACGATGCTTTGTGGACATTCTCTCTTTAAAATGACACTTCTGCTCTATAATGAGACTCTTCCAAGTCAAATTGCTTTAATTTTCACATTCTTACTTTCCTTCAGTTGCTGAAGCAGCATTTGCTGCAGTGCTAAGTGACTACAGGGGTACAGTCCTACCTGTCTGCATCACCTTTTCTCATGTTGCTTTAGCTTATTTTCAGTGTCCTAATAAGAAAGACCCAGAGCAGTCAAAACCAGAGCTAATGGATAGCAGCTTTGGTTCCAACACCTAAACACAGAGATAGATCCAAACACTTTGGCAAAGTTTTCATCTAGATAGGATTTTAACTTTTTTTTTTTTTTTTAAGCTAATGTCACAACAGAAAATTGAACTTTAATGAGCTTCAAAACCTCTGGCAGGATACTCATGAACACAGGACTAGGAATGCTGAAAACACAGGAGTTAGAGCTGCTGCTCCGCCTTCCCAAAGACCTGAAGGTGTTAGAAGAGGCTCCAGTGCAGACAGGGCAGCTTTTCTGAGCACACACAAGTCACACTTCTTTACTTGCTGCATAACTGTTGCAAAGCCACATGCCTCACAGGCACCCATCACTGAATGTGCAGAGACAAGCAGCTAAGCCATTCAGTCCATTAAAAGGGATGGTGGCAAAGGGGTCCTCTCTCTGGGCTTTTAGCAAATAAATAAATGAGAACATAAAGCTTTAAAAAAAAATAAAATCTGGGCTTTTGAGAGTTGGTCTTGCGATAATATGATTTCTTATGAAACCTTCAGTACAGGAGGTATGACCTCCTCGTTCAAACTGCAGGAAACTGCAGCATAGTTTCCACAGCTTGAGGCAGTTCAGAGAAGATCGAATTCATGCCTGGGATAACTCCACCAGGGACAAGTTCAACCCCAACAGATTCTGTGCACTCTTCTTTTGATGGGTATAAACCCCCCTACATCTAATTAAAAGCAAGTCACATAATTAAAAAATTCAAACAATGCAGCTGACTCACAACAGTGCTGGAGTCTCTTTTCTCTCTTCTAATGTGGGTAGCAGAAGGTCTCTGGTTAAAAATAGCAAGCCTTTCTTCATGGTGACAGCCAGCTACTGAAGTGAGCAGCCAAGGGACACAAATATACCTGGTGCACTCCTCCTTTGCACTCTCCATGCAGCAAGAAGCAGCCATTAGAGATGCATGTATAATTAAAGGTCTGGTGGTAACAGGAGGCAAGGGCATGGTACAGCAAAGGCTGCCTTAAGGAACTGCCACATAATTGTTTTAAGCATTTAAGTTTGAATAACAGAAAACAAGTGTCCAGGAAAGCTCTGTAAACCACACTTCTCTCCACAGTCAAACTCATTTCCCTCAAAAAGGTGATGAAAATAACATTTCCTCTTACCTTTTTCTGGGCTGAGGCATTTAATGGTGCTTGCATCATCCATATTCCAGTGAGAGAATCAAGTGAACAAAACACCAGAGGAAGCAGCAAAGACCATATGTACATCACTGAGCTTTCAAAAGACTCTTTTCATCTAATGAGAAGAGCAGCACTGCACGTTGGTCTTCAGTGGGGCATCAGAAGGTTCCTAAGGACGCTTGCTGCTCCTGGGCTGAGCAAGCTCATTTTTTATTCCCTGTATAGTAGTGTATCAGGAGCTGCTGACAGGTAGAAACCAGCACAGGAGCTCAATGAATGTTACCAGCATCTCACTGCAACTCCAGTGCTCAGCCACCTGGGATAACTGTTTATTAACTCTTTGCTCCCCCACTCACTCTATGGAGGCATTTTGCTTTGCTCCTTTGAAAAAAAAGCACTGAAGGAAAAACTTGTGGACACTAGGAAACAAGGATAAAAATATACTCAGTTCCTCTGGGATGTATTTCATTCAGCAGGCAACAAACATCAAATGGGCTGCTACTTCATTTAAGAAGGGGGAAAAAAAAAAAAAGTTGCTTTTCACTTGAATCCCTCCCCTGTGTCCATACAGCATCTGCATGCTAAGGGATCCTCCCATACTGAAGTTGGGAAAGCAAGTCTGTGGTTACTGATAAAAATAGGCAAGCTGCTCTCTTTGGAGTTCTGTCTGATTTCTTTTCTTGGCAAAGAACACATTTCCTCCTCTGTATTGAATCCTACCTGTGTAAAACTACTCATGTGTTTTCCTGGAACTTCAGAAAGAAGAAATCAGAAACAATGAAAGGGATCTCTTAGCCTCACATCCAGACCACAGCTATCAAGAAAATCTGTTTATAAAATGACTTTCCAGATTCCATTTCTGTCTATCCTGAAATAAATCTGGTTTGTTGGACTCACAGGATGAACAAGCCCCTTCTCCTAACAGTGACAACTACATTGAGCCATGCATTTGATAGGGTGGTCCAGGTTTGTCCTCAAAGTAACAAGGATTTCTGTGCCACTGTTTTTATTCCCTGGAGGCAAGTACAGGTTAGCAACAAATCACTGTCTTGCATCCTCGGGGAGAAGAAAAGCAAGCGCTGTGAAAACGTCTCTAAGTCATCTGGGGGGAATACAATGACAGGAAGCTTTTGCCCTACAGGCAAGGCTCAGTGCTCTGCCTAGAGACAAAGCTCCCATGCACCAGCACCAGTGCTTCACAATTCTATCAAGAGACAGAACTAATGAAAACTTAATGCTGAGACTGATCAACTCATTCACTGATCAGCCACCCAAATGGATCTGAGCTTGGTGCTATTCCAGGGTTTACTTTTTCCCTTGTTTAGTCTCTAAAAGATTCAGAATCAGTATTTAGTTGCTGCTTCATATCTGTGGCACAAAAGAAAATGGTTTATTTCTCTGGGAGCTTTTTGCTAAGCAGTTGAAACAGCCACAGAAGAAGCATCAGAGACATTTGAAGGCATTCACAACACAGGCACGTTTTTTGAAATCAAGACAACACAGATTGTGCTCTCAAAGACCACAGCATTTTAGAGCTAAAAGATGCTCTCACTCCTAGTGACACAGTCTAAAACACAGGAGATTTCTCTTCAAAAAGCCAATCTACTGTCTCCTGAAATCAGCAATGAATTTTTATCTGGCTTTCATGGACCCCCGAATCACACCCAGAAGTGTACGTGACAGGGAAAGGTCACTGGCACTGAAGTTTGGAAAGCACAGTGCCAGCATGGAACAAATCCATGCCATTGTCAGTTCCACATTATACAGAGCATAACATGCCCTAATTCCTTCATTCTCCAGTCTCAGCTATGTGTTTCTGCTAAGCAGAGCAGCAGTGACTTGTGGCGTGCTGCTATCACAAGGATTCAGGTCCTAAGAAGGGACTAAAAAGGGACAAGAATTCTCCCAATTCCTACTTGCCCTACTATGCAGAGCAAGCCCAATATCATGCTGCTGGCCAGCTAACAATTGAAGTTCAACAGCTAAGCTGTTATGGGACAAAGCCCTGATCTTGCTTCTCCTCAGCTGAGGCTGAAGCAGAGCTCTCTGATGTTCTGCTCCTCACCCATCTGTAAAATACAGGAGTTTTTATTAGTGTCCTGAACATTCATTTGGATGCAGCTTCCTCACATGGTTGTGACTCATTAGCAACCAGAGAGATCCCAAATCCATATAGGATAGAAGCTACCACGGATCTCTACTACAGAGCCACAGCAGCACTGGCTTCATCCTGGCTGGCCACCTAGGGAAGGAACCAAGCACTTCTAGAGCACCAGCACCAACCGCCCAGGCTTTAGTCAGCAGCCAGGGCTTTGGCTTGTGGCAATGCTGTAAGGATACATTGTAGTATCAGTATATATTCCCTAATCCTTCATATCTCCAGGCTCCAGAGGTACACTGCTGTCACATAGTATCACATTTCAGTCCCATTCCCTGCTAGATACAGCAGATCTCATCGCCCAGCCCAAGGGAGCATGGTACTGCTACCGGGGACAAGCTATAGCCCCTGGGAAATGCAGCAGAGCAATGTTCTGCTGCAGGTCAGACCCAGTGAGAATGGAACATCCAGGAGACCAAGGACAGGCTAAATCATTTCTAAAAGTACAATAGTTAGCTCTTATTGAAAGCCATCAAACTCCACACCAGATAGTTCTGTGTCTCACAATTCATGGCATCACTTCAAGACCTTCCATAAATCAACTTCAACACATGTGGGTGTCTGTTCTTAAGTTTTTGTTCCCATAGTTACCGATGTACTTTACCACAGGAGAAGGCAGCAGGTGGCTAGACATGGAACAAAAATCACCACTCTTAGAACATATGAGGAGTCGGGAAGTTACAAATTATGGCTTTACTGGCAAATGGAATACTCTGCTGCACCCGGATCTAAGCTGCCATGGAAAAGCTTCAAACACCACTGAAAACTCCCAAGTGTTAGGAACATATCGCAGTCCTAGTTTTATAAATGGACTAACAGAGATCCTCAAAGACTACACTTCCTGCCCAGAGATCCCAGAAGCCACCAGGATTTTCTGGAACAAGCTCTGCTACAAGTTCTAAATGATTCATTTAGAACTGAGAGAGCAGGAAGCTGAATATGGATCTCTTCAGTCCCATCTCATCACAGTAAACAAACTCAGCTTTCCCTTGAGCAGTTACAGCCCTCAATTTACAGTGGCCTGAGTGAACTGTGCCTGCTCAGCCTCTGCCAGGCAAATTCTGCTCTTGAATTCCACACCAGCCTAGACACACAGCAGACTGTCTGACTGATTTGTACCACTGGCTTCTCAGGTGAGGCAGCAATACTTTATGCCACCATAATGTCTGCAGTGGCTTTCTGTCAACATTTGGTATTTTACAAGCTGCTCTCTACTCTTTCTCTGTCTAAGGTGCAAGCATCCACTGAAGCTGGGGTTCTCTCTGGAGCTCCAGTATCTCTATTAATGAAGGGGACTTTAATGGCCCAGAAAAATGGCTTTTAAGAAAATATTTATCAGCCCCTTGATCTGCTGATCTCAGAACACAGTTTGTCTCTCTGTCTATCAAGACTGAATCAAAAGCATTTCTTAACTTTTGCTGCAAATATATTTTCTCCACGACACTGGTTGATGTCAAAACTAATCTTCCTAAACCCCACGTTGTGTACTGCAGGTCTCAAAGCAGCTTTGAAATTTAACTTTAGGTCACTAGTAAAATCCTGGATTATTGACCAGTTTCACTGGCAAACGATGCTGTTACACAGAGCTTTTGCCCTCCAGCAGCTTCTCACCCCCTCCCCCCCCCCCCCCACTGCTGGGCTGGCCACAGCAACCGGATGAGGAATCTGAAACACATGAAGCAAGAGAAACAAGGGAGAGAGGGCAGGGGCTGAGAAAGCAAGGGAGAAGTATGATCCATGTGAGATTTACCAAGCAGAGAAACAGCATCCTCTGCTTTAGCATCACACTAACAACAGATGTGATATCGTAACTATCACAACACTGGGGTGTGGGTAGGGACACAGTTTGCTCATGCAGTATTCTGTGGGTTAGCACAAAAAAGGTTGTTTCCAGGCACAAAACTGAATTACCAACTGAATGCACAATCCCTCCATGACTGGTACTGACAGCAAAGTTCACTCCTTTCAACAGGAGCTATGGTAGGCTTACTGTTCTTTAAAATGCATTCCTGCATTTCAAATGCCAACAAGTAAAAATTTCTGTTAATGACCAGAAGGCAGCAGAACACCAAGAAAGTTGTTTCAACTGAGCTGGTTTAACCTGATTTTTCACCACAGCACATCTGAATACATATGCCCAATCTCTTATTTCAGTCCTAGTTCCTTTTCTAGCTCAGAGACTGGAGCAACTAAAATGCTTTGTTGGCATTATTTTCTTCAAAGACCCATAAATCATCTTGGCCATTCAAGGTTTTCAGGGAATTCATATTATTCCGAGAAAATCTGTAGGCTGGATGGTTCCAAATGATGCAGTACATCAAGGAAGGTTGGATGACAACTTGTGTCTAACAAAGAAGGGGAAAGGGCAATAAGGAAAGAAGTGGAAAGAGTTTCAGCTAGATCTTGGGGTCTTAGCCTTAAAAGCTGAACTGCCTACCACACTGAACCAGCACTGAGGAGCTCTCAACTATTTGGACTCCACAGTGCTACAACTTTAGCAACACACACACCCCACAGCCTTTGATACTGTAAAACATCCCAAGAAATAGAAATGCAAACACCTTTCCAACACGGTTTCAAACTTCTGACTAGGAATCTGGAAATTAAAATATCACCTGGGCCACCACTCTAACCAAAAGCACTTTGGTAAGTGGTCCCCATTGTCTCCAGTGGCTGCTGAAGACAGAGATAGAAGGCTTAGGCTGCATCTGCTCATGGCTTCTCATTTTAAGATCATTAAAAGCAAAATGTAAAATCCCCTTCACTTGCTGCTCCTCTTTGTCCCTTCAGCTTTTATAAGTGAAAAGTCAAATGCTGTCTGACACCTTGCAGTGCAATTGGTCTCACTGCAGTATCATTAAATGCCTAGCAAACTACAACCAGCCCATAAGTCAGCAATAAAAAAAATACCTCTGCCTGGCTCTGCAGATGCCTTGCCTCCAACCACTGCTGCTTCCCAACTGTAGTATGTTTGTACAAACAGTTCTCAGGCAAGAATCTGCCTTCAGGTATCAGACTGCTAAGGGAAGGCAGATCTGAAAGGTCTAGTGGAAAGGAGATGTGTTTGAAGCATGGCCCTGCACTGTGGTATTCCCAATGTCTATATTTTATGGAGAAAAAAGGGGAGCAAAAGATTTTTATTCACCTACGAAGAGGAAGTTCCTAGCAGAAGTTACACAACCCAGCTGAAGTACACAGACAGAAACACTCCCACTCTAACACTTGTGAACAACCACTGGTGCCCTCCTGAAATCAAAAATTACTTTATTGGAGCACATCAACCAAGGAAATTTCACTGTTTAAGATGAAGCCTTTCTAAAAGCCACTCTTGGGATCAGGAGTCTTACCATCCCTCTCTGAAGGACGTTTTCTGCCTGTGGAAGGGATGAGGGGAGGACATTTCTCAGTGAGAAGATGCACAGGCCAATCATTCAGCTTCAGCCATGGACTCAGGAGAGAGGGGTGGTCAAACCCTCCTTCTGTCACAGCCCTCCTGAGGAACACCACAAGCCACTTAATTTCTCTCTGCCCAATTTCAAAAGACGTTCATGCCAGCAGACACACACATCACCTAATTTTCAGGCCCAAAGTGACATCTACTTCCTATTTCCTCCAGAAAGCTTAGTCATTTTGATCTTCTGAAGGCTGCATTAGCTGCCTACATCTGTCTGGGAATACAAATAATTTAAAAACTCATCCAACATTAAAACAGAGTTTTGAGCTACTGACTCCAGCCAAATTGCAGTGTGTTGGGTTATCCAGTGAATGATGGCCACCTGCACACCTTCCCAAATGCTGCACTAACTGAATTTCAAATTCCTCTTAGCCACAGCCAAGTCAGACCTTACTGGAACAGCTGCTCCAGATTGTAATATCGATCCCTCACTAACTCTGACTTGTTTGAGTGCCTTCCCCTTGGCTTACAGCCTGCTCTTTGAATCCAAACGACCAGGAGCAGTTCAAGAAGGATAAAAAGACTTTATTGCTCTTGCAGGAGAAACTTCATCTACTTCCATCTGCTACACCTCTAAAGTACAGTCTCAGAGGGGAAGAGCAGGGTACGTGGCCTTCCTTCCTTGTTGCGTGGCACTCATCTTTGACCTGTTACTAACCTGAGGATCATTCCCCTTCTCCATCACTCTGCTGTTTCTACCTCCCAGTGCTTTCCCTGTCTTTTCTGCTTAGTTTTGTAAACTCCTCAAATGAGAGGCTAAATCTCAGCAAGGGCCTGGTTATTACAGATGCATCCAGGCAGAGACACAGCTCACAGAGATTAACACTGAACTACCTCAGGTCCCTTTGTTTCTCCACATAATCTTTTTTTCTCCCCTTAAAAATAGAAATGCATTCAAATCCTTCCTTGAATGCAGCCCAAGACAATTCTTTTATTCTGTTTCTCTTCTGCTGGTGGTGGAAGGGAGCATGCTCACAGCTCCCTTGGTTGCGCTTGTTCACATTACTGCTTTTGACATACTTTTACCCTACAGCCTATTGTCTGCAGAGCTCAGTTTCCTCTTAAAGCCAGTGTCAGTGCTCTCAGGGAGCTGTGGAAAAGACACAAACCAACCACAATCAGGAGACAACCATGGCCGCCAGAACACCACAGCCTGGCCTTGTAAACAAGTACTAACTGCACCTCTGCTGTGTGCTGGGGACAAGATACAAGGGCCCCAAAGCCAGCAGTGGGGCAAACCCAAGGCAATTGTTGCATTTTTCAGAGGAGCAGGCAGCATGTATGCAGCACAGGAGTTGCATTTGAAAGCGGTGTCTGTCCTGAGCTAACTCTCCCCAACATCAGAACTTGGACTTCCTTCAATCACATCTACAACCTGGATGGCTGAGCAGAGAGAGTTTTCAGACAGCTGAGCCACAGAGAGCTCCAGAATGCCCTGAGTCACTAATTAGCTATAGATGCCAACATATGGTTGCTCATACAAAAAGCAGTTGTCCTGCACTCTGCTCCATTATTCCAAAGAACCTGAACTAGATAAATGCAGTGCTCTGCACGAGCACCAAGTAGATGAAACATCCATGCTTTGTCCAACTTCCCAGACACTGGAGGGTGTTGGAAATGATGCATGTTACATTTAACCACATTTATTAGCCACGTGTTCTGAGTGCAATGAACACTTCACTTCCTTGCATTTCCTACTCGAAGAACAGCACACTTGACACACAGAAAGCACACCAGGATGTTGTGTGCCTCTAACAGCACACATCTAGCCACACAGCAGCTCTGAAGTAACAACAAATGCCTGAGGTTTTATGCTTTCCTACAGCTTTGTGATTTGTGTGCCCACAACTTCAGGCACCCACAAGCACTTGCTACAAACCAGACTTCCAAAAGCATTGGGCATCAGCAAGCCAAAGGAAGTTCTTCAGCTAAGTTTCATCATGAAAATTCCTGCTCACAGACTCAGATCACCCTCCCTGCTAGCAACATGATAGCACTTTGCACAAGGCCTCGCATTTAGACAGCTGGGACTCTAATACCTTGGATTTTGGATAAACCTTTTCCAAACTGTTTCCACACACCAGATTGAAGCAGAGGATAAAGATGCAAGGGCATCACTACAGACTCTGGAAATTATAGTTCATTAACTACACCAATTTGGACTCCAGTGCTTATTAAGATGAAGTAACACCTTTTTGCACAGTAAAGAGGCATTTCAAAACAGAAGCTAGTCCAGTGTGCTTTGTGTTTTGTAATGTATAATAGACTCCCTTAGCAGGTATAATGGGGAGAAGGGTGCAATTTCCAGTGCCAGGCTGATGAACACCCAAAATGAGATATCCAAGTCCTACTTAGGTTTGTTTTCTTTACTCTCAAGCACTCTTCTTATGCAATGCTTTAATTTAGACTATCCTGAGAACTGGTGCAGAATTAATCAGGTCAGTGAAGGCAGGCTGCTAGTCCTGACTGCTACACCTTTAAACACTTCTTTTTACTGCCCCTCAACTGCTACTCTTCTATTTTTAACTTGGTTGCAAACTCAAGACCCACGGGGCATGGGGGCAAGCTCTTCCCCCAAAATGCCATTCACAAGAGGCCGACCCCCTCAGCTCTTGAGGTTATTTCCCCTTTTTCCACAGCTTGTTTACTGGATTGTTAAGCATTCTGGCAGCAAATGGAAGGGGGTGGGGAAGGAGACGAGCTGCCACATTTCTAAAATTAGCATCTTCTGTCTCCGAGAAGCCTGTGGAGATTTCAAAAATCAGGTTTCTCTGCAAGATGCAGAGATATGGAACTTAAGCTGTGGTACACAGCCCAAGACTGAAGCTCTCTTTCATACCAGAAAGCTAGTTTATCTTCCCTATTCCCTCCTCCCCTGCTCCCAGCTGCCAGTCAGGGACCATTACCACAAAACAGCAAGTCCATTTTATTATATAAAGTAATTGCATTCATTTGCCCTGTCATCCACAAGCAGCTCCATGACATCTTCCACATGAGCTTGCCTATCGAGTCACAGCCCATTCCCTTTTACAGGTCACTCCTGCTGTGCTGGCAGAGGCACTGTGAGGGCTGCAATTCCCTCTTCAGTGTGGTTTTATCCCCTCAGCTGTATTTTTTGGTCCTCAGGTACCAGAAAATGCCCTGCTCAGGGAATGTGCTCTGTCCTCCTTCAGACTTGAAAAGGCAAGCGTTCATAGCAGAAGCTGCTGCAGTAACTTCTGTATGCATATAAGTACCACTTGCTCTGTGCAAAAATATCAGAGTTAGAAATAGACCTGTCTTGCAAAATCTTACCTCAGTGTTGGTCTTTCACAGATGGGCTTTAAGTTAGAAATGGAAGAGACTCAAGGATGGAAACTCAAATTCCCATCCAAGAAGCAATCGGTTTGCCAAAGTCTTACTTTGGTTTACCTCCTGAAAGGAACTAAAAACTCAGCCATGAAACAAAAGCAGGCTAGCAGAGAGATTTAAAACATATGGGAATGGATATTTTTGTTCCCCAAACCCCAATTTGGTTGCTTGTTTGTTTTTTTTTTTTTAACAATTATATTTATTCTACTCCTATTACAAGTCTCAATTCAAGTCCTGTAACCACTATATTTGCTTAGATCATCTCACTGCTTCTTTCAGCTATCAGAACCATCAGTGGACAGTGTTGCAGAAGAGAACTGGGAAAAGAGTTGGGCAGGTTGATTTCTACAAAGGAAAGTGGCCCAAATAAAACATGTGTTCTGAATTCAAATGGTGCTTCATCAAAATAGGTGCTGACTTAGAGAGCACATGAAATAGTAATATACACTAAGTGCTATATACTATAGAAATAGTAATATACACTAAGTATCAT